>NC_056513.1:41838855-41865267 GCF_014905685.2 Nematolebias whitei
TTAGTTCTCTCTCCCTGCAGAGTTTCAGCTGACGTCCTCCTTCTGGGGCCCCCCTTTTCTGACAAGTAGTTAATAAAACTTTTTCGTTCACGCTTGTGTTGTGTTTGAATTTCCGGGTCCCCATTGTGAATCGTTACAGAACAATCTGGCCACAATGGACCCGTCACCCACACAGGAGTGGCGTTCAGGAGTTGAAACTGCAATAAACAGATTGGAAATAAATATACAAGAAATGATGAATATACTAACTAGTCTTCCACAGCTACGTCCGCCCCTCCTCCCAGCACATAGAGGCCTCACCTCGCTGCCAAGCCTCCCCCAATCATGAACCATGCCTAACACCTCCCGAGATGTTTAAAGGTGAGCCAAACCAATGCCGACCCTTTATCACCCAATGTGAGATTCATTTTGAATTACAGCCCTCTTCCTTCCCCACCGATCGGGCCAAGGTCGCCTATATTGTCTCCTTACTTTCTGGCAAGGCTAAATTATGGGGAACAGCAGAGTGGCAGTGAGACTCCCTGATTTGCTAGAATGTCAGAGACTTTGTCAAAGAGCTCATCAGGGTGTTTGACCCCCATCCTGCCCCAGAGAGAAGCAGCTAGAGGTTTATTCAGGCTGAAACAAGGCAAAAGGAGGGTGACAGAGTACATTGTGGATTTTCACACCTTGTCATCTGATTGTAGATGGAATGATGAAGCTCTTTGCGACACCTTTCACCAGGAACTTTGTGACGAGATCAAAGATGAACTCTTCACCCGAGATGCCCCCAGTGACCTGGATGAGTTAGAATCTCTCACCACGAGGATTGACCTCAGGATTCAAGAACGGAGGCAAGAGAGGAGCTTCACCAACCGACCTCAATACGGTGCATCTGAGTCTAGATCCAGCCTCCCTCCAGCATCATCACCATCATCTCAGGTGGTTTCATCCCAGGTATCTGAACCCATGCAGATTGGAAGATCCCAATTATCTGCTCAAGAGAGGGAGCGTAGACAAAGAAAGGGGCTTTGCTTTTATTGTGGAGGAATGGGCCATTTGCTGTCTCGGTGTCCAGTGAAAGACCAGACTCAGTAGGCAGGAGGTTCCTACTGAGTCAGAGAATCAAATCCTCCATGTTGTCAGTACAGGCCACTCTCTTAAATAAAAATGATGAAAGACCAGTCTCAGTGTTTGTTGATTCAGGAGCTGATGCTGAATTTATGGATTTAGAATTTGCTGAGACACACAATATTCAAATTCAACCGACTGTTAAGAAGCAGGGGGTCTTAGCCATTGATGGTCATCTTATTCATAAGATCACCCATGAGACTGTTCCAGTAAAGATCGTCATTGCAGGCAATCACTATGAAATTATTTCATTTTAAGTCATCAGAGCTCCTGAAATTCCAGTTATTTTAGGGGCCTTGTGGTTAAAGAGGCATAACCCACACATTGATTGGGTTAAAGGGCAGGTCCTAGGTTGGTCTCCAGAATGCCTTTCTACATGTCTATTATGGGCAAATGTTTCTGACCCTAACTCAACCACAACAACAAACCAGGAGACCTTACCTGACCTATCGAAGGTTCCCCCTGAATATCACGACCTCAAGGAGGTGTTTAGCAAACATCGTGCCACCTCTCTTCCCCCTCACAAACCCTATGACTGCGCTATTGACCTTCTCCCTGGCACTTTTCCCCCTAGGGGTCGTCTATACTCTTTGTCTGGATCAGAGGACCAAGCTATGAGGGACTACATCAATGACTCTCTTAGGGCAGGTATCATACGCCTTTCATCTTCTCCGGCAGGTGCCGGCTTCTTTTTTGTGGGTAAGAAGAGTTGCGTTGGGCGACTGCAGGTCGTCAGTCACTGCAGCTAGCTACTGCTAGCCGTGGGCCTTAGGCTTCCTCTCGGACCCTAGACCCGCACCCAGCCCCCACCACTTCCTCCGGCTCTATCTCCCTCAGAAGTGGCAACTCATACTAACAAATAAATCAAGGAAGCGTGAATTCAATTTTACCAATTGTATTAAAATCAAGGCAGGAAAAAGTTACAATTTACAGCATTGGACTCTCCGTTCTGTGAACGCGTCACAGACCCGTAAGAGCCCTGATGTCCCGTGTCATTGCTCATTTATAGGGTCCTGGACTCCTCCTTCGCAGAAGGGGAGCTCAACCTGTCAGTGTATGAGGGGGCGTGACTAAGTGTGATCTAGGTGGATGTTGTGTGGTTCTGACGTGTTAGGAAATATGAGGCAGTGCTTCAAAAAGCCTTTCTGCGTGATGTAACAAGGAGATTAAACTCTATTCCTTGACTGATAATGAATCCCAGGGAGACTCTTTTTAGAGTTGCTGGCCCAGTTTAACCCAGTCAGAACCAGGTCATAATTTCATTATAATCCTGTCTCTGAGCAAATCCAAACCATAGGACCAGTCCAAAAATATCTTAACAGAAGGATGGGTCCTTAAGGCCATGTATTGATTACAGAGGACTCAATGAAATTACATTAAAAAATCGTTACCCTCGCCTGACCCCTCTCGTCAATTCATTCTTGAGGTTGACACCTCATGTTCTGGTATTGGAGCTGTTCTCAGCCAAAGAGGTATGTATAACAAAACTCACCCATGTGCCTTTTTCCAGGAGCCTTTCCTCAGCCGAGAGAAATTATGATGTTGGAGACCGAGAGCTCCTGGAGGTGAAGCTTGCACTGGAGAAATGGCGGCATTGGCTGGAGGGGGCTAAGGAACCCTTTGTTTTGTGGACTGACCACAAGAACCTTTAGTACCTGAAATCAGCCAAGAGGCTCAACCCAAGGCAGGCCAGGTGGGCTCTATTCTTTAGCTGTTTCAATTTTACCTTGTCTTACAGACCCGGCTTCAAGAATATCAAACCTGATGCCCTCTCCCGAATCCATGAGACCCTAGAGGAGGGACGAACTGAGGAGACAGACTACATCCTTTCCAAGTCTGTACGATTGGCAGTCACTCGACTGGATCTGGAGGGAAGGGTCAAGGATGCCCATCGGCAACACCCAGTGCCCAGTGACTGTCCCAAGGATCGTCTTTTTGTCCCAGCCAATCTAATTACAGAAGTACTTTAATTTTGCCATAGTTCTCAACTTTTCTGTCACCCAGGTATTACCAAGACCTTGTCGGTGGTTCGAGACCGTTTCTGGTGGAAGATCATGCTTTCTGACGTCAAGGAGTTTGTTTCAGCCTGTCAGGCCTGTAGTCAAGCCAAGTCCTCCCGCCAACTGCCTGCTGGATTCCTACGACCTTTCCATTCCTCACCGTCCTTGGTCTCACATATTCATGGACTTAATTACAGGTTTGCCCCTCTTTAAGAACTTTTCTGTTATTCTCACTATCATCGACCGCTTTTATAAAATGACTCACCTAGTCCCCCTTGTCAAGCTCCCATCATCTAAGGAACTGGGAGAGATTTTCTCCCGGGAGGTGTTCCGCCTCCACGGCCTCCCAGTAGACATTGTGTCAGATCTAGATCCCCAGTTTGTGTCACAATCCTGGAGGGAGTTCTGCAGTCTACTGGGTATCAAAGTAAGTCTGTCCTCAGGTTTTCACCCACAAATTGTAATGGTTCACGTTCATGTCAAGTCATGCTGTCTTGTTTTTTTTTTTGGTTGCCCTGCCTTCTCTCCTCATCAGCTTCACTCAGTGCACCTGTCTGCTCCTCTTTTTAAAGAGCGCCCCAGACTCTGCCTCCCTGCCAGATTGTCTGATTGCCTTGCGCCTGAAGAAGTCCAGCGTTCTGTTCCTGACCTCTCTGGTTTTTGACACTCTTCAGGATCGCAGATTCCTTGCCTTTGCCTTGCCCACAACGAATGATTTCTGCCCATCGGATATCTGGACCTTGACTCTCGCTCTGCCTACTGACCACCGACTCTCGCTGAACCCCACGGATAAGTACTGCCTCTCTGTCCCTCTGTGAATGACCCACGCCTGTATCTTGACCACGATCTTAGATTCCGGACTCTTGGAGCTGTGATCTTTTGGAACCAAACTCCACTCAAGCTGAAGAGGAGCCTTGTCGGACCTCCCAGGTCTCACTCACATGTCACGTGACTCAGCAGCACCTCCATTCCTCCAACCCCCCTCCCTCTGACGTAATTGCAGCCTCTGCATCACCAATCGTGATTAAACTCTGCAGGTTACTGATTTTTGAACTCCTCACTCTCTTTAAAGTCTCAAGATCATCCCAGTCACAAGTTAGTTCTCTCTCCCTGCAGAGTTTCAGCTGACGTCCTCCTTCTGGGCCCCCCCTTTTCTGACAAGTAGTTAATAAAACTTTTTCGTTCACTCCTGTGTTGTGGTTGAATTTCCGGGTCCCCATTGTGAATCGTTACACTAAGAAAATACTACATTCACTAAACTAAGAATACACTAAGCACTAATAGTACAGTGGTTAGAGCAGTCATCCTCCAATGCAAGAGTTGGGGGTTCGAATCCACCAGCAGTCACATGCCGGAGTGTCCATGGGCAAGACACTGAACCCCTGAATCTCAGCCGCCTGATGGAGTCTCTGATGAGCTTTCTTGATAAGACTAGCAGTGTTGTTGCTCCAGTTGAGGTTGTCATTCAGGTGCACACCCAAGTACTTGTAGCTGGAGACCACTTCTACCGCAGATTCTCATTTTCCGGGGGGGGGGGGGGGGGTTGTCATTACATTTCACACCTTTGTGCAGATATGCTGGCTCTCCTTTACACACAGACCATTTGACACTAGCTATGTTCACAACTCAGAAGTGCATCAGCGGTGGGATCACCTTTAGCCCCTCCAACCTCGGGTCTCGGATCAGTTATCCTCTACCTTTATTGGAAATATATTCACCTTTAATTTGTTTTCTGATACACTACATACATGCAATGACATTTTACTATATTAAACTTTATAATTATTTTATTAATTTAGGTCAATGTGAACTGAACACTATGACATTAAGGTATTACAATAATTCCATTTCAATATAATCTATAATAAAGCATATTAGTGCCTCCATAATATAATGAAGAAAAATGGGTACAAAAAGTCGTGTGTTCTCTCTGCTGTGACCATCCTGAATAGGATTTAAACATTGCCTCACATGACAAACCACTGTCTGTTGATCCAACAGTGTTCAGTCAGGTCATCTGGACGGTTTCTTTTTAAAGCTGAGGTGTTTCGCCCTTCATCCGAAGAACTTCTTCAATCTGAGAAACCACCAAACAAAACTGATTCCCACAAACGGCATACTCCATAGTGGAAAAAAACTGTTTGCTGATGATGAGATGGTTTCTGGGGGCGGTCCAGTCTGTCGACTCCTCCCAGGCAGGCGGCCACAGCCAAAGTGGTTCATGCTCAATCACCCAGGTACCAAATCCAATAATGCTCAGTCAGGTCAACTTTGTACTTGTACTTAGTTACACACCTCCACAGATTAAACTAAATAAACATTTGAAATACATTAGTCTGTGTGTAATGAATGAATATACAAGTTTCACTTTTTAAATGGAATAACTGAAATAAATCAACCGTTTCATGTTGTTCTAATTTTATGACCAGCACCTGTGCACATGTACGCTACACACCAACAAAACATTTTTAGTAGATGTTTTATTAGTGCTTAGCATATTTGTATCTGGTGTTGTTCTTAGTTCATATCTTAGATCTTCTTACTGTTGTTCTTATACATTTTATTGTTGGATGTAACTGGGACCCTGTGTACATTATCTTGTTCCACCACATGAACCACATGTGGTGTGAATGACAATAAAGAAACTGACTCTGATGTACAAACTATATACACAAATCTCTCTCCACACACATATCTATTGTGATACAACCATATTCATAAGCTAAAACTGCTGAAACAGGACAGTTTTGCAGAGCTTTTTCTTGTGTTGCCTTGCTGCAGGTGAAGATGTGACTTTGGCAATGTGGTGCGTCCTTCTCTTCAGAAACACAGACACACGACAAGTCGGAATGATGATTATCAACGCCAAATTGTGTCTTCTCCGTGTTCCCCAAGCAGGAAAACATCCTCTGGTCCAGTGTCTTCATGGACGATGTGTGTTTGGAGGTTGCTGTGTTGAAGCTCCATGGATCAGCCTCTCTGCAGCTCTCAGCACCTTCACTGGGCCTTGAGGGAATCACTGAGCTGCTCTTGTTCTTCAGTTAGAAGGTGGGAGCTCTCCTCAAATGATGATGGTACAGCATCTTGGACCAAGCTCGCACGACAGTTTTCAAAGACTCTGCCGAACTACAAATCCTGCTATGTAGATCATTTTCCACCAGGCCACCAAATTTAGTGGGACAATAGCTGTGGTCACACACAACAGCCGAAATGCTGACGAATGGAGATGGGTGCTCTTCAGCAGAGGACATCTCCACAGCAGGCAGGGACATGGTGTCATCTTGGGCTGCCACACTGCTTCTCAATTATTTTCTGTTACGCCCACCCCCTGGGAAGAAGTAAACATTTTGTTCCACCCTAACTCTCCACCGCGACTGTAAATACTATCATTTGTCTATAAAATTCAGTCTGTATTCAGTATTCAGTCTGGAGGGGGCTGAAAGAGATAACTAACTACAAGCCCAGAGCACCTCATTCTACAGACAATCTCAAACTGGCAAACGATCTGAACGACTTCTATTCACGCTTTGAAGTCATGGACTCACATTCCTCCATCCTCCACACCAACCCCAGCTCAACTGGTTTAACCACTTGGGACTGCCCCCGACAACCCCCTGCTATCTCTGTACAAGAGGATGAAGTAAGGAGGCTTTTTAAAAGACTGAATACACATAAGGCTGCAGGCCCAGACCTTGTGCCACCCTCCACGCTGAGACATTGTGCTGGAGAGTTGGCTCCGGTCTTCACAGGGATCTTCAACTCTTCACTGGAGTCATGCCACGTCCCAGCCTGTTTCAAGTCCTCCGTCATCGTCCCTGTCCCCAAGAAGCCACGTGTCACAGGACCAAAAGAATACAGACCTGTAGCTCTCACGTCTGTAGTCATGAAAACCTTTGAACGCTTGGTTTCATCTCACCTCAAGTCCATCACCAACCCCCTCCTGGACCCCCTGCAGTTTGCCTACAGGGCCAACATGTCTGTAGATGACGCAATAAACCTGGCTCTTCACTTCATCCTGCAGCACCTGGACTCCCCAGGAACCTACGCCAGGATCCTGTTCGTGGACTTCAGCTCCGCATTTAACACCATCCTCCCTGCTCTGCTCCAAGACAAGCTCTCCCTGCTCCATGTACCTGACTCCACCTGCAGGTGGATCACAGACTTCCTGACAGACCGGAGTCGGTGCGTGCGGCTGGGGAGAGCTGTCTCGGACACTCGGACTATAAGCACAGGATCTCCACAGGGCTGTGTGCTTTCCCCCCTGCTTTTCTTCCTGTACACCAACTGCTGCACCTCCAGCCATGACTCTGTGAAACTTATTAAGTTTGCAGATGACACCACCCTCATCGGGCTCATCTCGGACGGTGATGAGTCTGCATACAGGAGGGAAGTGGACCGGCTGGTGACCTGGTGCAGCAGCAACAACCTGGAACTCAATGCCCAGAAGACAGTGGAGATGATTGTGGATTTCAGGAAAGCCACAGCCCCTCTGCCCCCCCTCACCTGTAAGGATACCCCCATCACCACTGCAAATTCTTATCGGTTCCTCGGCACCACCATCACCCAGGACCTCAAGTGGGAGCCGACCATCAGCTCCCTCATCAAGAAGGCCCAGCAGAGACTGTACTTCCTGCGACAGCTGAAGAAGGCCAAGCTGCCGGCCAAGCTGATGGTGCAGTTCTACACAGCCATCATCGAGTCCATCCTCAGCTCCTCCATCACGGTGTGGTACGCCGGGGCCACTGCCAGGGACAGACTCAGACTGCAGCGCGTTGTGCGCTCAGCTGAGAAGGTGATCGGCTGCAGCCTTCCATCCCTCCACGACCTGTATGTCTCCAGGACTGTGAGGCGAGCAGGTCGGATCACAGCTGACCCTGCTCACCCTGCACACGGACTGTTCGAACCACTCCCCTCAGGCAGGAGGCTTCGGTCCATTCGGACCAGAACCTCCCGCCATAAGAACAGTTTCTTCCCCTCTGCTGTTGGACTCCTGAACACTCATAATGCTACCTCATAAGTTCTGCTTTGGTCACATTACATCTGTACTATAACTGAATACTCCATCTGTACTGTTCTCTAAGCTTTTTTATTGTTTTCTATTGTATGGGTGTACATATGGTTGTTATGGTTTTAATTTTACTTTATTTGTGGGTGTACACAGGCTTATGTCTTATGTAATGTTCTCATTTTTACTCAATTTTTACTTTATTTTACTTTACTACTATTCGCACCTTATGTCGAAGCAAATTCCTAGTTTGTGAACCTCGTTCATTGACATGGCGATAATAAACTGATTCTGAAATTGTTATAAGTACACCTCTGCATTACATTGTTCTTATCAACATTAAATATGGTGAATGGGCTGCACTTATCTAGAGCTTTTCTATCGGATCAACACACTCAAAGCTCTTTACAACACAATCTGTGCGTCATTTACCCAGCACTCTAGTAGATCTATACAAAGACTAATCAGAGCTTTATCACATCCATACACTGATGGACACACATCGGAGGCAATGAGGGGTTCAGTGTTTTGCCCAGGGACACTTCAGTATGTGACTGCTGGTGGAATCGAACCCCCAACTCTTGCATTGGAGGACGACTGCTCTAACCACTCAGCCACAGCCGCCCCCAAAAGAAAGAAATATAAATCAACTTGCAAGAAAGATTATTAAGTTTTATAGTCTGTTACAGAAAAGGCTTAAAGTGCATCAATTTGCCTGAAATTAAAAATATATCCTTATTTAAACTGTAAACATTTTTGACCATTTGATACTGAACAAATTAAATACGATCAATAAACAATAATAAATTCAAATTGATCAGCAACATTTTAACTCAGGAGTGTTGTATTTTAACACTTTGACCTAATAAAAATGAATAAAACATTTTGTGCCGATTGAGCACGTTTTGCAGTGCACAGCTTTTCACAGCGCGGCTTGAAACATGATCCTGCAGCTCAGCTCCTGCTCAAGGTTTAGCTGGACCTGGACTTGGTCTTCAGCGCAGCAACAGCAGAGAAGCTGCAAAGAGCGCAAGAAGCAAGCGAGCTGGCTGTGTGTGTGTGTGGGGGGGGGGGGGGGACACGCTCACAAGAGAAATAGACAAATTTTTTAATGACATAAAATATATATTTTGTTAGCAAAGAACAGAGTCCTAACATTTGTTAAACATTACTTCTGTATTAAAAAAACACAGACACAAAAGTTGTGCTTTGACAAACTAAAAAACTTTAAAAAAAAAAAGATGTTAAAGTGAAGAGGACGATGGGCAGGTAACGCTCTCGCTTTGACTTTATACTGTTGTCGCACGCGTGCTGTGGGTGACAAGTGTCCAGAGCGTCACCAGCTGAGGAGGTGTCAAGTTATTTATTTCTCAGCAGCAGAGGGAAGTGACACGGTTCAATCATGGCTCCTCAAGACAAGACAGACATTTGTTCATAACTTTATTAGTCAGACTGACAGTTGCCGGATTATAGCAAACAGTTGCCGAACGTACCCTGAAATGGAAATGGTGCAAAAAAAACGAAAAACAAAAAACCTACTCTCTGCCGAAAATGTTCTCTGGGGTCACATGCGCCCCCCTGGCATTGCTCCGCCCCCCCAACAGGGGGGCGTGCCCCACTATTTGAGAAGGACTGCATTAACCCCACAACGAACCATCAGCCGGCGAAAGATGGCCTGGAACTGTCTTGCAGATGGATTGTTATTCCAGCCACCTTGAATGGACAACAGGGACACAATACAGTACATGTATTACTCACAGGACATTACATACAAGTACATTTTATGAATTTATTGCAACTGAAAGAACATCAACACTACCTGACGCTCTGATTGAATTAAACAGGAGCTCCAAGTCATCTTGGCTGAACCTGTATGTGAGGACATACCGCTGAACTTGGAGCAGTTCAGGAATCACCAGCATCCACTGAACACTGCCACCTGTAAAAAATAGGGGGAGAAGTAGCTATTTAACACATCTGCAACAGTAATTTACAAGAAAATAAATAAATAAAACATTAAGGCTACTTTTGTAATGTATGTGGATGTGGGAGGGGAAATTTTCGAGTCTCCCTGAGGTATTTGTACGCCTTTGGACCGTGCAGATGGAGTGTGAAGGCAAACTCTCTGTGCTCCTTTGTGTACCCATGGCCCTGCTTCTCCATGAACTCTATGAGCTGGACATCTGAAATTTTAAGAGCAAAAAATTAACACCCTCTCCTTCGGATAATGGCAGAGTAGATTAAAAAATGTGTGTAAGAATAAGATGTATATGAATATTAAAGTGCTGATTTCGTCTTACCAGAGTATAATCTTAGCTTTTCTTTGAGCTCCTCAGTAATGAGTTGTTTTTCACTCAAATCCCCCAAAAGAGACTTAACTGTGGTCTTTGCCCTCTCTTCTCTGGCCATGGTGTTTGTCTTCTCCCGCTCCAGATGTTCCACTCTTGCCAAGGCTTCCTTAAGTTTAGCCGTGAGACCCGTAAGAGAGGCTGGCAAGGCATAGTCATGATCCTATAGTGAGAGGAATGGACTTCACGTCACTCTGACACCACTACAGCCCACATTCTGTCATACAGCAGCAGCACTGTGTGCGTCATCAGTTGTGTGGATGGCTTTATTTGTGAGTGTGCAGGAAACAAGTGAGATTTTAACATGGCCATGACCATCATGTAGGGGTGTAACGGTACATGTGGGTGTACTGAAACGTTTCGGTACAGCATGTTCGGTCCACGTGTGTACCGTTTCTGTTATTTTTTCACTCATTAAATTTTATTAATGAGAGATTATGCGCCACGGAACTAAAGTTCCTAAGCGTGTTTCAGCATGGAACTATTATCTTGCAGCACGCGCAGCATTAGCAGCCTACGAACAAGCCATCTCGTTGCGGTCTCCTGTTTGGGAACATTATGGCTTTCTTGTTAAAAGACAAGTGGACAAATCCAAAGCTGTGTGTCAACGTTGTTCTATTTTGTTTAGACTTCGCCCTTTAAGGCTATTGCAAGTGGGTTTATCCCCTCGCGCAGCACTGAAAACTTTAGTCCGCGCCCACCAGCTGTGTGGGCCCCACCCCCGGTCCATATAAATTAAGGTGAGACTGGACAATCGGCTCCCATTTTTTCTTCAGCTAGCAAGCACTGTCAAAAGAGTGAAGAAGAAGATACCATACCATACCATACCAATTTATTTATATAGCACTTAAAACGTTGGTTACGTACTGTAACCCCAGATTCTATGAATATAAGCGTAGCCCTTTAAGGCCTTCGCTTTAGTGGGTTTATCCCGTTATGCAGAGCATAAGCACTGAAAAAAATTAGTCCACGCCCACCTGCTGTGTGGGCCCCACCCGGTCCGTATAAATTACGTTAAGAGCGGGAAATCGGCTCCCAAAATAGCTTTTTCTTCAGCCATTTAGGAGCCAGTGAGGCCCGACGCTTAAAGGGCTACGCTTATATTCATAGAATCTGGGGTTACAGTACGTAACCAACGTTCTACGTCATATAAGCTTCGCCCTTTAAGGCCTTCGCTTTAGTGGGTAAAGGGCGAAGCCGATGTGGTCCTCGCCTCACTGGGTCCATTCGAACACAGTAAGAAGCGGAAGCTTGCCCAAAAAACGTCTTGTCACTCAGCTCCCCATGTGCATAACTACGCATCGCGTAATTATGTGCCATGCACAGACGCATGTTGTGTAGCTATGCGTTCTGACAAAGCATGAATACCCCGGAAAACTTTTGTAGATGAACAGGAAATGACAGCTTCTGTCCCACAAGGTTCTAAAGGTCAAGAGTTTTGACCTTAGACTGGGTTTCGACGTAGGCTTAGTCCACTACACTTTCAACGGGAAGAAGAAGTTGAAAAGAGGGGGGGGGGGGGGCATGAACCAACTGGATCATGGCTGAACAGTATAAACAGATTAATGTCCATGAATTGATAAATAATCAAATGAACTGATTGGTAACAATAATCATGAACTGATTAGTGATAATAGAACCAGAACACAGACACGACTGTGACTGATAACAACATCTCACACTGTAATGCGTGCAGACAGAAGTGAGCTTAAACAGAGTTCCATGAGAACAACAATATTCATTCTGTTAGAGCACTAAGGACAGAATGTGTCATGGAACGAACCGTTACATCACGTAGGTAAAAGCGAATAAATGAGCAGGGTGTTGACCATGCCGCCGCAGTGCAAATGTCCTGCATTGACATACCATTATGCAGAACAATCGAAGATGCAATACCCCTGGTGGAGTGTGCTTAGAGGTTGACAGGAGGCCCTAAAACTGATGCTCTGTAGGCTTCAGAAAAGGCCTCACACAGCCAGTGTGACAAGCGCTGGATGGATAACGGCGACCTGCAGAAGCATCTCTATAATGCACAAACAATTGTTGAATTTGAACGCATTGCAGCTGTGCGCGTTACGTAACACGTCAACGCCTGCACCGGGCAGAGAAGATGAACAGATGCTTCCCCTTCTGATCTGTGGGAGGGAAAAAACCCCTCCAACGACATCACTCTTGATTTAAAAGAGCTCGTAATGTTTTAGGCATAAAAGCTGGGTTGGTCTTAAATCAGCTGAGCTGCCCGTTAGCCTAATTCTAAGGCATGACGAAGCAACAGAGAGGGCAGATAATTACTTATCCTCTTAGCGGGTGTTAAAACCAGCAACAGGGCTGTTAAAAGAGACAAGAATTTAAATGAAACCTGATCCAGAGGCTCAATTGAAGCTTTGATCAGGGCTCGCAGGACCAGCGTTAAACCCACTGTGGAAACAAGTGGGCGTGAGAACAGGCCTACATCTCTGTACACCTTTTAGAAACCGCTTCATCAGCGGGTGATAAAAGCTGTTCTGTCTCCAAACCCTTTGTGGCAGGAAGAGATGGCTGCAATCGTACGTTAAAGCGTACTGAAAACCAACTCCCTATCCATCAGCTGTTGTAGAAAAAACAACACGCCGCTTAAAAGGCATGAGGTGGTCTCTAAACCTTCTCTGTGCACCAGCGCTGAAAAGCCGTCCCTTTGATGTGTACAGAACTGTGGTAGATGCAGCACGTGAATCTTGAATTGTGCACACTATCTCCTGAGGGAGACCCATCCTCTAAGTGGAACCGCTCAGCGGTCAGACCCACCGGTGTTGACCTATTTCTGGGTAACTCTTGGTCGCTCCTCCTGCCTGAAGGAGAGCATCCTTCCTCCATGACAGTTCTACGGCGAGCTGTCAATCCCTCCTCTTGAACTCGGTTCATGGACCGTAAAAAAACAGAGGAGGTGGGGGGGAAAGAAACGCGTAAAAAGCGTTTTGGGCCACCGACTGTGAGCAAATGCGTCCCCCCCCAGCGATGGATCGTCTCGCGAGCTCAGGGAAAACCGTAGTTGACATTGAGCGTTCTTCTCGCATCGCAAACAGGTCCACAGCTGCTTTGCCAACTTCTGCTGCGTCTGAAAACATCAGATCCGGATGGAGGATCCGGTCCACGTAACGTGGGCCGCCCTTGGACGTCACATCAGAACACCGGATATGTAAACCGCTCTAATAAAAGCAGGCTTTGATGAACCCAACTCAGTAGCTTTCGCACAATGTGTAACATCTGGCTGAACGCACACCCTGATGGTTATGTACGCAGCAGTCATCATGATGTCTGTGTGAATCAACACGTGTTGATTCTGTAGCACAGGAGCAAGGTGTTGAATCACATTCAGTGCTGTGCGACACTCCAAAACATTGATGTGTGCTGATGTGTAGTGGGGCCACAGCGCCCCTACTGCTTGAGATAGGTATGTCCCCCCCCCAGCCTGACAGCAACGTGTCCGTGAAGACTGACCCATGACGTGGGTCTGCTGAGGGGGACTCCCTCTGATAGAAAAACAAGGTGTTTCCCCAGAGTCGGAGGTCTGCTTCCACAGAGGGAAAAGACAATGATCATCCGTCGTTTGTTTTACTGGATCCACATGCAGACGTGCAAAAACACCTCTAGAGGCGTCTCATGTGATAAATGAGTTTTCATGGTGGTTGAATTTAATTCCACTCCAGAAAACAAATGTCTGGGCCGGGAAAATCGAGCTTCCTTCCACTTATGGCGAAGCCCAGATTAACAGGTGTGATGTCAACACCTGATCCTGCATCAGCGCCTCCTGTCTGAAGTGACAGGATCCGCAGATCATCCAGGTAAAACAAAAAACTCTCGTCTCTGTGTTTTAGGATGATCGGTATGCGTTCTCTGGATGTTAAACAACAGATCCAAAAACGGTCTCACCCCTCCGATCCGTGAGTAAAAACCCTCGTGTTTTCTCTCCCTTGGGGAACTCTGTAGATTACTTTTATCAGAAAACGCTTGGATTTCTGCATTTAGGGAAGAGAATCAGTCTGATGATGATGACGGGACCGTTTATATAACTCCTCTGAATGAAGGGGTTCGGGTTGCAAACTGTAACTTGTACCATTTGCATAAACCCTGTCCATCCATCTGAAAAACGGCGAGCATGTTTAGCCACTCTACGTAACGTTCGTGGATGAACGTGCGTTAATGATGCGTCATGTTTTGTACGGCTGTCAGCAGTCCGTCCCTCAACCGCCGTCATGCGTCGCGGGAATGTTTTCTGTGTGACCCCGGGCGAGACTTGAGCTGAAGGCGAAGCGTGTGACAGCTGATGACGCGGTGAGCTGCGCGTTTGACGTCGCTGTGCGAACGTTGAAAGGCGGAGGGCGTGACTTCATTTACACCGTGCTGTTGGAGTGAAGGCTGCTTAGCCCCGCGGGAGCACACGTTGTTCTCTGGAGGGACGCGCGCCGCTCTCGCTGGAGGGGCGCGCGCTAGAGGGAGGTGGGACTCATTACCGGATTCTTCGGCTGCTTCACGTTTAAGCTGCGGTGAGCTGCCGAAAGCTGAGAGAGAAGGACCCCCACCCGGACCAGCCTGCGGACCACATTTATACCGATGTGAGCTGGTTAGCGCCGGCAGCTGTGTGCGCCAGCATCAACGCAGCACCGTTGAATGGAGGCTGTCATCTTAGTGTTCGACTCGTCATGTCAAGAGCGGCGGTGAATTAAAAACCTTATTTAAGGACACCGGCTCATGTCGAGGCTGTTCCATCCCACAAATGCGAGTTGACACCGCTTGAGTGAGGATCATGCAGTTCTAGTTGGTAGTTATTTTCGCTTACCGTTGTGCCGTGATCGACCCGTCATGTCTAGAGCGACGGTGAGTTTAAAAAACCTTTATTTAAGGACACCGGCTCATGTGGAGGCTGTTCTGTTATCGACTCATCATGTCTAGAGCGACGGTGAGTTAAAACCCTTTATTTAAGGACACCGGCTCATGTGGAGGCTGTTCTGTGATCGACTCGTCATGTCTTAGAGCGACGGTGAGTTAAAAACCTTTATTTAAGGACACCGGCTCGTGTGTGGGGCTGTTTCATCCCACGAGTGCGCTCTTATGTGTGCGGCCGCTGTGAGCTGATCCGGGCTTACAGACTGGCTAAAAAACAGACACTTTGATCATTAATGATGATTTATTTCAACTTTCGTGTCACTTTTACACACACCCTCCGGAGACCGTCATTTGAGAGCTTTCTCTCTCATGAGCTCTGCGATTGTTTGCCCAGAGCGCTGTCTTGCAGGCGAACTCTGGGGAAACGCTGAGCTGCAGGCTGCCGGAGTGCAGAGGGCTGGATTCTGACGGGCGGGGCTGGTGGTGGAACTCAGCGAGAGCCGCGGCCGTGGAAAAGTCGAAAACTTGCTCACGACGGTCCCTCCAGCGGGGACGGGGTGGGCCGCGCGGCTTGATGAGGTGGCGAACAGCTTTTGGCACCTCCTCCGACTGTTTCACTTCGCCAGCATGGTTTGAAGCTGCTCTGAACAGCGCGTCCGCGATGGGCTTCATCAGGTCTTGTGCAGATTCTCCGGCAGCGAGGGGAGTAACGAAGCCAGGTGGATCGTTGGGTCATCGTCCTCCGCGCTGCAGTCCCCGACAATGCAAAACGTGGGAGAGGCACACATGTTTGAGCTGGCGTCAGCTGCTTTACAGAGGGAGATCTTCGTCTCCAAGGCAGGTCTGCGGCCTTCAATCCCTTGGACATGCTAATGCTAGCAGCGCAAGTTGTTGCTAACTGCGGCTGCCTGAAAACACGTCGGTGGGCTCGATTGGAGAGCGTGGTCGCCGTCTGGTTCCTCCGGAGGGACGGGACGCTGCTCCGACCTGGGCAGCTTCGCTCCGGAAGCTTCCGCGAGGCTTGGCTCCAGGGGGGGGGTACCGAGGAATAGCCCCGCTCGGTGAGTCCCTCAACTCTGGTGATGGGAGCGGACTGGGGACCGACTCCTCTAATCTACCAGGAAAGAACCGTCTGCGGCCTCGCCCGTGGAACGTCCTGTTGGAACGCGAGGCCGTATGGATCAAGACGGTGAGCCAGAGTGGAGCCCAGTGAAAAATAACCTTTCCGCCGATCATCCGAACTGGCGGGAAAAGGCGAGGGACGTAGAAAAAAGGGGTCCCTTCATGTCAGCCTCCTCCTGGGTTCCGCCGGGCAACCCCTGAGGGCGCCGTCGGCCGGGAGCGGTGTGATCGCCGATGCGAAACGGGGTGGGATGGGGTGAGCATTCACTCAGCCCCCCCCCACCTACACTACGCTCCCCAGGAGGGAAAGAGCAGCGGGGCTGCAGCTGAGCACGCCTTGCCCCGGAGGAACCATCCGGTTCGCCCCGAGGGTCGGCGATAAGAGGAAAAACACAAGATGGCGTTGTCCAGCGTGTAGTGACCTGTCACTGGGAAATGTTCCACGACGCTTACCTTGGAATAAGACTGCTGTCATCTTCTCCTCGGGGAGGAGAACTCACCGGACGACCGGAGGTCGACTGCCGGGCCAAGCATCTTTCGCAAGGTTGGTCATTTACACAATTTATCTTCTTTATTCTTCTGACAGTGCTATATTAGCTCGCTGAAGAAAAAATGGGAGCCGATTTCCCGCTCTTAACGTAATTTATACGGACCGGGTGGGGCCCACACAGCAGGTGGGCGTGGACTAATTTTTTTCAGTGCTTATGCTCTGCATAACGGGATAAACCCACTAAAGCGAAGGCCTTAAAGGGCGAAGCTTATATGACATAGAACAGCAACAAGGCCAACCAAAGTGCTGTACAAAAGAACACAAACATGCACAGCAGACAGGAAAACATAAAATAGAAATACAGATACAAATAGCAGCAGGAGCTAACTAAAATGGCCAACAGAGTAGAGAACAGACTGGACCAAAACAAATCACACCGTGTTAAAGGCAAGCGAATAGAAGTGGGTCTTCAAGCGAGACTTAAAGACTGAGAGTGTGGGAGCCTGCCGAACACTCAGTGGCAACTCATTCCACAGTCGTGGACCTGCAACAGAGAAAGCCCTGTCACCTCTGAGCTTACGACGGGTTTCTGGGACTGAGAGAAGCATCTGGTCTGCTGACCTCAGAGAGCGCGGTGGGACATATGGCTGCAGAAGATCAGTGAGATAGGATGGGGCGGAACTGTTCAGTGATTTAAAAACATACATGAGAATTTTGAAATGGATCCGAAGGTGAATGGGTAGCCAGTGCAGAGAGGCCAAAACTGGCGTGATGTGCTCTCTATAGCCTGTACCAGTTAAAAATCGGGCTGCAGCATTTTGGACCAGTTGTAGACGAGCAATGGAGGACTGACTGATTCCAAACAGAAGTGAATTGCAGTAATCAAGCCTAGATGTTATGAAGGCGTGGATCACTGTCTCGAGGTTCTTTTTGTTGAGTATAGGCTTCAGCTTAGACAGCCGTCTCAGCTGAAAAAAAACAGGATTTGACCATCATGTTTACGTGACTGTTGAGTTTTAAGGATGGGTCCATTATCACCCCCAGATTAGTCACCTTTTGTTTCTCTAGCGGGGCTAGAGAGAATAGGTCAATGTCATAGTTCATGAGTGAGCCACTGGGATGGAACAGCATGACTTCAGACTTCTTCTCATTGAAGCTTAAGAAGTTTAAAGCCATCCAGTCCCGGATGTCAGCCAGGCAGTCAAGAAGAGGCTGAATAGAGCGTGTGCCTCTGTGCCTCAGGGGGAAGTAAATTTGGCAATCATCGGCATAGAAATGAAAGGGTATGTCGTGTTTGCGGAAGATAGCACCTAGTGGCAGCAGGTATAAAGAAAAGAGAAGGGGACCGAGGATGGACCCCTGCGGTACCCCCCACTGGAGTGCGGTCGATGCCGAACTGAAATCTTTGATATTGACACAGAAGGTTCTGTCAGAGAGGTAGGACCCAAACCATTTAAGGGCTGACCCTGTGATGCCCACCCACTGCTCCAGTCTAGAAATGAGGATATTGTGGTCGATGGTGTCAAAAGCAGATGTAAGGTCCAATAGGACAAGCAGCACAGAATCACCTGCGTCTGTGGATATGAAAATGTCATTAAAAACCTTCAGTAGAGCAGTTTCAGTGCTATGGAGAGATTTGAAGCCAGATTGGAATAACTCAAGGTGTTTAGCACCAGCACCATCCGTCTGTGCCCGTCCTGCCAGCCCGACTACATCATGAGCTTTGACCAGCACCACATCTGCGAAGGATGCCTGGGTCACCGCCATGCCGACCCTGTGAGCTCCTCCCTCCCGAGGAGACAAGCAGCCTTGTTTAAGGCTAATGCCAAGGAGTGTTTTTCCGTGGCTGGACGACGCCATTGCCTTTTGAGCCGTGCAGTGAATCGGACGATTCCTACGAAAAAGGCGATGCTGGCAGCAGCCCCGCTGCCTCATCCCTCCTGGAGAGCGTAGTGATGGAAGAAGGACTGAGCGGATGCTCAGCTACTTCGGATCTTCCTATGTCGGCGACCACTTTGCTCCCAACTGTCGGCACCCTCCTCTTGGAACTGCCCGGCATAATCCAGGAGGCTGCTGACACAAAGGGACTTTCCGTCCCTCTCCTCCCTACGCCCCGATGATCTGGCGGGAAGGTTTGGCTCTGCCCCGGCTCATCACCCTGACCCCATCTGGCCTCGCTTTCCAGCTGTGACGTCCTACTGGAACGAGGTTGCAGCTGGGCCCGGCAAGCTGAAGGCACCCGTCCCCACCTTCGCCCCCATCACCAGAGTGGAAGGTTTTACCGAGCTGAGTTTTCCCTCGGTTCCCCATCTGGAGCCAAGCCTTGCGGAGGTGTTCGGGGCTTCCAAAATGCTTATGCTTCCAGGATGGACCAGAAACCTGTCCCTCCAGGGAAGCATGACCCGATGATTACAAAGCTCTCCAACCGAGCTCAACAGTGTTCATTCCAGGCGGACGTGGCAAACAACAACATCGCCCTGCTGGCGTTCAGCATTTTGAAGAGGCTGAAGGGAGCAGACCTGCCGGAGGAGACAAAGAGTTCCCTCTGTAAAGCTGACAACGTCATCGTCAATCTGTGTGCCACCTCTGTGGTCTGCCTGTCCCGCATCACCGCCTGGGTGACCAGGATTCAAAGGACTATCTGGCTCCGCCTCTCATCATCCATGCCCGAGAGGCTGCAGAGGGACCTGCTGGAGGGCCCCATCACCCCAGGTGCGCTGTTCGGGGCCAACTTCAGGACCATCCTTGAGAAATCACAAAGGTCCGAGGAGGTCTCAGAGACGGTACGCCACCTGGTGACGTCACAGTCCTCTTCCTGCTCCTCCGGCTGCAGGAGGGACCGCCGTGGCCAGCGACAACAGCAGAGGTGCTCTACGGTTACGACAACGATTTCACGCCCCACTCCTCCACCGGCCCCCTCCACCAGAGAACAGTCCTTCCCGGCGCGCCAACCAGTGACCCAGTGCTTCCCCAAAGGCCATCAGCAAGCCCCGCCCTGGACCAGCCAGCCACAGGGCCCACGGAGGAGGCAGTTCAAGAAATGACTCCTTGGGGGGAATGTGTGTGTTTTTGATGTGCGTTTTGAAATAAAACAAAAACATCTCAGAGAGAGCAAATTTTCATCTGATTCCAGCCTGACTGTCGGATCAACTGATCTCACAGCGGCCTTTCTTCACACATTCCCCACACAGAATGACTCTGTAACCTTTAAACAGCGTTTTAGGAAGTTCACAAAGCACTCGTCTGCCACGTCAGCTAAAACTGATGCTGTTCAGCAGACCGAGTCCGGGAAAATCCCTCGTTCTCAGCCAGAGCCCATTTTATTTTCTGCTGTTTCTGCCCACTCACCGCGCAGCGGGAGTAAACGTGTTTCTCCACGGCAGCAGCAGCCCACCCCGAAACAACGTCTCATTCAAAAAAGCACCCACGCCTCCTCTCAGTGCGCACCGGCTCACCTCAGTCCTAACGTGAGCCTGCAGCCTGAGCACAATACAGAGGCATACAGACAGCCCTTTCTGTCTGAGCCCCCTTGAGTCCCCCCCATGAGAATCTCCGAAGCAGATGACGGCGGTAGGGGCTCTAGCTTGGCTGACGTCCATGAGAACCATGACATAACAAAAATACGCGCCCGCTCTCTGAGCGTTACTCAGCATGGCAACAAGTGTGTTCCATAGACAGGTGGATGGACAGTTCACAGCTCACCTCCCCAGAGGGATTATAGAGACAGTTCTGTCATCTCCAGAACAGAGCTCGTCTCTCCAGTCAGAAGTTCAGGAACTCTTGATAAAAAAACGTAATTTCCAGAGTTCCCAACTGAGAGGAAAACACTGGGTTTTACTCCTGTTACTTCCTGGTTCCGAAAAAAATGGGAGGGATGAGACCCATTCTCGACCTGTCCATGTTCAACAAATCGATCATTGGAGAGACAATTCCACATGCTGACAATCAAACAGCTGCTGTAGAACGTTCACCAGAACGACTGGTTCACCTCCATAGATCTGAAGGACGCATATTTTCACATTCCCATCATTCCGAAACATAGAAAGTTTCTGCGTTTCTCCTTCCAGGGGATTCCGTATCAGTATAACAGGCTACCGTTCGGTTATTACCACGCACATTCTCAAAATGTGTGAAGACGGCTCTGCAGCCATTACACATGGCGGGAATGAGAATCCTTTTTTAATCTAAACGATCTGCTCTTATTAGCTCGATCCATGCAGGAAGCAACCGCGCAGACCAAAACGCTAGCGGTACACCCGCTAAACCTGGGTGTTTCTATAAACTGGGAAAAAGTTCCATTCTCCCGTCCCAGATGATTGTTTATCTGGGAGTGGAGCTAAACTCAACCACAACGAGAGCCTGTTTATCACAGCCAAGAGCTGACGCTCTGTAAGCTCAGCTCCGCCGTGTCAAACCCCACAGCGTAGTGACAGCTCCGTCTGTCACGCGGCTCCTGGGGATGATGTCAACGACTAACGTTGTGGTTCCGCTGGGCCTGCTTCACGAGACGCCTTCAGAGATGGTTCGCTCGCCTGCGCATAGATCCTATGCGCCAGAATAGACTGATGATCTCTGTCCCCCCCCCTCCGTGAGAGCCGACCTGAATCACTGGGGAAACCCCCTTATCTTGTCAGAGGGAGTCCCCATCAGCAGGCCAACATCACACGTCTCAGTTTTCACGGACGCGACCCTATCAGGTTGGTAAGGAACGTGTCTGTCCCAGGTGGTAGGAGCACAGTGGACAGACCACGTCTTTTCACATAAACGTGCTGGAGCTTCTCACATTCTGGAAAGTGATTCAGCATTTTTCCCGTCTGCTGCGGGATCAACATGTTCTGATACACACAGACAACAGAGTGGCAGCAGCCTACATAAACCATCAGGGAGGCGGTCAGCGCAACTGTTACACATTGCAACACAGCTGCTGTGCTGGACACACAAAAACCTGCTCTCCATCAGAGCAGTGTACATTTCCAGCGTCCTGAACAGAGGAGCGGACATCATGTCGAGGGGTGATCCTCGCCACGGGGACTGGAGCCTCCATCCCGAGCTGATCTCTCGGATCTGGAGAAGGTTCGGCCGAGCAGTAGTGGATCTGTTCGCCACACAGGAGAATGCCTAGTGTCAGCTATGGTTCTCACCGAGCCCATGGGACGATCCACCGTTAGGGGTGGACGCCTTCGCTCACAGCCGGTGGACAAAAATGCTCCTTTATGCGTTCCCTCCAGTTACGCTGATCACCCTGGACCGAGTTCAGGAGGAAGAGCTGTCGGTCATTCTCGTAGCTCCTGAGCGCAAAAGCGCACCATGGTTCCTGAACCTGCTGGTCTCGGGCCGGCCGTGGAAACTGCCGTCGAGGGAAGACGCGCTCCTCCTGAGCTACCCAGAAATAGGTCAGCACCTCTGGGTCTGGTTGCTGAACGGATCCGCTTAGAAAGGCTGGGCCTCCCACAGGATGTGGTGCGTACGCTCCAGGGCGCACGAGCCGCTTCCACCACAGCACTATACACATCAAAGTGGACAGCTTTTCAGTGCTGGTGCGCAGAGAAAGGCGTGGAGGCCATCTCATGTCCGTTAGGCAGCGTGCTGTCATTTCTGCAACAGCTGATGGACAGAAAATTAGCGTTCAGCACAATTAAGACTTTTTCTGCAGCTATTTCTTCCTGTCATAAGGGTTTTGGTGACAGAACAGTCTTTAACCACCCACCGATGAAGAGTTTTCTGAAAGGTGTACGGAGACACAGACCTGTGTCATGTCCACTAGCCCCACAGTGGGATCTAGCGATGGTTCTGCATGCACTGGTTAAAGCTCCTTTTGAGCCTTTAGATCAGGTTTCACTTAAATTTCTGTCATTAAAACAGCCCTGCTGTTAGCTCTGACATCTGCAAAGAGAGTGAGTGATTTATATGCTCTCTCTGTTGCTCCCTCATGTCTCAGAATTCAAACTGATGGCAGTTCAGCTGTGTTGCGTCCTAATCCTGCTTTTACTCCTAAAAGCATCACAAGCTCATTCAGATTGAGAGTGATAACCTTGAATGGGTTTTATCCTCCTCCTCATAATTCTGAGGAAGCAGCAACATCTCACCTCCTCTAATCCGTGTGTGCGCTCTCGTGTTACGTGGCGCGCACAGCCGCACTGCGCCGCTCTCAGCGTCTGTTCGTGCATTACAGGGACAGCTCTGCAGGACGTCCTTTATCCACCCAGCGCCTCTCACACTGGTTGTGTGAGGCTATTTCTGAAGCTTACAGTTCATCTGGGCTGGATCCTCCGGAGAATCTCAGAGCACATTCCACCAGAGGGATTTCATTCTCCTCGGCTCTGCATGGAGGGATGACGGTGGAGGATATTTGTATGGCAGCTGCCTGGTCATCTCCATGTTCATTTATTCGTTTTTATCTACGTGATGTTTTCACTTTCTCCATGACCCATTCTGTTCTCAGGGTTCTGACAGAATGATTATTATTTGTTTCATGGAGCCTCATTTTGGGCTTACACCTACCTGCATGCAGTCGTAGTGTGAGATATTTATTATCAGTCACAGTTCATGACTGCTGATGTTATTGTTATTGATCTGTTCATCCTGAAGAGCTGTTGGCCTGCTCTGCCCATCATTACAGTTACAACTTGTAACCTCAGTTGATCCTATTCACAGCATCAGGTCTGTTATCTCAGCCTTTCTCTCACAAGAAATCATTTTTTACTCCGGTGCGCTGCTGTGCATGAAGCACATAATTACGCACACAGAAGGATGAGTGATGAAATGTTTTTTTGTGCGGGCAGGTGCTTCATGTTTGTGTCTAGATGGACCCAGTGAGGCATAGACTAAATCCTGCTACACCTTTAACCCACTAGCGATAGCCTGAAAGGACGAAGCCTATATGAAATAGAACGTTGGTTACGTAGTGTAACCCCAGATTCTATGAGTATAGCCGCAGCCCTTTAAGCTCTGGGCCTCACTGGTTCCTAAATGGCTGAAGAAAAAAAGCTGGTTGGCACGGACTAAAGTTTTCAGTGCTGCGCTGCACGCGAAGAGATAAAGCCACTAGCGATAGCCTTAACGGGCTGCGTCTATACTCATAGAATCTGGGGTTACAGTACGTAACCAACAATTCACGGAGATTGGATCTGCAGCAGGCAACACGTCTAATTTTTTAACGCTCTTGAAACGACATCATCCGAATGTGAACGTAGCTTGTTGCAAAGACCGATAACAGCAGCAAAACAACCTTTATCAGGTAATTCAGATCGGTCCAAAGCAATAACACATAAGCTGTATGAGTTTTTAAAGCTCTGGATCTACGTCTGAATGTTGTTGAGGCGCCGGTTTTACACATATGATTAAAGACTTGAGCCCCGCTGCCTACGACATCCATCATGTCAACACTTCAGCCAACAAGTTGTAGCAGCAATTAATGAAAAAGCTAAAACAGATCGTCAACAAGCCCGACCCCAGATTTAAAGCTCTGCCACATCGAAGATGAGCAAAAGAAGATATTCAGCCACCTCATATGATGACCGTGCAAGAAGAGGTATTGCCATTGTATTATTGCAATCTAATTAACTTTTTAAATTTAAAATTATAATCTTAACTCAGTTTTTTTTTTTATCTCTGTGTTGTTTGCAGTCTGAGGATGATAGCAGCTGAGTCTTCTTCATCCACCAGATCACCTCAAGCTAAGAAGTCTGTAATGACTGAACTTGTTTACTCGGCATATTTTCAAAATAAACATTTTGCTAGTCTTCATTTTGGCCTTTTTTGTATCGAAAATTAACCGAACCGAGCCGAAATGTGATTTTAGCGTAACATCACATCCCTACCATCATAACATGATGCTTAAAATTTAAATACTCACATCAATGGGCTGAGGTTGTGGGTGTGACCTGCACGTTTCTGGGGCATCCCGAGAGGCCACAGACAGACCAGCTTCAGTTTTTATTGAGGTTTCTGTTGTCCTGCAGTTTTCAAGCTGAAATGATAAAGCATAATGAATATGAACTTTACAGTCTGTGTACATGTACATATAAACACACGGAGGAACACATAGATCACCTTGTGATTGGCAATAAAATATGTAAATTTATGAACGCCAATGGACTTATAATGATGCACCTACACTTTGAAGGTGAGCCGGGAAGCTGAAAATTGATGGTACCACACCCTCTCTCAGTCGGACAATCTGACCAGTTTTATCGAAGTCCTCCTGTTTGAAATGCTCACTGCACAGCACAGTTGAATCACTTGCAGTGAATTCCTCCCTCCTCAAAGATACTTCCCACCTCTTCCTCAATTCTTTTCCTTTGGGAAACCTTCAAAACAAAAAAACGGGAGATTTGGGAGTGTCTTCACAAAAACATTGTACGAAGGAGGCCAACCTTATTTTCCTCCTACTTCCTACATTCTCCCCATTTTTCATCTTTAAATTTCTGACAACTTAAACAAAACTCCAGTTTTGATGCATATCTGTTGATAATGAACCAAAGCTACTGAAATTGTGAGTATGCTTGTTTGAAAAATATTCCTGTCATCAAATTTCGGTTAGCTTCATTTCTGGCTGAACACTTTTTTTTTTTTTTATTAAAAAAAAAAAAACCTTTATTTATAACAGTTCACAATACAAAGTTCCAAACAAAATTCAGTCCGAGTCAGAGTTTCTTTATTGTCATTTGCACCTCATGTGGTGGAGCGAAATTATGTACACAGGGTCCCAGTTACATCCAACAATAAAATGTATAAGAAAAACAGTAACAACATCTAAGATATGAACTAAGAAAAACATCAACTAAAAATACACCAAGCACTCATAACATAAAACATTATGTCGAACATCAGCACGAACATGAGTTTGTGCGAGCAGATGAGCATGCATGAACATAGCAGCATGAAACAGATCAGCAGCAACATGAAACAGATCAGCAGCAACATGAAACAGATCAGCAGCAACATGAAACAGATCAGCAGCAACATTGAAACAGATCAGCAGCAACATGAAACAGATCAGCAGCAACATGATATGGTTTTTCACAGTGATTATTCTAGTTAGAGATTCATGAGTCTAACAGCCTCCGGGTAGAAGCTGTTCCTCAGTCTAGTGGTTCTACACTTAATGCTTCTCCACCTCTTTCCTGAGGGGAGTGGGGCAAAAAGTGTGTGCTGGGTGAGTGTGGTCCTTCATGATGCAAGTGGCCCTCTTCCTGCATCTGGAGGTGTAGATGTCTGTGATGGTGGGGGGGCTGATTCCAACAGATTTCTGTGCAGCCTTCACCACTCTCTGCAAAGCTTTTCTTTCTGCAGCTGTGCAGCCTCCATGCCACACATTGATGCTGGAGCACAGGATGCTCTCCACTGCACACCTGTAGAAGGAGGTGAGGACTGAGCTTCCCAGACCAGCTCGCCTCAGCCGTCTGAGGAAGTAGAGTCTCTGATGAGCTTTCTTGATCAGGCTGGTGGTGTTGTTGCTCCAGCTGAGGTTGT
>NC_056513.1:41865367-41868671 GCF_014905685.2 Nematolebias whitei
AGACCAGTCACTGTAGAGCTTTTTGGGACTGGGATGATGGTGGCAGTCTTCAGGCAGGTGGGAACTGTCTCCAGGGTAAGTGAGGTGTTAAAGATGTCTGCCAGCACCTCACAGAGCTGATCAGCACATTCCTTCAACACTTTTCCGGGGATGTTGTCTGGGCCAGTTGCTTTGTGCGGATTAATCCTCCTGAAGGTACTCCTTACTTCTGCTGAGGTCACGCTGAGATGCTCTTCATTCAGAACAATAATCAAAACTGATCATAACACAAACTTATTAATAAACAGAATAAAAATAAATAAATAAAAACGTTGGTATATATTCTGTGCAATATTGAACATAAAGTGCATCCTTTTTTATTTTTTGGTTAACAGTTGTGTATTCTTCATAACAAACAATGCACACACTGTCAACCGTTTATAGTCTGAGTTTCTAAATGTAATGGGTCTTCTGTTATCCATCACTCTAGGATCTTTATTAGGTTTTGGAATTGAGATTATGACACCATGACTCATGGTAGGTGGAAGTGTACAAGTTTCAAAAATTTCAACAAAAACAAGGAAGAGCGGTTCTCTAATGTCTCCTCAGAAATGACTATAAAAATTCCCTGTGAGCCCATCGGAGCCTGGAGCTTTATTAAGAGATAAGACGATTAACAACTGCATCGAGTTCTCCAATTAGAAGTTGCTCGTCACACATTTCTTTATAGTTATCATCTAATGTTGGAACAAACTGATCAATATTAGTTAAGAAGGAATCACATTCTGTTTTACAGAATTGAGACCTGTAAAGATGATGATAGGCTGTAGCTTGTTCATCACTTGTTTCTGTAATTAACAAGGACGTATCAAGTTGTTTTTTCTTGTCTTCTTTTCTCCAGACCACAGAAATGTGCAGAGTCCTCCTCTCCTTCATCTACCCATTTAGCCCTATATCTTACAAACGCTCCTTGATATACAACTTCCGCCTAATTCTGATTGCAACGTCAGAATGTTTTGTTTATCTTCATCACTTAAGATATGTTTGTTACAATATTGATTTATAATGTCCAATTTTTTTATTTCTTTTTTCAAATTCTTGCTACAAGATTTTGCATATTTTCAGATTTTGTATTTAAGAAATTTTCATTTCTTAACTGGAGAAATAACTTCTTTGAATGATTGGATTTAATTTATGAGTACATTAATGTTTTGGCAATATGTTTCGTTTTTTTAGTGATTGGAGTTCAATTCCCAGAACTTGTTTGATTCAGTTTTAGTTTTGGGTTTAATATATATATAATAATAAGCAATGTTTAGTTAAAGGAGCTGCAAAGATAGTGGAATTAAATCATAATCTAATTAACTTAAAGAGGCGTTCTCTTCTAAAGTTTTTGAGGTAATTCATAGTTTTCATCTCCAGCATCCGTCATTGATGTTCAGTAAAAATTAATTCTTCTCATTTGCACTTTTCCCCGTTTATTCCTCTTTGTTCTCCTGTAATTTAAATTCTCATCATCGCAACGTGAGAAATTTTTTTTTAATTTAATGTAGATTTTAGATCTTCTGCTGACATTCACACACTACAAAACACCAGCGTGGACCAGTCGAGGTTTGATCCATCTGTCATTCTTATAGTTCGACCTCCAAACATCAGTTTGACTGAGTTCATTACAAAAAGTATTAAAAACTATTAGGATGACTTGAGGAGTATCTTGAACGATGTATCATAAAAGTCATATTTGACCAAGTTCAAGTCCCCCACCTATTATAAAGTCGAGTGTGTAGTTTTCAGACGCTCTATATGTGAAGTAGTCTCCTCTAAAAGCCTTTTATTTTCATTACCGTTATTATAATGACCAGAATTAACCAGTGCCCATGTCTGAACACGGCGGTACACCGAACATTACAGCTAGCATTAGCCAGTCCATTAGCCAGCATGTCGCTGGTGGACATACAGTTCATCTTACTTGTGAAAAGTTATCCCCCGAGCCCTGACGTCAACAGTCCGTCGATTAGAACAGAAGTTAGCTGCGCAGTGCTGAGGCATCTTATGTTCTTTTGGTTTAAACAAATAATACGGTGCCGACAAGAAAGACGACCGCTGCAAAATGGCGGTCCCTTCCTGCCGCCTAGAATATGTTCACGTGACCACGTACCCGGATCAATGTTGCCAGGTGAGAAATGTAGGATTATCGTACTAGAGCAGACGTGGGCCACTTAAGGCCCGAGGGCCAAAAGTGGCCCTTGGACAATCTCCATCAGGCCCCCAATACCCTTAGATAAAAAAAAAAAATTATAAAAAAAAGATTGATTAAAAAAACAGCAATTTATCAATGAGATTGAGGGAAATTTAAATTAAACATCTTACGCAAAACGTTTTAAAAACATTTTTAAGTCATCATGTTTCCAGAACTAGACTGAACATTAAAGACTTAGAAACACAAACATATATGTTTGTTTTACATATTTCTGCTAACATGAATAACATGTTAAGCTAACATCTATAACATGTTAATCTAATGTGTATAACAGGTTAAGCTAACGTGTATAACATGATAAGCTAACATGTATAACATGTTAAACTAATGTGTATAACATGATAAGCTAACGTGTATAGCATTATAAGCTAACATGTATAACATTTATTTATTTATTTATTTATTGTAAATTTATTCATTTCATATAAAAAACAATGACAATTTTTAGAAAGAAAAAAAATTAAACAAAAAAACATAAAATGAAAGGAAGCAGAAGAAGAAAACATTTCTTATTACATCTGCTCCCTATTAAACAATCAAATTCAAACAATCAATTCAAACATTAATTTGCTTATTGTAATACAAAAGAATAGTCTCATCAAAATACCTTTATAATTTGTTAAATAGAAACAACTAAATATAATTCTTTAACAAAATAGTTTTAACCATTTTCCTAAATGTTATATCGACTTCGCTTTTTTTACATTGTCCTCCAAACCATTCCAAAGATCAATTCCTCTTATTGTAGTAGATCTACCCTTTAAACTTGTTCTGTACTTAGGTTTAACAAACATTTCTATTCCCTTTAAATTATAACTACTGGTCCTTTTCACAAAATAGTTCTGAATGTTTGATGGTAGTGAGTAATTCTGAGCTCTAAACATAAGTAAAAGAATATTATAATCAACCAAATCATAAAACTTAACATGTTAAGCTAATGTGTATAGCATGATAAGCTAACATATATAACATGTTAAGCTAACATATATAACATGTTAAGCTAACATAACATGTTAAGCTAACGTGTATAACATGTTAAGCTAATGTGTTAAGAACCATGGGAGA
>NC_056513.1:41868681-41875330 GCF_014905685.2 Nematolebias whitei
AAAGCTAGTGTGTATTTCAAGTTAAGCTAACATGTATAACATGTTAAGCTAACGTGTACAGTAAAACATAGTCACAAGACTCAGTTTACAGAATATGTCCTTTTCCTAAAATATATGGGAAAGACATGTTTTATAAAGCATGCTAACTATACTACAATAAGAAAAACCCTAAAAGAAGCGTCTTCTAGATTATCTGTCATAAAGAACATTTATTTTACAATTCTTTATGCAGCCCTTTGATTGCTTCAAACGTCTTGATGTGGCCCTTTGGATAAAAATGTTGCCCACCTCTGTACTAGAGACATAAAATTATCATATTTTGAGGGAAATTATCGTACACCTGTCATAACCAAAACAACAAATCTATTGATGCACTATAGTAGTGATGGGGCAGGCGCAGCGGCCTATTCAGCCTATCATGGCCGTTGTTCTGAGGCAAACGCATACACTTGGAGACATCACTCATAGGTAACATTTAGAAAAGCCAATCGTGCATCTGTTTGCAGACACAGATGCCTTCAGGGTTCTCAAAAAAACTCCGACAGACAGTTGCGAGAGGCTGATGACAACCGATTACAACCACACATTCACGGAATGGTCAAATTATCATATATTTGGCCTTTTTGGGGGTTATTGATCATACAAAGGGCAAAATTGTCATAAAAATACGATAATTATCGTACACCTGGCAACACTGACCTGGATGTCCGACCATCTTGTTATTTATGTACTTGTTATTTATGTATTTGTCCATAGATATCATATAATCACTAGATCCCTCATTGACTGCTGTGGCGCAGGATTTTCGGCCGCCATCTTGGAGCGGTCGTCCTTATTTGGTTAAAGCAGAAGATGTCTCAGCACTTCGCAGTTTATTTCTGTTCTAATCGACGGACTGTTAACATTAGGTCTCGGGGGATAACTTTTCACAAGTAAGATGGACATATTATTGTTAGTATTTTGTGAATAGAATATTACTGTACTGTATTACTTCTGTAATACTGTACTGTACACTTCCGGTAAGATGGCGCCCGTGTACTTGGCTTGCAATCCACCTCTGCTGATGGTGTTCGGATTATTTGTGTTTTGTTCGTTTTTCATCTGGGACATAAACTCGCTGCTGGTGTATGACTGACAACAGCTTCTGGATCTTCGTTTTTCTGCTACCGATGTCGCTTATTTGGATCATAATGAGCGTACCACTGGACCCCCCCCCCCCCCCCCCCCTCCCAGCTGCTGGAGGATGTGCCTGTTTACCTCCGCGACACTCTCCACTTGCCTGCTCGGAGACATCGCTCCAGACGCCGGGGAAAACGTGTTGGGCGGCTGGTAAAGCTTAAAGCCCTGCACACTGCATCTTCCTCTTCAGCTGGTGGTCATGGTTTCCATCGCCAGCTTCCTGCGTGCCCGGACCAGGTAAACAACGGGAGTTGTCGATCGATGCAGCACATGGGCCGACCCGGAGGGGCCGTTATTGAAAATCTGCGGCCACTGGCGCACGCTCTCTCCACCGCTGCTGGGTCCACTTTGGACAGTATCCGGATGTGTTTGGTCAACGCAAGATCTGCTACCAACAAAACTTTTATCCTCAGGGATTACTTTCAAGAGCATGATTTGGACTTTCTGTGCATCACAGAGACTTGGATGTCTCCGGGTGAGTCCAGCGCCTTGATGGAATTACTGCCACCGAACTGTCTGTGTTTTAACACACCGCGGCAATCAGGCTGGCGCGGTGGTGGATTATTAACAATATTCAAATCAACTTTTGACTGTAAACAACTGCCCATCCCAGTTTCCCGTGCCAGCTTTGAGCTGAGCGTCTTTGAACTCGTCCATTCGCCTTCAACGTTATGCGCACTCGTCTACCGCCCACCTCGACCTAAGGATTTCATAAATGAGTTTTCTGATTTCTTGGCTGAAATCACACCAAAATATAATCGTGTTTTCATTATTGGGGACTTTAATTTGCACGTGTGCTGTCCTGAGAAGCCCTTGGTTAAGGACTTTTTAGATTTATTGGACTAATTTAATTTAACTCAGCATGTAAACGGTCCCACCCAAGAGTGTGGACATACACTGGACCTTGTTTTAACTCATGATGTGATTGTTTGTAATCTTGTTATTGGTGATAATGTTTTTTCAGACCACATGCCAGTCCGGTTTGAGTTCACCCTCCCCCATCAAACTCCTAAGCCGAGCGTTCCTGCACGTAGTAGCTGGGCCATTAACCACTTCACTGCCGCACATTTCACAGATGTTTATAACTCTGAAATGATCATTCAGCCCCCAGTGTTTCTCACCACCATGGAGGAGCTTACATCCCAGTTCAACTCTGTCTGCTTAAAGACTCTGGATCATGTCGCTCCTGTTAAAAAAAAAAAAAAAAAACTCAGAGCAGAACCTTGGCTGAATGACGTCACCAAGGCCGTTAGGCAGCAATGTAGGAGGGCGGAGCGCAAGTGGAGGAAAGACAGGCTGCAGGTCTCTTTTCAAATACTAAAAGAGAGTTGGCGCTGTTATCAGAAAGCAGTAAAAGCTGCTAAATCAAAATTCTTCTCTGATATAATTACCTCAAACTCTCACAACCCACGTGTCCTCTTCTCCACCCTAAACTTTTTTCTCCACCTCACTGAACCATCACCTCTGGAAGCCTCGACTGAGCTGTGTGAAAACTTCTTACATTTATTTTTGGAAAAAACTGTGACCACCAGGGCTCTCATTTCCCCTCCAACTCATGACCCATCCATCCCACCTCAATCTGTAGTTCCTTTTGACCATTTTGAACCCATCACTCTATCTTCTCTAGAGCAGGTCATGTGCAACTTGAAACCTTCTGGCTCCCCCTTTGATGTGGTCCCCCCTCGACTACTAAAGGAGGTTATTCCTACTCTAGGTCCGTCCATTCTTGATATAGTAAACAGTAGTTTATCCACTGATGTGGTGCCAAAAACCTTTAAACATGCTGCTGTCCAGCCTCTCCTAAAAAACCAAACCTTGACCCCTCAGTTGTATCCAACTTCCGGCCTGTCTCCAAACTCCCATTTGTTTCTAAAGTACTGGAGAAAATAGTCGAGTCCCAATTGAAGTGCTTCCTGGAGGGTCACGCCATCTTAGAGCTATTCCAGTCTGGCTTTAAACCTCTCCATAGCACTGAAACTGCCCTACTGAAGGTTTTTAATGACCCAAAAAAGTTCATTCTGGTCCTCTGGACTTTCAAAAAACAAAAAACAAAACAAAGCAAAAAAAATGTAGAAACGTTTTGTCTCGCTTCCGAGAGACTTCTTCAGTCTGAGGTGCTGTTTTCAGCTCAGTCTCTTAAATAGCACCTTCTCAGAGTGGATCAACCAGTTTTGCTGCTGACAACCAAAACCAGCTGATCACATGCTCAAGAAGGACCATCAGCCTAACAATGGATCATTAGCACCTGATGGCTGTTTACTGTTCACAGAGGGCTGAGTGATACTAGCAATCACAGCATTGTAAGAGGGGGACAGTTGAACCCGGAGGCTCCGCCCCTGTTTAATGATGGACGGTTTCTTTTCACAAAGATGGCCTCCTTTACTCCTCTCTCAAACCATCGTTCCTCTCTGTCCAGGATGTGAACATCTTCATCCCTGAAAGAGTGACCGCTGGCCTGGAGATGAGTGTAGACCGCAGAGTCCTGGCCTGATGATGTTGATCTTCTGTGCTGGACCATCCTGAAGTAAACAGCCATCAGGTGCTAATGATCCATTGTTAGGCTGATGGTCCTTCTTGACCATGTGATCAGCTGGTTTTGGTTGTCAGCAGCAAACTGGTTGATCCACTCTGAGAAGGTGCTATTTAAGAGACTGAGCTGAATACAGCACCTCAGACTGAGGAAGTCTCTCGGATGAGAGACGAAACGTTTCTACATTTTTTTTTGCTTTGTTTTGTTTTTTGAATGTCCAGAGGACCAGATTGAACTTTTTTTTTATTTTCCTACCTGGATTATTGAGCATGCATCAGGATGTTTTTAATGACATTTTCTTAACCACTGATACTGGTGATTCTGTGCTGCTTGTCCTGTTGGACCTCACAGCCGCCTTTGACACCATCGACCATGAGATCCTCATTGCTAGGTTGGAGCAGTGGGTGGGCATCACAGGGTCAGCCCTCAGTTGGTTCAGATCTTACCTCGCTGACAGATCCTTTTGTGTCTCTATCAAGGATTTTAGTTCTGCAGCGGCAGAGCAATGGGGGGTTCTGCAGGGGTCCATCCTGGGTCCCCTTCTATTCTCTTTATACCTGCTGCCACTTGGTGCTATTTTCCAGAAACACAACATGCCCTTCCACTTCTATGCCGATGACTGTCAAATTTACTTCCCCCTAAGACACAATGGTACATGCTCTATTCAACCTCTGCTCGACTGCCTGGCTGACATCAGGGACTGGATGGCTTTAAACTTCTTAAGTTTCAATGAAAAAAAGTCTGAAGTCATGTTGTTCCCATCCAATGACACGATCACAAACCACTACATCGACCTCTCCGCTCTAACCCTGTCAGAAAATCAAAGAGTCACTAATCTGGGAGTGATAATGGACCCTTCCCTGAAACTTAACAGTCATGTAATCATGATTGTTAAATCATATTTCTTCCAACTGAGGCAGCTGTCTAAACTGAAGCCCATATTGTCCAGAAATAACCTGGAGACAGTAATACATGCATTCATGACATCTAGGCTTGATTACTGCAATTCACTCCTGTTTGGTATCAGTCAGACCTCCATTGCACGACTACAACTGGTCCAGAATGCAGCAGCCCCATTTTTAACCAGTACAGGCAAAAGAGAGCACATTACTCCAGTTTTGGCCTCACTGCACTTGTTACCAGTTCACCTTAGAATCCAGTTCAAAATACTCCTGTATATCTACAAATCGCTGAAATAAAACAATTAAACTAGGGAGAATATAGGAAATAGAAAATAAGATTGACCTCCTCTGTACAATGTTTTTGTGTAGACACAAATGTCCTGTTTTCATTTTGAAGGTTTCCCAAAGAACAAGATGTGAGGAAGAGGAGGAAGTATCTTTGAGGAGGATTCATCTGAGCAGTGAGGATTTTGATCAAACTGGTCAGACTGTCCGACTGAGAGATGGTGTGGTACCATCGGTTCACCTTCAAAGAGTAGGAGCATCATTATAAGTTCATTAGAGTTCATAAAGTTACATATTTTATTGTCAGTCACAAGGTGAGACACCTCCATGTGTTTATAGGAACAGGTAACTAGAGACTGTAAAGTTCATATTCATGATGCTTTTTCATTTCAGCTTGAAAACTGCAGGACTACAGGAACTCAACAAAAGCTGCAGCTGCTCTGTCTGTGGCCTCTCAGGAACGTGCACGTCACACACACACTCTCAGGAACGTGCATGTCACACACACAACCTCGGATTAATGATGCATTTCTATTTTAAACTTTATTTTTTTCATTTAGCCTTTATTTATACAGGTAGTCTCATTGAGTCATAAGAACTCATGGTGGGGGTGGAGTGCCTTGCTCAGGGGCCCAGGGTGGGGCCAGTGAGGGTGGAGGCAGGTGTGGATGTTTCGTCTTTTCCACCCACATTTTGATGTTGACGATACCGGGAGTTGAACCTGCAACTTTCCGATCACAGGCCCATCTTCTAACCTCTGCTCCACCACTCCCCCACATAACATCATATCATAATGATCATATTAAAATCTCACTGGTTTCCTTCCAGATGTGTTAAACAGCTGCTGGTCCCCCTGATGTTTCCAGGTGGCTGTGGTCAGTGGATGAAAAGCCCGGCATGAACAAGATGATGCTGGAGATCATGATTTGACGAGAGCTCCCACCTTCTAACTGTGAAGAACAAGAGCAGCTCAGTGATTCCCTGAAGGCTCAGTGAAGGAGCTGAGAGCTGCAGAGAGGCTGATCCATGGAGCTTCAACACAGCAACCTCCAAACATGTCCACCCTCACACACATCGTCCATGAAGACACTGGACCAGAGCACAAGATAATAAGACACTGATAACAACCACAACAATACACATTCACTAATGATTCATACAAGTTTTTTTAATTGTTTGTTTGTTTTACAATTGAAAAACAGTTTGTTATCCACTGTTGTCACAATCCTCAATGTTTAGACCCATATGCAGGCAGGCGAGCGAGGCAGGAGTTTAAAATAAAAATAATTTATTTTAAACAACAAAACAAAAAGGCTGACATGGCAGCAAAAAACTTACAAACGAAGATCAGTCAGGCAAACAGGACGGGTTCAGATTCAGGCAGATAATCAGACAACAGGAACAGAGGAGGACTGCGATGTCTGTACAAGACAGAACGATGACCGTACGAAGAGTGGAGGAGAGAAAGGTTTTTATAAGACAGAGGGGGAGTGAGCGCCTGGGCAGGTGGCTGATGAGACAGGTGTGAATGATTAAGACTGGAGAGACTGGAGAGGCAGACTGAGGAGCGGGTGGAAAGTGACAGAAAACAGAATCAGAAACAGAATCACACAAAATTATAAAGAGCAGAATGACAAAAACACAATAAGCAGAAAAGGGGAAGACAGAAATACCAGACAGCTAGGGGACAGACTGTGACAACTCTTTGTTAAAATCCAGGTCTCTCTTGTAAATGAGTCCTATTGGCTCAATG
>NC_056513.1:41875430-41879716 GCF_014905685.2 Nematolebias whitei
TTAATGAGAAGTTGTGATGGGAGGTCAGATGATTGGGGGCTGCCTGACAGAGATTTGATGGTTTTCCAGAAGCTATTAGGGTCATTTAAACCAGTCACTAGGGAGCACAAGCCAGTGTATCTCTTGTGCCGGTCCCAAGCCCGGGTAAATGGTGAAGGTTGTGTCAGGAATAGCATCCGATGTAAAACACTTTTGCCAAAACCATAATGCAAGTTCATCAAAGCGAAACCAGACCGGATCGGTCGAGGCCCGGGTTAACAACGACCGCCACCGGTGCTGTTGACAAACAGGGTGCTGGCGGTGCTAATGTTAGTCGAAGACCACGAGGAGGGAAACGTGTCAGGAGACAGAGGGAGAAGAGGAAAGTGAAGAATGTAGGACTGAGGGTTGCAACTCTAAATGTGGGGACAATGACAGGCAAAGGTGGAGAGCTGACTGACATGACGCAGAGAAGGAAGGTAGATGTTTTATGTGTCCAAGAGACCAAGTGGAAGGGCAGCAAGGTTCACAGCATTGGCGCAGGGTTCAAACTGTTTTACCATGGTGTGGATAGAAAGAGAAATGGGGTAGGGGTGGTCCTAAAGGAGGAGTTGGCAAAGAATGTAGTAGAGGTGAAGAGAGTGTCAGATAGGGTGATGTGCCTGAAGGTAGAAGTAGAAGGTCTGATGCTAAACATTGTCAGTGGTTATGCTCCACAGGTTGGATGTGGTGATGAGGAGAAAGATACATTTTGGAAAGTTCTGGATGAAATGATAGAAAGTATTCTCAGGGAGGAGAGAGTGGTGATCGGAGCAGACCTGAATGGACATGTTGGTGAAGGAAACAGAGGGGCTGAGGAAGTGATGGGTAGGTTTGGTGTCAAGGAAAGAAACCAAGAAGGACAGATGGTGGTGGACTTTGCCAAGAGAATGGAAATGGCTGTAGTCAACACATATTTCCAAAAGAGGGAGGATCATAGAGTGACCTATAAGAGTGGAGGAAGGAGTACGCAGGTCGACTACATTCTGTGTAGAAGAGGAAACCTGAGGGAGATTGGAGACTGTACGGGTGTGGCAGGGGAGAGCGTGGCCAGACAGCATCGGATGGTTGTGTGTAGAATGACTGTTGTTGTGAAGAAGAGAAAAAGAGTAAAATCAGAGAAGAAGACCAAATGGTGGAAGTTGAAGAAAGAAGAATGTTGTGAGAAATTCAGAGAGGAGCTGTTAAAGGCTCTGGGTAGTAAGAAAGAGATTCCAAATGACTGGACTACTATAGCAACAGTAATTAGAGAGACAGGTAAGAAGGTACTTGGTGTGTCATCGGGACAGAGAATGGATGATAAGGAAACCTGGTGGTGGAACAGTGAAGTGCAGGAAGCCGTTCAAAGAAAGAGATTAGCCGTGAAGAAATATGACAGTGAGAGGACTGAAGAGAGGAGACAGGAATATAAGGAGATGGGACGTAGAGCAAAGAGGGAAGTAGCTAAGGCAAAGCAGAGGGCATACGATGAGTTGTATGGAAGACGGGACACTAAAAAATGTGGGAAGGACTTGTACCTATTGGCAAGACAAAGGAATCAGCCTGGAAAGGATGTGCAGCAGGTTAGGCTTATTAAAGATATAAAAGGTAATGTTCTAAGAAGTGAGGAGAGTGTGACAGGAAGATGAAAGGAGTACTTTGAGGAGCTATTGAATGAAGAGAATGAAAGAGAAAGAAGAGTAGAGGTTATAGAAACTGTGGACCAGGAAGTGGGAAAGATTAGTGAGGGTGAAGTCCGTAAAGCTCTGAAAAAATGAAGAAGGGGAAGGCAGTAGGACCTGATGACATACCAGTGGAGGTTTGGAAATGTCTTGGAGAGATGGCAGTGAGGTTTTTGACTCAATGGTATATTCGAGGGTGAGAAAATGCCTGAGGAATGGAGAAGAAGTGTGCTGGTGCCCATTTTTAAGAACAAGGGTGATGTACAGAGTTGTGGCAACTACAGGGGAATTAAGTTGATGAGCCACACAATGAAGATCTGGGAGAGGGTTGTGGAAGTAAGACTTAGATGAGAGGTGATTATCTGTGAGCAGCAGTATGGTTTCATGACAAGAAAGAGCACCACAGATGCCATCTTTGTTTTGAGGATGCTGATGGAGAAGTACAGAGAGGGTCAAAAAGAACTCCATTGTGTCTTTGTGGATTTAGAAAAAGAATATGACAGAGTGCTGAGGGAGGAGGTGTGGTGTTGCATGAGAAAATCTGGAGTGGCAGAAAAGTATGTTACACTGGTACAGGACATGTACAGGTCCTTCTAAAAAAAATAGCATATTGTGATAAAGGTTATTATTTTCCATAATGTAATGATAAAAATGAAACTTTCATATATTTCAGATTCATTGCAGACCAACTGAAATATTTCAGGTCTTTCATTGTTTTAATACTGATGATTATGGCATACAGCTCATGAAAACCCAAAATGCCTGTCTCAAAAAATTAGCATATCATGAAAAGTTTCTCTAAACAAAATATTAACCTAAACATCTGAATCAACGACGTAACTCTAAACACCTGCAAAAGATTCCTGAGGCTTTTAAAAACTCCCAGCCTTGTTCATGACTCAAAACTGCAATCATGGGTAAGACTGCCGACCTGACTGCTGTCCAGAAGGCCATCATTGACACCCTCAAGCAAGAGGGTAAGACACAGAAAGAAATTGCTGAACGAATAGGCTGTTCCCAGAGTGCTGTATCAAGGCACCTCAGTGGGAAGTCTGTGGGAAGGGAAAAGTGTGGCAGAAAATGCTGCACAATGAGAAGAGGTGACCGGACCCTGAGGAGGATTGTGGAGAAGGGTCGATTCCAGACCTTGGGGGACCTGCGGAAGCAGTGGACTGAGTCTGGAGTAGAAACATCCAGAGCCACCGTGCACAGGCGTGTGCAGGAAATGGGCTACAGGTGCCGCATTCAATTCAATTCAGTTCAATTCAAAAATACTTTATTAATCCCAGAGGGAAATTAAATGTTGTTGTAGCTCATTCTTCTGGTTTTATTAAAGAGTTGTTCTAGATGCTGATGGCTGTGGGCAGAAAGGATCTCTTGTGGTGGTCCATCATAGTTAATCTGAAGAAACTGGCCACAGACGCTGATTTGTTTACTTGGACTTGGTGAGACTCTCAGTCCTCCTGGGCAGCAGGACCACCTGAATGTTGAGCAGAACTCTTCCCAGAGCGATGATCACTCCTCTCAGCAGCTTGTTGAGCTCCTCATCATTGCAGACAGCCAGATGCAGGTGCCTGGGGATGACCCTGGTCTTCTTGTTGTCACAAGCTGCGTTTCCCGCCAGCTCCAGAATTTGGGCGGTCAGGTACTCGAGCACTGCCACCAGGTAGACGGAGATGCATCCACGGCGCCTCCTTTACAACTCATTTGGGATTTGGGACTGTAGTTGAGGTGTTACTTGAGCTTTGAGATGTTAATCAGCTGCTCCCAGTTGTAAAAAACATATTGTTGCCATGGTTACGCATCATAACAAATGTCCAAAACTAAAAAAGTTTCAGTAAAAATCCTTCCAGCTGCACAGCATCTGATACCAGAGGAAACAATCATCCAAAAAAAATGTGATTTACATCCAGAAAAAGAGGAATTAAAGTTTCCAAAAGCAAAATCTCAGAATGAAAGTAACAGAGCTGCTCCAACATGCAGCCACCTTCAGCGGCGCCATTCTAAAACAGGTCAAGCCACTTTTGAACAAGAGACTGCGTCAGAAGCATCTCGCCTGGGACTGCTGCTGAGTGGTCCAACGTTATGTTCTCTGATTACAGTAAATTTTGCATTTCCTTTGGAAATCAAGGTCCCAGAGTCTGGAGGAAGAGAGGAGACACAGAGTCCACATTGCTTGAGGTCCAGTGTCAAGTTTCCACAGTCACTGGGGTGTCATGTCAGCTGCTGGTGTTGGTCCACTGTGTTTTATCAAGGGCAGGGTCAATGCAGCTAGCTATCAGGAGATTTTGGAGCACTTCATGCTTCCATCTGCTGAAAAGCTTTATGGAGATGAAGATTTCATTTTTCAGCACGACCTGGCACCTGCTCACTGTGCCAAAACTACTGGTAAATGTCCTGATGCATGCTCATGCCCTGAAAATTTTGGAGCAGGACAAGGCTATTGACCATATTCTGTACCACAGACTGTACCCAGGGGAGGCCACACCTAGTCTGTATGGTTTACCTAAAATCCACAAACAAGGTGTACCTTTAAGACCTATTGTTAGCATGATTAACTCTGTCACTTACAATGTTTCCAAATATCTGGCGTCTGTACTCATCCCT
>NC_056513.1:41879816-41885540 GCF_014905685.2 Nematolebias whitei
CAGCTCTGGTCTGAATTTGAGTACGATTCCTGAGATTTACCCTAACAGAATGATTCAGCCTTAACATGAGTACTCACGACCAGACTGAGATGGATCAATTAAGAGAAGCTATTCTTTCCCAAGAACAACGACTAACTACTATCCAAAATTTGTTTCAACAGATGTTGAGCCAACAACAAACCACTTCTGAGAACGTGACTAAGCTGGGTGGAATGGTCCATGAGCTAGGTAAACAGATATCCCCACCTTCCCACACCGGAGCCACCAGCACTGCCTCCGCTATACAAAACCCTGTACCACCAACTCAATATCCTGTCCGTGAGCCTGAGATAAAGCCCAGTCAACTATTTTCTGGTAATTCCGAACAGTTTGGTGGGTTTATGCTTCAATGTAACCTAGCCTTTAGCAGAGCCCCACAGACCTTTTCATCCGACTCGTCCCGCATCTCCTACATCGTTTCCGCCTTACAAGGAGAGGCTTTAAGGTGGGCAGATGCTTACTTTGGTTCCATTCCTGTAAGTGACTGTTCCTTTTCTTCCTTTTTCAATGATTTTCAGAGAGTCTTTGAGAGGCCTCTGTACCAGGAGACTGCTTCCAAGAGGCTAATGGCGCTACGTCAGGGGAACCAATCTGCCGCGGACTTCGCCCTTCACTTCCGGGTCGCGGCCGGATGGGAGGACCTCGCTCTACGGGGAGTATTCGTTAATGCCCTCAACGATCACATTAAGAATCAGTTGGCCCTTGTAAATGAACCTGACAATCTAAACGATTTAATAGATTTGTCCATTCGTATTGATGATCGGCACAGGGAATACCAGGGCCTTTTGGACTACAAATCCCAGAGTCCTACCACTTCCGTGACTCCACTTCCGGTAAGCCGCAGCCCGGTATCTAATCCTACGAATGAACCTGATCCTACTGAACCAATGTTAATTGGGCGTGCCCGCCTCACTCCTGAGGAGAGACAGAGGCGTTTTTCTGCCAAAGAGTGTTTATATTGTGGAAAGAAGGGGCACTTCATTGCTTCATGTTCACTTCGTTTAAAAGGTCGATCCCACCAGTAAAACGGGAGATACTGGTGGGCGCTGCAGACATTTCTCCTGTGAATCGTCTTACCCTTAATACGTCAGTTTTTTATGATTATGTTAATTTCCCTGTACAAGCCCTGATCGATTCTGGGGCAGAACAGAATCTAGTCAGTGATGGTTTGGTGGCTCACCTTTCCATTCCTATGAATAAATTACGCCAACCCCTCTCTATGACAGCGCTCACCGGTCAGTCCATTTCCACAATTTCCCATAAAATCTCCTCTTTGCATATCATTGTATCTGGTAACCATCATGAACAAAGTGAATTTTTCGTTTTTCATTCCGAGACCCCTCAAATAATTTTAGGATTTCCCTGGCTCAGACAACATAACCCTCAAATTGACTGGTCTCGTAACCAGATAGTCTCCTGGAGCCATTATTGTTCCTCCAACTGCCTTGGTTCTGCCGTCACCACCTCTCCTCCACCTTGTCATGCGGTGGAGGAGATCGATTTGTCGTCAATTCCGTCCTGTTATCATGACCTGGCCCCTGTGTTTAGCAAGGCCCGGGCTCTCTCCTTACCCCCCCCATAGGCCTTATGACTGCTCCATAGACCTTCTGCCTGGTGCTCCCTTGCCTTCCTGCCGTCTGTATAATCTGTCTGGCCCTGAAAAGCAAACCATGAGGGACTATATTACAGCATCCCTATCCTCAGGCATTATTCGTGCTTCTACATCCCCTGTAGGAGCGGGATTTTTTTTTGTCGACAAGAAGGATGGGACGTTGCAGCCCTGTATTGACTACAGAGAACTGAACCAGATAACTGTAAAAAATAAATACCCTCTACCTCTGATCGAATCCATTTACGAACAACTCAGGGAGGCGTCCATTTTTTCCAAACTTGACCTCAGAAATGCCTATCACCTAGTTCGTATGAAGGAGGGGGACGAATGGAAGACGGCCTTCAGAACCCCCTTCGGGCATTTTGAATATCTTGTGATGCCTTTTGGGTTGACTAACGCCCCTGCGGTATTTCAGGCCTTAGTTACTGATGTTCTGAGGGATTTTTTGTCCCAGTTCGTTTTTGTATACCTTGACGATATCCTGATCTACTCCAAGGACCCTCTGCAACATACTCAACATGTTCGGGCAGTTCTCCAGCGGCTGCTGGAGAACCAACTCTTTGTTAAAGCAGAGAAATATGAATTCAGTCTCCCCTCCATAACCTTTTTGGGTTTTGTGTTTAAGAGTGGTCAGGTCTGGACGGACTCAAGGAAGGTCAAAGCTGTGCTGGACTGGCCCTCTCCTCAGACCCGCAAGCAACTCCAGCGCTTCCTGGGTTTTGCAAACTTTTACCGCCGTTTCATCAGGAACTTCAGCCAAGTGGTGAGTCCTTTGACTAAACTCACCTCTCCTCTCCGCCCGTTCTCTTGGAGTAGTGAGGCTGAGAAGGCCTTCACTAGACTCAAGACTCTCTTTTCCTCTGCTCCTGTTCTTCACCATCCTGACTCCGCCTTGCAATTCATTGTTGAAGTTGATGCCTCAGATACCGGTGTGGGTGCTGTCCTTTCTCAGAGATCCCCTGTCGATAACAAGGTCCACCCTTGTGCGTTTTTTTCACGTCGCCTATCCCCTTCTGAGGCCAACTACGACGTGGGGAATCGTGAATTGTTGGCCATAAAACTGGCTCTCGAAGAATGGCGGCATTGGTTAGAGGGTTCCAACCTGCCTTTCATTGTTCTGACCGACCATAAGAACCTGGCGTACCTACAGAGTGCCAGGAGATTGAACTCGAGACAGGCCAGATGGTCTCTGTTCTTCACCAGGTTCAATTTTTCCATCACTTACCGCCCGGGGTCTAAGAATGTTAAGCCCGATGCCCTGTCTAGACAGTTCTCACCTACAGATTCCTCCGAAACCACAGAGGCTATTCTTCCTCGCAGCTGTGTTGTGGGTGCCACCTCCTGGGGGATCGAGAAGGACATCATTCGGGCTCAACGGACTGACCCTGATCCTGGTAATGGCCCGCCTGATCGATTATTTGTCCCAGAGTCTGTGATCGGCCGGGTTCTGAAATGGGTCCACTTTTCTAAGTTCTCCTGCCATCCCGGTGTCCGTCGTATGGTTTCTTTCACTAAGAGACACTTCTGTTGGCCTACTCTTCACCGTGATGTCAAACGTTTCGTCTCTGCATGTGCTGTTTGTGCTCGAAACAAGAGTTCCCATCAACCTCCTGCGGGACTGCTCCAGCCCCTTCCCGTTCCTGGTCGCCCTTGGTCTCACATCGCTCTGGATTTCGTGACGGGCCTACCCCCTTCTGAAGGTAACACCGTCATCCTCACCATTGTGGACAGATTTTCTAAGGCTGTGCATTTTGTCCCACTAACCCAACTCCCCTCAGCTCTGGAGACCGCTCACCTCTTGGTCCAACATGTCTTTCGACTTCACGGCATACCTTGTGACATCGTCTCGGATCGTGGTCCTCAATTTGTGTCCCAGGTTTGGAAGGGTTTTTGTCGAGCTCTTGGTGCCACGGTGAGCTTATCTTCTGGTTATCACCCCCAAACTAACGGTCAGTCTGAACGGTGCAACCAAGCCCTTGAGTCCTCTCTCCGCTGTATCATTGAGGATAACCCTGCGGATTGGTCCTCTCTCCTTCCCTGGGTCGAGTATGCCCATAATTCCCACACGTCCTCAGCTACTGGTCTCTCCCCATTTGAGGCATCTCTGGGTTACCTGCCCCCTCTGTTTCCCCACCAGGAGGTCGATGTGTCTGTCCCCTCAGTCCAGCACCATCTACATCGTTGCAGACAAATCTGGAGGCAGACCAGGGAGGTTCTTCTACGGACTCGTGATCGGGCCAAAAGGTGGGCTGATCGTCACCGTGCCCCGGCTCCTCTGTATTCCGTGGGGCAAAAGGTATGGCTCTCCACCCAGAACATCCCCCTCAAGGACACCTCCAGGAAGCTGGGACCCAGGTTCATTGGCCCCTTTCCTATTATCGAACTTGTTAATCCCACGGCCGTCAAGCTCCGACTCCCTCGCTCTATGCGAGTTCATCCGACTTTTCACGTTTCTCAACTCAAACCTTTCGTGGAGGATCCGTTGCTTCCTTCCGACCCGGATCGTCCGCCCCCTCGCCTTGTTGATAATCAGCCTGTCTTCACCGTTCACAGGATCCTGGATGTTCGACGACGGGGTCGTGGACATCAGTTTTTAGTTGATTGGGAGGGTTACGGCCCTGAGGAAAGATCGTGGATCCCCAGGTCCTTTATCTTGGATCCTGGTCTCATCAAGGACTTTTTTCTAAAACACCCTGACAAACGTCTCCGATCGCCTAGAGGCAATGTTTGAGGAGGGGGTACTGTTAGGCCTGTGCCGGTTGTGTGTACTCACCCTGCAATTGCTGAGTGCTGGTGATGGAGTTCCTGAGCAACCACCTGTCTTCAATCCGGTTGATGAGTCCAGCTGCTACTTAAGCCTTGGAGGAGGTTCCAGTCTTCGCTGAATCATTCAGTCACCTTGGGTACTGTGAGACAGCCATTTTAGTGTTTTCTCTCGTGAACCTGTGTTGATCAACCTGTGTCTCCCTGTGATTTTAAGGCAAGACCTGGACTCACCTCCAAGATCTGAGACCTAGACGAATCTTCTCCAAACTGGACTCATTTCCTGTGGAACCTCATCACCCAGCGGGACACTCCTCCATCAGCCGCCACCTACAAGAAACTCATCAAGTCACTTGGAAAATACAAGGTGTCACGGTCAGCGGCCCCCGCTGCCCCCCCCATCTGCCTAAGCCTCTGCCTTCTCCTTCAAGCTGCAACCAGGAACCAACATTAATATCTTCAAACAATCATCCCACAAACTAAATCATTTCCTTCCTTTTCAAGGTGCTTTGATCCCTGCCTCATGTATAGTGGTGTTCTCATTGTGCTTTGTAAATGTGTCACTTTAATTACATTCTGAGTTCTGTTTGACAGGTTCTGTCTCTGTCTGCTCTTTATATTTTTGTTGTTCTGCTCTGTGTGTGATTTTCTGTTTATCTGATTCTGTTATTTTCCACTCACTCCTCAGTCTGCCTCTCCACTCAGTCTTTATCATTCACACCTGTTCCTCATCAGCCACCTGCCCAGGTGCTCTCATTACTCACTCTCCCTCTGTTATATAAAAAGCCTTTCTCTCCTTCACTCCTTGTCCGGTGATTGTTCTGTGTTTACAGACATCTCAGTCCTCTTCTGTCTTGTCTGTTTCTTGTCCACCTGATTATCTGCTCTGCCTTGTTTCTGATCCTATCTGCCCAAGTAAGTTTTGCTGCACCGACAGCCTTTTGTTTTGTTGTTAAAAAATAAATTGTTTTTGTTTTTGAACTCCTGCCTCGCTCGCCTCTCTGCAATTGGGTTCCAACACTGAGGATCGTGACAACAAGGTTTCATTCACCCAACAGACACCTCGCCTACCTCCCTGAGTCTGCCTTCGAAGATCCACCTGTAAGAGAAGGATTCAATTATCCAAAGTAGCAACAATATTCTCCTACCCATCATTAATCTGTCTTCCCCTTTTTTCCCCTCCCTTCCAGGAACTCAGACTTCCTGTTCCCCAGCACTGTAAATAAACTCACTGAACTTTTATACCGTGTCTGTAATCCTTCTCAGCTCTGGTCTGAATTTGAGTACGATTCCTGAGATTTACCCTAACA
>NC_056513.1:41885640-41890458 GCF_014905685.2 Nematolebias whitei
AACATATATATATTAATAAAAATTTTATCAGTGACTGTGAGTTTTGCAAAACTTGTCATAAGAATATTTTATTAGTGTTAATGTTAACCCCACCAAGAATATTTAAATACACTGAACCATGTGTTCAGCTTTAATGTCTGTACTCCTGAGATTTACAGAGGCAAAAATCATGAGAACGAGTTTAGTATTCAGCTCTGACTGATTAAACGCGCAGATACTTCATTGCTCCTGTCAAACAGGTTACACTGAGTGGAGCGTTGGACCGTTCCAAGATGGCGGCGGTCAATGCTGTATCTAGTTATTATATATATGTATTTGTCCACAAGATGACGGCACTGATTCTCCGGATATGGGACGTCTTTTTGGATTTTGTTAGTGGCTGGTTTGGCATAAACCAGTATGTGAATGGCTCAGAATGGATACACAGGACGATATGGATTATGATGGATGGACAACAGTAAAAGGGAGAGGTAGAGGAATGAAGGAAGAATGTTTGACAATCAGAAAAATAAACAAGAATTAGACGGAAGTAGCTCTGATGAAGAGAGAGTTGTCAGACGTAAGGTAGAGATGGGGGAATATAAAATAATATTAAAGTTTAGGAATGAGGAAGAACAGAGCACCATAAGTTCAACCATTCGGTCAAAATAAATAAAAAAGAAGATTGGAGAGGTAGAAATGGTGAAAGTGTTGAGAGATGGAAATTTAATGGTGATTTGCAAAACTGAAGAACAGAAAAGAAAGACACTACATGTTGAAAGCATTTGCAAAAAAACAATGGTGAAAAGAAAAGTTATAGGTGAAAACAAAATAATTCGAGGTGTGATTAACGGCATTCCATTAGATGAGGATCTGGGTAAATTAAAACGAAACATAGTTGGTGCTCAGGTGAAAGACATAAAGAGATTAACAAAAAATCTAAAAGGAGAACGAGTTGGAAGTATGATTGAGTTTTCTGAGAATATTCTGCCGCAAAGAATCAAAGTAGGTTTCCTGAGTTTCCCAGTAAGGCCTTTCATCCCAGCACCACTCCGTTGTTTCAAGTGTCAGAGATATGGACATATAGCTGCTGTGTGTAAAGGAAAGCAACGGTGTTCAAAGTGTGGAGGAGACCATAGAATTGAAGAGTGTAAGGATGATGTACAGGAAAAGTGCTGTAACTGTGGTGGACAACACAGAGTCACATATGGGGGTTGTGAGGTCAGGAAGAAGGTAAAGGACATCCAGCTGATACAGAAAGAGGAGCTTTAAAAAGAATTTACATAGGTTTGATCAGATCAACTATAGATTATGGAAGTATTGTTTATGGGTCAGCAGCGAAGACACATCTGGAAAAACTGGACAGTATTCAACATCAAGCGCTAAGGATTTGTACTGGAGCGTTCAAAACCACCTCTACAGCAGCAATTAAAGTTGAGATGGGAGGAATGCCATTAGAATTAGGGAGAACACAATTAGCTATAAGCTACTGGATCAGTTTACAAGGAAATAAGTCAAATCATCCAACAATAGAAACTTTAAAACCATGTTGGGAAAAAGAGAAAAAGGAGACACGGAGTTTTGGATGGGTAATTAATAGAAAGGCAGAAGAATTACAAATAACCAACTTAAGAATTAGTCCAGTGGTGCCTTTGCCAGCAGTACCACCATGGATCCTACCAGATGCAAGAGTAGATTTAACTCTTTTCGACAAGAAGAAGGATAAAGGATATATTTTAAATTCAAACACAGTACAGATATATATAAACAACTACTATAATCATATTCAGATTTTTACAGATGCATCAAAAAATCCAACTGGAGAAATAGGAATAGCCTTTGTTATACCAGAATTTCAGACAAGACAAGGAAAATGAGTTACAAATGGGTTATCAGTATACACAGGAGAAATATTAGCATTATTATTAGCAATACAATGGATAGAAGAAATTAGACCTTTAAAACAATAATTTGCTCAGATTCTAGTTGAGCATTAACCAGTCTAAAACACAACCACTCAGACAGCAGACCAGACATTTTAATAGAAATACAGCAAACATTATTCAGGATAGAAATGATGGGATTAACAGTTGTATTTATTTGGGTTCCAGCTCACATTGGGATTAAGAGTAACGAACCAGCAGATAGGGAAGCAAACAAGGCAACAACAGTACAAGTTAATTTTACAGTGAGTACAAGCAAATCAGAAGCAAAAAGTATAATTAAACAAACACTGAGGGAAAGGTGGCAGAAAGAATGGGATGAAGATAACAAAGGAAGGTGGTAAAAAAGAGTAGGAAAAATGAGAGTAGGAAGAAAAAATAGAAGAGAGGAGAAACTATTAACAAGGTTAAGATTTGGACATAATGGACTTAACAGTTCGCTAAACACAATACAGGAAACTGTCAATATTGTGGAGAAAACGAGGCAACAGAACATATTATTTTATGAAGAAGATATGTGAGAGAAAGGAGATTAATGTTGGAAGAATTTAGGGGAAATAAAGAAAAGTTTAATTTAATAAATATACTACAGGGAAATTCAGATAGTAAAAGTACTCAGATTTTAATTAGATTTTTCTGGAAAACAAAGGTGATTAACAGAATATAGCAGACATTTTGAGCCACACTCCGCACCGGCAGGTGGCGGTAATGCATCAACAACAACAACAACAACAACAACACTGATTCTCCGGAAGCAACAAATCGAAGAAGAAGACCAGTCAAACATGGCGGTGCTCCAGGCAGAGTTGTGTTGTTTGGACAGTTTTCCGTCCCGCCTCTGTCTCCTGGATGTTTTGATAATTAAACCTCACCTGGATTCGGTTTGGCAACGTGACACGGACACACCGACCGTCCTCTTCACCCCGCAGCGGGCTCAGGGTTGTCATAGGATGGGCATTTTGCTTCGCCTTCACCCGACTACCGAGGCGGAGATATCGACCTGCGGTGGACGAATCTCTCCCAGCGGAGAGTCTGACCGCCGCCTCCGGCTCTTTACCAGCAGGTACTTCCTTCAGCACCACCGGCTCAAAAGCTCCGGTACTGTCCGGCTTCTGGATCCGGTCCGCCTGGACAGAGTGGTGCTGGGAGCCCGCAGCAGGCGGAGCCTCCGCTGGGCCGGAGCGGAGCAGTTCACCGGCGGACTGCTGGAGCTCTGCCGCTCCGGACAGCCGGTCCTGGCCCGGCAGGGAGACCCGCTGCTGCTGCCCCAACACCCGCTGTTTGGGGAGGACCAGCGACAGGTGAGGCTGTAAATGTTCACAAAACTTTAAACACACCAGGACATAATGATTCAGTCAGCTGAAGCGTCTCCTCCTGTGTGGGTAGGTGCAGCAGCAGCTACTGGACCTCCTGGTGTTGGAGTGCAGTCCAGTCACACAGGGGAGGATCACAGCCGGTACCTCTTTGGTTCTGACTGACAGCTGGAACTCAGTGGACCCCCCAGCCCCCCCTTTCCCCTGCAGATCCCTCAGCCTCTGTGTGTCAGACTTTGCTCATTATGCCGACAGCCTTGGTGGGACCCGATCTCTGCTTGACGCTAAAAGGCTTCTGGGTCCAAGTGTGCTGGACGCCCTGCAGGTTCTGGAGTGCAGGATGGATGTCTGTGTGGTGGACGCTCAGCGGTGGCACGGTGTCAAAGGTCAACGGGGAGCGGGGGTGGATGTGGACAGTTGTGTGTTTGTGAGCAAACAGCATCTTCTGAGGCTCGGGGTGTTCAATCACGAGTGGGTGACGTTGTCAAGGCCAGGAGGGTCCTCCAGGGCACCCACGGGGGGGCTTGACGTCAGGGCGTGCATCTGCAGGGAGCGGCTGGTCTCTGTGGTGGTGGTGGATCTCGCTCTCAGCCCAGAACTACAGATCCACAATGATGTGGGCTTTATATCAGCACCTCTGTGGTTCAACATTACTGAAGGAGAAATGATTCCACTGAAGACGTTCACGCTGAGGATGAAGGTGTGTTGACCACTCTGAACACGCATGAAGCATCACAAGTACACTTCCACACGCACCTTAACATTTATGATGCTTCTTATGAGACCCTGGATTAAATGAAGGTATAAATGATTTATGGGTCAAACGGTCTTGATCTGTGAGCTGAGGATTTGAAATGAGAACAAATATGACATGAGAGTTTGAGTTCTCCAGCCAAGCAGATGAAGGTATCACTCTTTGTTTCCATAAATCATCTTCACACATAATTCTGATAAAAGATGGTTTTAGAAAAAAACTCTTAAAGAGGCGTTCTCTTCTAAAGTTTTTGAGGTAATTCATAGTTTTCATCTCCAGCATCCGTCATTGATGTTCAGTAAAAATTAACAACAAATTCTTCTCATTTGCACTTTTCCCCGTTTATTCCTTTTTGTTCTCCTGTAATTTAAATTCTCATCATTGCAACGTGAGAAAAAATATTTTTTAATTTAATGTAGATTTAAGATCTTCTGCTGACATTCACACACTACAAAACACCAGCGTGGACCAGTCGAGGTTTGATCCATCTGTCCATCCATCTATCCATCCATCTGTCCATGCATCCATCTGTCCATCTATCCATCCATCTATCCATCCATCTGTCCATCCATCTATCCATCTATCCATCCATCTGTCCATCCATCTGTCCATCCATCTATCCATCCATCTGTCCATCCATCTATCCATCTATCCATCCATCTGTCCATCCATCTGTCCATCCATCTATCCATCCATCTGTCCATCCATCTATCCATCTATCCATCCATCTGTCCATCCATCTGTCCATCCATCTATCCATCCATCTGTCCATCCATCTATCCATCTATCCATCCATCTGTCCATCTATCCATCTATCCATCCATCTATC
>NC_056513.1:41890558-41902548 GCF_014905685.2 Nematolebias whitei
ATCCATCCATCTGTCCATCTATCCATCCATCTATCCATCCATCTGTCCATCCATCTATCCATCTATCCATCCATCTGTCCATGCATCCATCTATCCATCCATCTGTCCATGCATCCATCTGTCCATCTATCCATCCATCTGTCCATGCATCCATCTGTCCATCCATCCGTCTGTCCATCTATCCATCCGTCTATCCATCTGTCGTCCATCCATCTATCCATCCGGCCATCTATCTATCCATCCATCTGTCCATTCATCCATCTATCCATCCATCTGTCATTCTATCCATCCGTCTATCTATCATCCATCTATCCATCCAGCTGTCTATTGTCCATCCATCTATCTATCCATCTGTCTATCCGTCCATCTATCTATCCATCCATCTTTCGTCCATCTATCATCTATCCATCCGTCCATCTATCCATCTATCCATCCAGCCATCTATCTATCCATCCCATCTATCTATCCTTCTGTTCATCTATCCATCCGTCCTATCTATCTATCCTTCTGTCCATCTATCCATCCATTCATCTTTCATCCATCTATCCATCCAGTTGTCTATTTGTCCATCTGTCTATCAATCTATCCATCTGTCCATCTGTAACGGGTACTGCAGAGGCAGCACCGAGTCAGCAGATACGTTTCCTGGAATACAGGCAGCTAATCATGAGACAGGACAACAAGATGGCGTAGCTTCTGGAATCTCTGGTTATGAAAGAGCTTGAGAGAAAGACACAGACAACCGCTGCACCATGCTGTCCCCTGCTGGTTGGGTTACACCACACTATTCTTGCAATATATTTAGATCTGAAACTTAAAACGCCTAAAGATAAGAAAGACAAAATACTTCTAAACAACCATTGGTAACCAATGGTAATAATTTTGTGCCTGTCACATACTCCCCAGCAAAAAAGAAATGGGTCCCTCCATTTACTACTCAACTATTTAAACTGAATACTGATTTTTTTTTCTACTCTTAACATAGAAAAGGAACAGGTATCATATGTGGAGTGAATGTGTATGGCATGTGTGTGTAATACTGACAGTGATCAAAATAGGGATTGAGTGAACATGTATGTGTAGCGTAGGGAGGATATGTGTAAAAAGGAAATGTGCCAGCAGGCCAATCTGTATTCACAGAGTTAACTGTAGCATGTGTTGTCAGTGTGGGGTGACCCTGACTGTCATATGTGAAGACCTGTGGGGGGTGCCACTCCCTAGTTGATCTCCTGACCTCTGTCTGATTGTCTGGCACCAGGTGAGTAGGGTTTGGTTCCTCCTTGATAAGCTCTGAGGCCCCCCACCATGTTATTCTCTTCTTCAGATCCAACAACATCATGCCAGTCCTGATCACATTCTGGTTTTATCCTCTCTATTTCTCTGGTGTCAAGTTCATCTCAAGTAAGTACTCTGGTTGTCTGGTCTCGGTTAAGATTCTTTCTTCCCTTCCAGGTGCTGATGTTAGATGACCTGAGAACGCAATTGGTTGTGGGGTGGGAGTTATGGGTGGTGGCTCTTGAACTCCTGCGGCTGGTCTCAACCAGTAATGAGGATAGTTCGAGTCACTGTCTGAATGCACATCTGAGTCTGATTCTTCCTGGTGACTCATGAGTTCTCGATAATTGGGACGATGATTAAGGTGTTTGACTTTTCTTTCCCTTTTTCCTGTAGCAGGAAGTGGGCGGGGTTCGACCGGGAGATCATTCACCAGTAACAGCAGATTGCGGTGCAATGTCCGAGTCTTTTGTTTGTCTCCATTCTCTTGGTAAACTACATATATTGGGTTCTCAGCCAACTGTTCCTTTACTACATAGATGGCTTTTTCCCAGTAAGAGCGTAACTTCCCCGGGCCTTCATGCACATTGAGGTTTTTTACTAAAACTCTGTCTCCAGACCTCAGGACTACTCCTCTGGCCTTCTTATCATACAGCATTTTGCCCTTGGCACTGGCCTGTCTACTGTTGTTATTAGCAATCTGATGAGCTTCTGACATCTGCCTTGCTCACTTCTTTGCATACCCTTTTGAGGTGTCTGATTCTTTGCAACCAGACCAAACAGCAAATCAATGGGGAGGCGAGGATGGTGGCCATAAAGTAGGAAAAAGGGAGAGAAGCCTGTCTACTCTTGTCGGGTACAATTGTACGCATGTACAGTACAACATGTGGAACTTTATCTTTCCATCGCTCCTTTTCCTCGTCCATCAGTGTTCTCAACATTTGAAGTATTGTACGATTGAATCGCTCAGCTGGGTTACTTTGAGGGTAGTATGGCGATGTTCTTGAGTGGTGGATACCGGACAGCTGTCTTAGTTCATGAAACAGTTCATTTTTGAACTCACGGCCTTGATCATGGTGTAACTTTGAGGGGTATGCAAACCTCAATATGAAATCATTGAAAATGCATCCAGCTGCTGTTTTTCCTCTCTTATTTTTTGTGGGATAGGCCTGAGCAAATCTGGTAAAGTGGTCAACTACAACCAATATATACTCATAACCCCCTCGGCTGGTCTCCAGGTACAGATAATCTATGCGCACAAGTTCCAATGGAGAGCTTGATGTTGTGCTGCCCATTGGTGCGCAGACTTGAGTGACTGGCTTTTTGGATTTAATACATGGGCATCTCTTAGTGACATGGTCTTCTACATATTTGGCCATGAAGGGCCAGTAGAATTTCTCTTTCACTAAATGAAAGACCCTCTCAGTACCCACATGAGCCATGTCATTGTGGAGAGCCTTAAGCACTTGTTGTCAATATTTAGTTGACAGGACCAGTTGTTTTCTCTCATGGACACGTCGATACAAGAGGTCGTTCTCCAGAACCAACTTACTCAATTCATGAAACAGTTTTCTTGTGGCCACACGTGCTGTTCTCCGTACTTCATTGGTTAGATGTGTACCTTTTTTCTTTTAGCCTTATCACATCATTGATTGGTGCATCAGCTCGCTGCACTTCCACCAGTTCATCATGGCTAATGGCAGCTGACTGGTCATGTAAAAGGGAGGCAGTCTGAGATGAGATGTTAAGGACAGCAATTAAGGCCACATCTTTTTGCTGGGCCACTTGGCTTCTGTCCCAAACTGCACGTACCCCTTTACTGTTAAACTCTTTAGTACATAATTTGGTGTACTCTTCAATGTCTAATGGGAGGCGGGACAGCGTGTCCGGATCCGCATTTGACTTTCCAGGTCGATATTTGATGTCGAACCTGAAGTCTGAAAGCTCCCCAACCCATCGGTGCTCTACTGCGTTTAGCTTTGTAGTGCTCATCACGTAAGTTAGAGGGTTGTTGTCGGTGAATACTGTGAAGTGGTTGGCATAAAACAGGTAGTCCCTAAACTTCACACACAGCCCACTTCAAGGCTAAGAACTCCAGTTTTCTGCTGTGCAGGTGGTAATTGCGCTCCGCTGCTGTCAACGTCCTTGAGCCATATCCAACCACCCTCAACTTACCCTCTTGGTGTTGATATAGGACTGCACCAAGGCCTTGGTCTGAGGCATCTGTGTGCAAGAAAAATGGCAAGTTAAAGTCTGAATAGGCTAACACAGGAGGGTTCATGAGCAGGGAGATGATCTGTTCCAAGGCACTTTGATGTACCAAAGTCAACTCGACAGGTGTCTGAGCAGGCAATTGTGGTCCAATGGTTGGGTTACGCTTCGAGACTGCTTGACCTTTTTTTTGCTTCGAGTAGCTCGTAGATCGGCTTGGCTATTCATGAGAAGTCCTGTATGTATGATCGGTATTAACCAAGGAACCCAGTAAGCTTTCTTATGTCTCCAACGGTCTTGGGGGTCCTGTTAACTAGTGACCGCACAGCTTCCAGATCCCTTGGATCGATCCTCACTCCCTGAGTGGACACCAGCCGGCCAACATACCTGACTTCCTGTCGGAACAGCTCACATTTTTCAGCTCATAACTTTACTCCATGTTTCTGTAGAGCCTGGAGCGCTTTACGAACTGCTTCCATATGCTCTCCGAATGTTCTTGCATAGCACAAGACATCATCAAGATATGGGAGACAGCAGTCGTCTTGTAGATGGCCTAATATCTCTTCCATACTACTTTGGAAGGCTGCTGGAGCATTGGAGAGCCCAAATGGGATCCGCACCCATTCATACAACACCCATGGCGTAATAAAGGCATTGAGATGTCTTGAATTTTTGTCCATAAACCCCTGATGGTAGGCTTTACCCTGGTCAAGGATGCTGAACCAGGAGTAGCCTCCAAAGGTGTCTGTAAGGTCTTGTATCCGGGGTAGGGGATGTCGATCTGGGACAGTCTTTTGGTTCAAGAGGCGATAATCAATGCAGAGGCGGAGCATCCCGTCTTTCTTGCGAACGCAGATCACTGGAGCTGTATAGGCAGACTTAGACTTTACAATCCAACCCTTCATTAGTAGGTCCTGTATATCGTCTTTGACCTCTTTGAACAATGGTTTTGGGATGGCAGAATAAGCTCTCTGTACTGGAACCTGATCCTTAAGAGCGATTGACATCTGCAAGCTAGGAATACATCCAATGTCCTCATTGTCTCTTGCAAAAGCAGCTGACTCTTGATGTAACATTTCTTTGACCTTCTCTTGTTGGTCAACACTGAGGTGGCTGAAGTCCACTGGAGGCTGCCACAAGTCTGTAGTCATTGTGGGGGCTGCTGTTGTGGCTGAGTTTACCGATGTTCTTATGGTGGGGTTCTCTAATGAGTCTGTCTCAATTACCTTGGCCACCGTCTGAATGCTGCCTAAAACTGTTTTCCTTTGTAAGGTGACAGAATGATTTGTGTTATTTTTCACTAATATTGTAATATAGGATTTCTTTGAGTTCTGCACTTCTGAAATACCTCCAATGGCCAAATCTGTCAGATGTGCACTGTTTTCCTCTGGCTCAAACAGCAGGAGTGGGTCGGACAGGTCAATCACTGACGGGACCGGGCACCTTATCCAGACCACCTTTCCAGCAGGAATGAAAGTGTCATTTGTGCCAGTCCGCAACTGCCCCTGATGCAAAGAGGTTTTACAGGTCTGAATGGAGCTCACTAGGCACTCAGTGTTCTCAGTAGACACTGACATTGAATCAGAGATGAAGGTGATGAGAGCTGGGACTAATTCATTTGGGCGACTTTGGACCACCTCCTCCAACACATTGAATCCAAGAAGTGGCTGACAGAGAGGGGTACTGCAGATGAGGAAAGGTGCCATGATGGGTTCACTGAAATGACTGTTTCCTTGTATGCACACTGTGATGGGGATCCAACCATCAAATGGGAGCATGCTTTCATTCACTGTGTAGATTTCCAGCTCTTCCTTGTCATCAAATACTTCACTAAGAAGCCTGGCTGGTATATCTAAGTGTTTTTTTCTTTCCAGCTTCTGTCAACCATACTCACTTGAGCTCCTGTGTCCAACAGTGCCTTATCCTTTATCCCATTAAAGCTACATTGCACAAGGGCTTTAGGACCTATGAGCTTAGCCAAATGTCTACTCTTTTGGCTTGGCAGGGAAAGGGGGAATTGGGTAACTATTTGCTTATTGTCTTTTTGTCTTAATTTTGTCCCATGCAACTTTGTTTCTTTGACACTTGAGCCTCCCTCTGTCTGCTGGGGTGGCCTCAGGTGGGACTCAGGGTGAGACCCAGTCACTGCTTGTCCCGTGGCAGAGACCGGCTCAAGTTTTCCTGCCGCCTGGGTTTCCTCAGGCAACCCACTGCCTTATGGCATTCTTCCCCACAATAGAAACAATAAACACAATCTGCGAGGCTCAGTTCCTGGCATTTAGCACAGCAGTATGATTTGGAGTTTTTCTGGCTCACTGGGCGGTGATGGTAGGTCATTGGTTGTAACTGCTGCTGCAGTATTCCCACTGCACTCATTAACATGCTTACTTTGTCAGTTAACTGGAGGGGTACATCAACTTCTGGTTTCTTGTCTGAATTATCTTTCTTTGAACTCTTGTCTTTAACAGCTGTATTTTCACACTGTGCACTTTGATTGTTTTTTTGATGCACAACTGTTCCCAGTCACCTTTGCCTCTCATGTTCAGTATTTGTTATCTTCATCATTTGTTTCAGTATGATCTCATCTGTCACATTGGTGTTTGAGAGGAGGGGCTTGAGTTCTCGACGCATGTCATCATATTTATGGCTGAGACCCTGGTATATGGTGTGAAAGAAAATATCTTGGACAGTACTTGCATTGTACTTCACTTCAACATCAGCATATTTAGAAGCAAACATAATTTGTTGTTTTAGGCCTATAACTCTATACAGGAACTGTTGTGGTGTTTCGTTATCACTCTGTTTTGTGCACACGAGCTCTTGGAACAGTTCTGTATTACTGCGCCCACGTAAATGAGACTGTAGGAAGCATTTAAGTTCAGTTATGGTCAAATCATCTTTGTGCATGAGCATATCTTTAAAATACCCTGCCCTAATGACTTTTAGGACACCTCGCACAACCTCGGCCTCACTGAATCCTTCTTTCACACCTTCATCAATTTGTTTGCATATGCTGTTGTAGCTTATGTCTGAATTTTGATCACTGATCTGTCCACCTTGAATCTTGAGCTCTCGATGTAGCCGTGACAGGTCTTGGAGAGGGATGGCTTCATCCTGGCTTCTATAGTGGTGTTGTTCTGCTCTGTGGTCACTGGGCGTGTCAAGCTGCAATGATGGTGTAGATGTGGGCTGAGATGAAGGTGTAGGATTAGTAATATACTGAACGAGTTTACTGCTCTGGATGCCAGGGTCAATGTTTTGTGATGCTTTACCATTACCAGATGTGGCATTAATGATTGGTGAATGGTTAGCAGCACTAGCTGTAACTGGATTATTGTCAGAGACACGGGTCAGAACATCACTATTATCATTGCTCACAATCGGATTACTGGTCACTGCATTCTCATTTAACTCTGGATTTGACACATTGTGACCCTTTTTTTCTACACTGAATCTAGTTTGAGCCATACGACTCTGGAACATCTCTGTCACAGCATCATTTAGCTGTAATAGGACTGCCATACCTGAACCCTCAGACCTCACCAAAGCTTCACTGTTCATGAAATCTACAATGAACTTGAAGCAACTCTCTTCATCATCAACCAGAAGCTTGGATGAGTCCATCCCTTGCACAGGACAAATACTCTTGGCCAATCAGAAAAGTTCATCAGCTGTGAGAAATAGTAAGCTCTTCTTTAGGGTCCACACTAAACTCTTCCTCTCATAAATCCGCCATGACTCCTTTTCCCTTTTCTGTAATATAGGTCTCTGTTCCAGGTAACTCAATCACCCACGGCTCCCGGTCTCGTTTCTTGATGCTGCAATGCGCCTCACACTCGTCCCAGAGTTTCGGTCAGTCCATCTGAGTCGACAGCTCTCTCGGCACTTCAACTGGATGACTATGGCTGCATTGGTCGCCTGCGCATCAGTTGCCTCGTCCCCGTACGGGCCACCATAAATCTGTAACAGGTACTGCAAAGGCAGCACCGAGTCAGCAGATAAGTTTCCTGAAATACAGGCAGCTAATCATGAGACAGGACAACAAGATGGCGTAGCTTCTGGAATCTCTGTGCTTATGAAAGAGCTTGAGAGAAAGACACAGACAACCGCTGCACCATGCTGCCCCCTGCTGGTTGGGTTACACCACACTATTCTTGCAATATATTTAGATCTGAAACTTAACACGCCTAAAGATAAGAAAGACAAAATACTTCTAAACAACCATTTACAATGGGAATAATTTTGTGCCTGTCACACATCCATCCATTTATCCATCTTCTATCCATCTGTTTGTCCATCTGTTCATCCATCCATCTGTCTTTTACCCTCTTCTTCCTTTTCGGGTCAGGGGGGTCACTGGTGCCCATATCCAGCAGTCACTGTGAGAGACACCTTGGACAGGTCTCCAGTCCATCACAGGGACACATAGAGACAAACAAGACAAACAAATATCCATCTCACTCTCACCTAGAGACAATTTAGAGTTACCAGTCAGACTAATATGCATGTTTTTGGTTTGTGGGAAGAAACTGGAGTACCTGGAGAAAACTCACGGAGAGAACATGCAAACTCCACCCAGAAAGGCTTCCAGCCGGGATTTATTCTGGCGATCTTTTTGCTGAGAGGCAGCAGCTCTACCAACTCGGCCACCGTGCCGCCCAATTTAGGTTTTAACTGATGGATGAATAGACAGTGTGATAAGAGAAAGTGGACATTTTGTTGCGTTTGCTGCACAAACATGACGTCAGAGACATTTATGCCAATAGTTCAAGATAAAACGTGGCGTGAACTGAGCAGAAAAGGTTGTTCATTTACATGTAAAACATTGATAAACTAAGTTTTCCGTTTCTGCAGTTTCTTTTTCAAAATTAACTAATTAACAGTGTTAAAGACGGGAGCTGGCTACGGGCCACCGGACCCGGAAACCACCTCCAGCCCACGTCTTTTACCCTGGCTCGAATCTCCCTCAGAAGTGGCAACTCACATTATCAATAAATCAAGGAAACGTCAATTAAGTTTTATCAATTATTTTTTAAAAAAGGCAGGAAAAGGTTACAATTTACAGCGCTGGACTCTCTGGTCTGTGACGCGTTCACAGACCTGGAAGAGCCCTGATGTTCCGTGTCATTACTCATTTATAGGGTCCTGGACTCCTCCTTCGTAGAAGGGGAGCTCAACCTGTCAGTGCATGAGGGGGCGTGGCTAAGTGTGATCTCAATGGATCTTATGTGATTCTGATGTGTTAGGAAATATGAGACGGTGCTTCAAAAGCCTTCCTACGTGATGTGGCAAGCAGATTAAACTCTATTCCTTGACTGATATTGAAATCCCAGGGAGACTCTTTAGAGCTGCTGGCCCAGTTTAACCCAGTCAGAACCGGGTCATAATTTCATTATAATCCCGCCTCTGAGCAGATCAAAACCATAGGACCAGTCTAGATAAGAAATATCCAACATCTCAATATCTCAATAACTGAAACTAACTTCACTCTTGTGATCACTTATTGTAGTAAATATTTTATTTATAAAAATGGAAGGAGACATTTGGGAAACATTTCCATCATGTTCCCCTCGTTCTTCTAACAGCACAGTGACGTTCTGGCTTCATGCTTACTCTGAACTTACTGAAGAACCCTCCATCTGAGAGGAATCACTGAGGGGACTAGAAACAAGCTCAGATATTTTTAATTTGACAACACATAGGTAAACACCAAATTAAAGTTTTATTCTGGTAAAGTTTCTTGTCTTTGATGACCTGATGTGCCTTTTACTGTTTTGTATCAGAGGTGGAAACCGTCTTCAGAACCCGACGTTCTTCGTTCAGACAGTTTCTGCCGCTCGGCTTCTCCACCGTTCGCCAGCGAGCTTCACATTCAGCCAGTCGTTTCTCCGCTGCACAACAACCTCTGCTGCTACGACAACCTGCTGGCTGAACATTTCAGCACACCAAGGTCAGCCGAGGCGCTCAGAATCAGAGTCAGTGCAACTTCTGCGCTGTTTGCATGAAGCATGATTCTAAAAGAAATGTGTCTCATGAAGTTTTCACCTGTTTAACACGTCACTTTCTGACTGACTGATGATAAACTCACATCAGAGACACCTTAAATCAGATGTAAGCATGTAAGAAGAGTCCTTCCAGTTTGTCCTGTTGTTCTGCAGAGTGGTTTCACAGGGAGACATCCTGACTGTACCAGCTGAACTCCATCCAGACCTGCTTGAAAACAATTCTGAGGGGATCTGCAGGTGCCACACACCCCTCCACATGAACAGCACTCTTATCTAGGCCTGTCCCGATAAACGATAAATCATATATATATCATATATTATCATATATCATGATAAGTGAAAATTATCAACCTCATTTTTATTTAAATGCTTTATCGTTTCTTTGTGTCTTTTTCTTTCTACTGAAGACACTGGATGACAAAAGGCTCAACTCCGGTGCTCTTCACTGACCCCTCCTTTTCTCTTTAAAATCTGTTAACCGTCCAAAATCACGTTTTTGGATCGTGAAAAGCAGATAAGCTGAGAAGCTAAGCTACGAGCTAAGCTAACAGGCCGACCTCGAAAAAAATCTCCGTCTTGTCGAAGCACCAAAAGTCACAGTTGAAACCGGCACCTTTGTGTAAAAAGTTGTTTTTCTCTACAAAAAGAAGCTGAGAACTTGTTTACTGATTTTTTAAATTAAAAGCTTTGTGTGAAAAATGCTATGCTAAAGAGCTCAAACCACACCAAGCGTCTGCCAATTTGAGAATCGAAGAGAAGAGACAGCCCATGTGATGACACGCTGCTGGCTCCCTCACTATCCATCCTTCGGTTCAAATAGTCTTATACTGCCATCCAGTGGTCGAAAAAAGGGACTACACACAAAAATTAACTAACATTTCTTCTTAAATTTGACAATAATTAGTAATTATTGTCAAATTTCCAACAATATTATCGTTTATCGCAATAACTTCTGAGACAATTAATCGCCCAGCAAAATTAGTTATCGTGACAGGCCTAGTCTTATCATCATTGTCATTAATTGTTGACACCTGTAAATGATGCGTCTGTGGTGTTTGGCCACTGCCAGGTGCCCGGTGTTGTACTTCAAAGTACAGAAAGTGTGTCCATCTGCTGCAGAGAGAGAAGTAGCAGCTCATCTGGCTGATCGAACACACACCTCTCTTTACTTGGTGAGCTTTCCCTGTCTCCACATGTTTGTTGTCCATACCAGTAAACAAGTAATCATAAAATAGAAATATATTTGTAGCTCGCAAAATGTTTGCCTCCCAAGTTTTTTGCAGCCACCTCACAAACACAGCAAAATAAAAATATTGCATCCTTTTTTTTACTACTGTAATTTCTGAACTATAAGCCACGCCCACTAAAAAAAGAATAAAAAAATGAATTGTACATGTATATAGTCCGCACTTGTATATAAGCTGCTAGTGTTCACGTTGTAGCATGAGATCTTTACGCAGAAATATATATTTTTACTTTTAATTAAATACGTACCAGTAACATAAATAAATATGTACAGTATTTTTTTTTCTCAACAGTGCTTCTAACATTGCTGGTTAAAATAATAATTAAAAAATACAGTAACCTACCAGGAAGTCATTGATCGCTATCTTCATCTTCCTCCTGCTTCACTATCTGGATCCACTGTCAGTGAAGCTACAGTTACTCTGCGGAGTAACTCTGCGGGGGTCCCCGCTTATGGGAAGGGGGGATTCCCCACCTCCCTGTTCTCTCCTCCCATCCCCGTTTCATTAGTCCACTGTGACCTGTTCATGAATTTTATTGGTCAGATTTTTCTTTAACCTTTATTTATACAGGTAGTCTCATTGAGCCACGAGGAGCCACCCCTCAAGAGAGACATGTATTGGGCAGCTCTTTGAGCGTCCAGGTGTGATGAGGCTAAATGTTTTGGTGGCATGAATCTTGTTAGCCCATCAAAAAAATTCCATAAATTAGCCGCAGTATTGTTTAAGCCACAGTGCTCAAAGCGTGAGGGAAAAAAAATAGCAACTTATAGTTTGGAAATTACAGTAATCATACAGCTTTAGTGTCGGTGAGCAGAATTTGTTTTCATTTTCTTTTTGTTAGACTTACTGGGTGCGAACTTATTGACTGAGTGTCTTCTCAGGGAGCGTCGACCAACAGCCCTGTGCCATTCTGTGTGGATGAAGGGTCTCTGTGGAGCAGCCTGTCTCCTGCAGGCCTCAACAAGACGGTGGACCTCATCAGCAGCAGCATCCTGCCTCACCTGCAGCACAGGTAACTTGTAATTTATATCTAAAATAGGGATGTGGAAAATGTTCAATTCTGCCACGAGGTGTCAGTGGGGGTTCCTGATGGCAGTCACGGTATATTCTGATTATATAATCAGTTATAGTATAATATGATCAGTTATATTCTGATTATATGATCAGTTATAGTATAATATGATCAGTTATATTCTGATTATATGATCAGTTATAGTATAATATGATCAGTTATATTCTGATTATATAATCA
>NC_056513.1:41902648-41918437 GCF_014905685.2 Nematolebias whitei
TATATACATATATATATACATATAAAAATAAACTACTACTTGTACTACAATTCCTACTTTGCGGTTTTTCACTTATGGTGGGTCTTCAGGGTACAGATCCCCTGTGATAAACGACGGACTACTGTACTTTAAATTCTAGCAGTTGTAAGGATATTTGTTTTAGTTGTGTTATAAAATTATCAAATTACTTGTGACTTGACATTTTTACCAGACTTTCCAGAGGTTCAGTCTTTGATCAGTGAAGTCACTGTTGTTTGGTTGTAGGTTTCTGTCTGGTTGTACGGTCCTCCTCCATGGTCCTGCAGGCAGTGGGAAGACGACTGTGGTCGGAGCGGCGTGTCGCAGACTGAACCTCCACCTGCTGAAGGTGCAACTGCAATTATAAAATCAATACATTAATACAGTGGAGTGTAGGAAGTGTGCTCATGTGTCTGTGTTCAGTTGCAGCTTGCAGCAGTCATGCGTCCTTGTTCTGTGTAGGTGGACTGTGTGACCATGTGTGCAGACACCCCTGCAGCCTCGGAGGCGAAGCTGAAGTCGGTGTTCCAGCGAGCAGACGCTCTTCAGCCCTGCGTCCTGCTGCTCAGAAACTTGCAGCTTCTGCTCCGAGCTCGAGGGCCTCCTGAAGACAACGGCAGGGTCCAGGCGATGCTCTGCCAGCTGCTCAGCAGTGTTCCCACCAAGTCAGTGAACCACCTATAAACCTAATGAAAAACACTAAGCACATCTTCATAACATCTGGCTCTGCATTGCACGGCCTCTGCAACTGTCCTTTTCAGGTCACATGACATGAGTTTGTCTGGTTTCTTTTGAATCCATTTATGTAGAAGCTGCAGTGATCAAACAAGATGACCAGTCATATGTTTACATGGACATAAGTAATCGTATTAAACGACCATTTGGAATAAAAATGCATCATGTAAACGCCCCATTCGGATTATTTTTTGTTGATTCAGCTCAATCTGAATGAGACGGGTGGTTTATGCTGATTCATAATCCGAACGGTGTGCATGTAAACACTTAATCTGATCATGTTATTCCAGTTGTGGAAAACTGACGTGACTGCGACTTGTCAACCTCACGTATTTCCACCTGGTTAGATGATATCATGTCGGGGAAGCAAAACTGGTCTGTGAGCGACACAACATTTCTACTAGAAACTCTGAAAGAGCTCAAAATGATCTGCATCACCTGTAGCTCAGTCAGGGAGTGCAGCTACGTCTCCACCGTCATTAAAACCTGTCGCGGGTCCATTTTGAGAGTTCAGATTTGTTTACGTTCATCACAGAAGTTGAACTTGTTCTTCTGGGGGGGGGGGGTTAAGGAAAAAGCCCACTGCATGTAAACGCTCGTCGTGAACAGATTGTGCTCATGTAAACGATACATTTGGATTATTTAATCTGAATACATTTCATTCTGATCAAAGAATTTTGCACATGCGAACATAGCTACACATCAGATTTCAAACAACACATTTGTTGTAAAACATTACAAACTACAGTATCATCCTTAGCTAATGATGCAGCGTCCCCTCAGTGTGGACTGAAATCGGCCAAAAGGCCTTCTCCTACTCTGCTCCTGTATCCTGAACCACCTGGCAACAAGATCTGAAGCTGTCCACTTTAACCTGCAAGGGATTTTTTAAAATGCAGACATGCTCCTGTTTTTAGTATTTTACCTCGTTTCATAACGTAGCTTGATTTTATTTAGTTTTATATACCATATCATACCATTTTATTTATAGAGCACTTAAAACGGCGACAAGACCAACCAAAGTGCTGTACAGACAGAAAAACAGGCAACACACAAAGCAATATACAAAATGAAGTAAATCAAAATATAGACATAAAAACGTATTCACTACTTTTATTTACTTTTCATTCTATATGCTTTTTATGACTGCTTACTGTTGTTGTGCTCTGTGTTGTAAATGAGTCCTCGTGACTCAATGAGACTAACTTGTATAAATAAAGGTTGAATGAATGTATATTTTATAATGAACACTGTTGTTGCAGACAGTGGGGGAATAACAGCTCACATTATGAGTCTGATGACATGTTGGAGCTAACATTCCTTAAAGAAATACATTCAGTTTGCTGCTTTTCATGACAAACTTTTTTTACCCATATCTTAGTTTAGGCAGAAATCACCATTTTAACTTCTTCTACCCTGCAGTCTGTGCTCATTTCGACTTACTTACAAATGTACCTTACGCTGAGTAGGAGACAAATGAACCATTATGCAACTGTATTTCTCCTCACGGCATCCAGATGATCAGTCAAACATGTCTGATGTGGATCAGGTTAGCTTTTACATTCTCTGTGTAACCTTTCTCCTCTGTGTGTCTCAGTGTGGTCGTTGTGGCGACGGTTTGCAGAGCTCAGGATCTCTCAGCTGGTGTCATGGGGGCATTTATCCACCAGGTAGAGCTGGAATGTCCCACAGAAGAGCAGCGGTGCTCCATGTTGGTCAGCCTGAGTCAGGACCTTCATCTGGGCAGAGACGTCAACCTGGAGAGACTCTCCAAACTCACCGCAGTATGCTGGGTCTTTGTTTTATCTTATTTTTTCCTCTAATTAAGGAGAACTTCTGGACTTTTAGTCCTGATTAGAACACTTGTTGTTGAGGGCCGGATGTTCCTGTGGTTAAATTAGCACTTTAATATTTTTACACACTATAAAACATTTGAGTGTAAAGAACATATATCTGTGAGATATTATTCATAAATTAAACGGATTCTTTCATTTTTCTGGACTGAGTTCTATCGTGCATTGAATAATTAAATGTGACGTGAGACGTTAATTTTCTTTGACCCATCAAAATGAATGCGGTCATTTATTAACAGAATCAAAGTTTAACATCAAACATTTACATTAATTTGGCAACATTGATTTCAACCACAGCTTAATTAATTAGCTTTACAATCAGAAACCATACGGCCATGGTATCTGGGTCAGCTTTACAACAGACATTTCTGAAAATATCTGGATTAATTACTGGCAGATAGAAGAGTTTTAAAGATGGGAAATGAGGGAGTTTAAATGGAGAGAGATGGGTGAAGATGTATGTGTCTGTATAAGATGTAGGTCTGTAGACCAGAACGACAACACGCTCCTTTGGACCCAGCTTATCCCACGGTACACTTTGGTTGAGATCGACTCTTTACCTTTGCAGATGATAGTTTCGGCGTCGGTGTAGAGTTTCCTTTCAACTCTTTCCAGCGTCTCCGTAAGAACAGCTAAAACCTCAGGAGTCGTGAGTTCATCCCAGAACAGACTTCTTCATTGTTCCTCTGAACTTCTCTCGTTCAGGGACTTCTCGTTCGAGGTCCTCCCTGGAACGTTGTTCAGCTTAGTTCCCGTTGTTCTCCAGCATTCCAGCATTCTGAACTCTGCTGCTCTCTGAAAACTAGGAAGTGTTGACCCTTTTAAAGAGTTCAGTTCCGGTTCCTCTGAGAACTTCCTGATTGGTCGAAACGAACCAACAGGGTGTGGTTTTAGTGATGTAAGAGGTTATTAAAAGTCAAGGAGAAAGATTGGATTGTTTAAGAACAGACAGAAAGATGTTTTGAAGAAACAGAGACTTTTGGAGCCAGTTCTCCCATATCTGTCTGGAAAAGTTAAACATGACATTTCTTTCCAGTAAACATGTTGTTGACCGAAACTTGACTTTTGACCGACTTACAACTTGCTCATTTCAGACAGAAAATCAAAATGCATAATTACTCTTGTAACAAACATTAACTTGATTTCTACTTTGAATGAGGATTAAAAATCATTTATACTGTTTCACAGTTGATTTAAAATGAGTAGTTCACTTCAACATTTAAAATGGTTTGAACTAAACACACTTTTGATTATCAAGATATTGTAAAATAGTAATGATAATAAAAAAAGAGAGTGTTCTTTCAATTAATCAGTGCAGGACACACTTAGAAAGTCTCTGGATGAACTTAATTTTGTGTTTCTGGACTCAAATCAATGAAATGACGGTTCTTGTCCCAGGAAGGCCCTCAGGGGCAGATTTGACCTGAGGCTTAGTTCACTACATGAGTGTGATAAATATCTACAGTTAGAAGTCTTTATCTCATTGAGGTTAATAAAAAAATAACTTTCTCATTTAGCAGTTCATTTGGGACATAAAAGCATTTTGTGATGAAATAATTGTAAAAGGTGACATCTATTCTGCATTCTTCAGTTTTGTATTTAAATAAAATCAATGTACATTTAAATGTTAAAAGTTCAGTGCCCTGAGATGACTTTTTTTGTGACTTGGCACTATATAAATAAACTGAATTGAACTGAATGGAATATGAAACATCCATCCATCCATTATCTTTACCTGCTTATTCCATTTTGGGTCACGGGGGTCGTCGGTGCTCATGTCCAGCAATCACTGTGCGAGGGGTGGGGTACACCCTGGACAGGTCTCCAGTCCATCACAGGGACACATAGAGACAAATGAGACAACCATTCACTCTCTCACTCACACCTAGGGACAATTTAGAGTTACCAATCAGCCTAACATGCATGTTTTTGGTCTGTGGGAGGAAACCGGAGTACCCAGAGAAAACCCACGCATGCACGGAGAGAACATGCAAACTCCACCCAGAAAGGCCCCTGGACTGGGGTTTGAACCAGGGACCTGCTCGCTGAGAGGCAGCAGCTCTACCAGTTGCGCCACCGTGCTGCGGAATATAAAACAGAACAAGCTAAATTAAATATCCAGTGTGTTGACTACAGCGCCAAATAGTGGCACAAATTATGAATTGTAACTAACTGAATTCTAAAGTGCAGTTTTTCAGAGATGGCAGTGATATTTATTTACACTGAGTTACATACTGAACGTGAAGGTCAGAACAGATACATATATATATATCCACGATTCATTTCTGTGTCTGTAGCAACGTGATGGTGATGGAATCGGTAAAACATTTTTTATCCATTCTTTCCCTTTGCGTTTCCTCTTCAGGGCTTTGTGTTGGGGGATCTGAGTGTTCTGTTAGCTGAAGCTGGAAGATCTGCCTGCAGGAGATTGATTAGCACCTGGTGAGTCTCTGAAACTGAACAAGAGACCTTTAAAAGATTTCTGACATATACAGACAGGGTTCAGGAAATCAAGGAACACCTGATTTGGTGTTCAAAAGATGATCTCTCTGGACTTGTATTGATTCTAGTGCGAGTCCATGTGTTTCTACAGTGTAAACAGGACTTGTAACTTTACTGATTGCTATAGTGGCTTTTTAGTATCTAATGTCATACAATATAAATAATTATTAAGAACCTATGCAATTTGCGCGTACCATAGGCTACAGTAACGGTCATCTCTGACTGGGACTGCCCACAACCTAAGGCACCAAGTTCTGAGTGTTTTATGTGACTCAAATATCTCCTGGAATTTCAGGATTTACTTAGAGATGTTTGTTTTCACGAAATGCTGGAAACCTTGCACAGACTAATCGTGCATGTGTAGAAAGTAGAGCCCAACTGATATGGAAATTTTGTTTATCGCCGATACCGATATTGTGAGGTGACGGCTAGTGCTGATAACCGATGTATTGGCTGAAAATATTTAAGCTTTGTCAACCCTGAAGAATCCAAGTAAACATGCGTTCACATTTTCTGTCCTCCACTATTCACCATAAAGTTATCAAGTGTGTTACAAAATTATAAATTAAACCCATTTGTTTGCAGAGGAGTAAATATTTCAGACAAACAATTCATTTCATTGAGGACGACGAAGATAATATTACTAACACTAATTTATTTTACCTCTATGTTAGATTTATTGTTCCGGATAAAGTTTACAAGGCTACTAATGGAAAGTGGGTTAGAGGACTGAAGACAATTTATTATTATTGATTTTTAATTTTACCAATCAATTACAATAAACTTACCGTGCTCTGTTGAGCAAAATATTCTTCACAGTATTGCTCACTGCTTTGGCTGTGCAGCGCGGCCATGACTTGAAAGTAGTTTGCGTGCTCCCTCTGCTGGATACATTGTACACGCCAGTGGCATGTAAGGACATGGCTGGTTCCCAGCATGTTAGGGGTGGAAATTAGAAGTGTTTATATCGGCGCATAATGGGACAATTATCACCGATTCCGATATTTTCCCAAACGTCTATATTGTCCTAAAATATCGGTCCTACTGATGTACAGTCGGGCTCTAGGTTTGAGTCCAAGTTTGTTTTAATTAAGGCACATTGTAGCACAAAGTATTAAATAGCAACTTTTCCAACAAACAGTCAAAGTACCTCAGAGGCTCAGATAAAGGGACATGATACTACAATCCCAAGGCTTTAGGAGACAGGAAATACCAGAACTTGGAAAAGATTTGTAATTGAATAAAGGAAGGTTGGACAAATCAGATTTAGTATTTTCAATAGAAGTTTCAATTACTAGACTGTAACTGAAAAACCTCCACATTATTTAATATGTGACGTGTGTCACATACTTGTAAAATAGTGGTTGTAGCTAGTCGACACCTGACTGTCACCCAGATAATGGGGCAGCAAAACGGCACAGAATGTGCTTCAGCTCAGTGACTGGTCTCAGAGTTGTGTTGTTCGTGCAGTGGTGGCCAGCGCCAGGAGGACCTGTGTTCCAGTGGAGTGACCATCATGAACCAAGACTTCACCTGTGCCCTGGAGACCCTGCAAGACGCCCATTCCAAAGCCATCGGAGCCCCCAAGGTGACACACACGCCTCATAATGAGACTTTAAAGAGTTTTGTTGTAAATAAAAACACTTCTCCTGTAAGATGCAGTTGAGGGTGTCTGTGCATAAACTCTGAAGAGTTTTTCCTATTATTGTTTCAATTTTATTTTGTTTCCGTCCTGATTTTTCATTTGCTACTAAAAAAAAATCTTATCTGATGGGAAATTGTCAAAACAATGGGATTTTGAGTTATGGTTTTCTCTTAAATCCCCTCCGACTTCAGAGCGTGCACATCCGATCTCAATGTTCCCTCTAACTGTTCATGTGTCTGGACAAACACACAAGCTCCCTGAGCTCTGAGCATCCCTCTGCATCCTCTGTCCACACTCCAACTACCTCCATGTCCTCTCTAACTGCATCCATATATCTCCTCTTTGTCTTTTTCCTGGCAGCTGCATTTCTAACATCCTTCTACCAGTATACCCACTGTCCCTCCTCTGGACATGTCCAAACCATCTCCCAGTTGTTCAACCTGTGCTGTACCTCTGATGATCTCATTCCTAATCTTATCCATCTTTGTCACTCATAAGGAGAACCTCAACATCTTCATTTCTCCCATGTCCAGTTTTGTCTCCTGACTTTTTGTCCATGTCTCTGTTTCCAGACCATACAACACAGCTGGTCTCACCACTGTTTGTAAACTTTTCCTTTGACCGTCCAGATACAGTGCCTTGCGTTAATACTTTGTAGCTCCGCCTTTTGCTGCAGTTCCAGCTGCAGTTCCAGCTGCAAGTCTCTTGGGGTTTGTCTCCATCAGTTTTGAACATGGAGAGACTGAAATTCTGCCCATTCTTCCTGCAAAACAGCTCGAGCTCAGTGAGGTTGGATGGAGAGCGTTTGTGAACAGCAGTCTTCAGCTCTTTCCACAGATTCTCGATTGGATTCAGGTCTGGACTTTGACTTGACCATTCCAACACCTGGATACGTTTATTTGTGAACCATTCCATTGTAGATGTGTCTTTATGTTTTGGATCATCGTCTTGTTGGAAGATAAATCTCCGTCCCAGTCTCAGGTCTCTTGCAGACTCAAACAGGTTTTCTTCCAGAATGGTCCTGTATTTGGCCCCATCCATCTTCCCATCAATTCTGACCATCTTCCCTGTCCCTGCTGACAAAAAGCAGGCCCAAACCATGATGCTGCCACCACCATGTTTGACAGTGGGGATGGTGTGTTCAGGGTGATGAGCTGTGTTGCTTTTAAGCCAAACATATCATTTTGCATTGTGGTCAAACAGTTGGATTTTGGTTTCATGTGACCAGAGCAGCTTCTTCCACATGTTTGGTGTCTCCCAGGTGTCAAACTTTAAACAACTTTTTATGGATATCTTTGAGAAATGGCTTTCTTCTTGCCACTCTTCCATAAAGGCCAGATTTGTGCAGTGTACGACTGATTGTTGTCCTATGGACAGACTCTCCCACCTCAGCTGTAGATCTCTGCAGTTCATCCAGAGTGATCATGGGCCTCTTGGCTGCATCTCTGATCAGTCTTCTCCTTGTACAAGATGAAAGTTTAGAGGGACGGCCGGGTCTTGGTAGATCTGCAGTGGTCTCATACTCCTTCCATTTCAATATGATTGCTTGCACAGTGCTCCTTGGGATGTTTAAAGCTTGGGAAATCTTTTTGTATCCAAATCCGGCTTTAAACTTCTCCACAACAGTACCTCGGACCTGCCTGGTGTGTTCCTTGGTCTTCATGATGCTCTCTGCACTTTGAACAGAACCCTGAGACTATCACAGAGCAGGTGCATTTATACAGAGACTTGATTACACACAGGTGGATTCTATTTATCATCCTCAGTCATTTGGGACAACATTGGATCATTCATAGATCCTCACTGAACTTCTGGAGTGAGTTTGCTGCACTGAAAGTAAAGGGGCCCAATAATATTGCACGCCCCACTTTTCAGTTTTTTATTTGTTAAGAAAGTTTGACACATCCAATAAATTTCATTCCACTTCATGATTGTGTCCCACTTGTTGTTGATTCTTCACAAACAATTAAAATTTTATATCTTTATGTTTGAAGCCTGAAATGTGGCAAAAGGTTAAAGTTCAAGGGGCTGAATACTTTCGCAAGGCACTGTGTACACCGAGTACTACTGTTTGCTAACACTTAGCATGATAAAACCGGCTACAAGTCATGGGATTAACTTACTGTCTTTGTTTGATGTCGTTCGACCGTAAACTTCTGTGATAAATCCAAAACGCCAAATATTATTCCTCTCTATGAGATGAAATATAAAGCTTGGAAAAGCGCTAGAAGCCAAGGAGGTTTGTAGCTACATAGCTTCTTCAGACGTAACGCAAAAACTCCAGAAGACGCTGACTGGCTGGACTGAAAGTTTCCCTGTGATTTCATTGGTTCAAACTTTGTAAACTTCCGTTTTCACTAGACAAATCACGTGCCACAGGTCTGTTTTGACCAGGGGGGGGGGTTTCTCCCTCCACTCTGAATGCACTTCAGACAGGTTGTAGAGACCGCTGCGCTCTTCTATGACGTCATACTCTTCTTGTGCGCAGAGCATGTGCGAGCAGTGCGTGATTGCGCAGGCGTGCAGCTTAGAGGGATCATCGGTTTTTCTTCAGAACTGTCGGAGAAGGATCTTTTTAGCTCGTCCTGTTTTCTTTACAAGTCACTGCTGAGTCAAAAAGCTCGTGACGACCTGAGTGATGCTTCTGCTGCTTTCACCTCAGAGTATTTTTATTCCCAACACAAGTTAATTTTCACACAGTGACTCATTTATTTTCTTCTCTACCTTTCTGTCTGCCTGGCTTAGTAAAAGTGCTGACATGAATCGAGAGGCGCGGGCGTCTGGTTACCATGGTAACCCTAATGAGTCACCAACAGCTTTAACATTTTATTTGATCTTGGTTTTCTTTACACTTTTTTTTTACAGTTTGTTAAAATGTCTGTGTTTTTTTAGCTTGGGGTGAAAAGTAAATTCTAAATGAATGTTGGGTTCTAGAGAAGAAAGTTGATGTTGGTTGGGGTTTCAGGCAGTTCCTGCACTCAGCAGGTCTTCATAAATGTTCTCTGTGTGTTTAGTTGTTGAGTCCTCGGCTGGTTGTAACCAACACAGCTCATGGTTATGTGTGTCGGCAGATCCCTAGCGTGCGCTGGGAGGACGTGGGCGGTTTAGAGAGCGTAAAGAAAGAGATCCTGGACACGATTCAGCTTCCTCTGCAGCGTCCTGAGCTCTTGTCTTTGTGTCTGAACCGGACTGGAGTCCTGCTATATGGACCACCGGGGACAGGAAAGACTCTGTTGGCTAAAGCTGTGGCCACCGAGTGCTCCATGACCTTCCTCAGGTGGGTTTGTGTTTTTAAAAACATCAAAAGGCATCAAACGTGTATGAAGGTGGGAGATTTCACAGCATCTGGAGTTCTGGTCTTTCACGACTAAAGCTTTGTGAACGTTGTGATGTTTTTTTTTTACCTGCCCATGATTTTCTGTTTCAGTGTCAAAGGTCCAGAGCTCATCAACATGTATGTGGGTCAAAGTGAAGAAAACATCAGAGAAGGTTTGTGACACATCGTACGTTTTATTTCTGTTGTGTTTTCCTCTTTCATTCCGTTCTTATTACAGAAAACAACTGGAGTTCAATTAAAAACGGGAACGTGAGCAGAATGACAAAGCACAACATTAGGAAAGTGAACGTCAAGAGACTGACAAAAAGATAAAGATACATATTCTGATTGTTTCTTTTGTTTTAACTTGGACATTTAGTCATTAAACTTTCCATCGAATTAAGAACTAACTAACATTTTTTATCGGTTGTGCTTTGGATCATTTGTTTGGACTTCAAGTTTCTCCTCCGTGTGTATTCCTGCTTTTTTGTCCTTCGTTTAATCTGATCGTGTTGTTCCACCATAAATAATGGGAAGCTGTGGCTGAGTGGTTAGAACAGTTGTCCTACAGTGGGAGAGTTGGGGGTTTGATTCCACCAGCAGTCACATGCTGAAGTGTCCCTGGGCAAGACACTGAACCCCTCATGGCCTCTGATGTGTCCCATCAGTGTATGAACGTGATAAAGCTCTGATTAGTCTCTGCATAGATCTAGTAGAGAGCTGTATGGATGTGTGTGGAGGTAAATGAGGCACAGATTGTTGTAAAGAGCTTTAAGTGTCTTGAGTAAATAGAAAGGTGCTGTGTAAGTGCGGTCCAGTCATCATGAGTTAACTGATGTGGATGTTGTGCAGTGTTCCACAGAGCGCGCTCAGCAGCTCCATGTGTTGTCTTCTTCGATGAACTGGACTCTCTGGCCCCAAACAGGGGACGCAGTGGAGACTCTGGAGGAGTGATGGACAGGTGAGGGCTTACATGCTCTGATTCCTGGTCAGATGAAATTATCCAGAGCTCTAAATGTTCTCATGCTGGATTTTACAACAACCTAAGCTCCCGATCCAACAATTTTCAGTCAGGTCAACTGGACAGTTTCTTTTTTTTTTGTGCTGAGACATTTCACCTTCTATCCAGAAGGCTTCATCAGTCAAGGAAAAACACAACACAAAACTGATTCTTCCCCCAACAGCTTACTCCAAAAGTGGAACAAACCAGTTATGTTGGTGCTAAGATGGTCTCTTTGGCACGCCCCCTTCTCCGGTGCCAGTCCTCTTCCTCATGCTGAGACATTTCACCTTAGACGAGGGAGAGGGCCAGCACCGGAGGAGGGGGCGTGCCAAAGAGACCATCTTAGCACCAACATAACTGGTTTGTTTCACTTTGGAGTAAGCTGTTGGGGGAAGTATCAGTTTTGCTGTGTGTTTCCTTGACTGATGAAGCCTTCTGGATGGAAGATGAAATGTTTCAGCAAAAGAAAAAAGAGAAGAAACTGTCCAGATGACCTGACGGAAAATTGTTGGATTGTACACCTGGATTATTGAGCATGGACTTTGTTGGCTAAGCTCCCAAACTTTGTCTTTCAAATTAAACCGTTTTCTTTTGGTCCTTTGTAGTGAATCACGTTTATTTAACTGCATGAATTTTCAGCCTCCGCAGTGTTTTAAACCTTGAGCTGGATCTTTCTGCGCAGAGTGGTGTCCCAGCTGCTGGCTGAGCTCGACACGCTGCACTCGTCTGCCGCGGTTTTTGTGATCGGAGCCACAAACCGTCCTGACCTGCTGGACCAGTCACTGCTCAGGCCGGGCAGGTTTGAAACCTCTCACACACACAAACACACACGTGACGTTTCTGTCACTTCAGAGGATGCTACACTGCCTCACATGAGGAGCTATAGACATGGATTACTAAAGGGATAACGTTACCACACCATCTTTATTTATAAAGCACTACAGAAGCAAAGATCTGTGCAGTTCCAGTCGACAGCATTCACAATGCACAATAAAGACGCACAACACAAATCAACACAGACTTATAATCAAAACAGAAACACAAAATAAAAATATAATCTCAGTTAATGAAGAGATGGTTTTAAGAACAGATTTTAAAACGTACAGGGAAGAGGCCTGTCAGATGCCCATAGGCCGTTCATTCCACGCTTTAGGAGAGCATCTTGATTATATTAATTATTTTTGACAATCATTTCAGAAAGTGAAACTCTCATAGATTCATTGCACAGAGTGAAATATTTCAAGCCTTTCTTTTCATTTTGATGGTTCTGATGAAAAGACAAAACTCAGTGTCTCAGAAACTTAGAACATTGTGAAGAGGTTCAGTGTGTAAACTGCTGATGTCACAGCCTGATCAGCTGATGAACTCCTGGACATGAGCTACAAACGTCTCATTCCTCCAGTCAAACCAGTCCTCAACCAGAGACGACATCAGAAGCATCTTACCTGCTGAGGAGACAAAGAACTGGACTGTTGCTCAATGGTCCAATGTCCTCTTTTCACATTGAAAATTTAGATATCAAGGTCTCAGAATCTGGACGAAGAGTGGAGAGGTCCAGAATCCACGTTGCTTGAAGCCCCGAGAGAAGTTTCCACAATCAGTGATGGTTTGGGTCCATGTCCTGCTGGTGCTGGTCCGCTGGGTTTTCTGAAGTCCACGCAGCATCTAGCAGGACATCTTAGAGACTTCATGCTTCCTTCTGCTCATTTTCCAGCAGGACTCTGTACCGGCCCACATTGACAAAGGTACCAGAACCTGGTTGTGGAGTATTCTCATTTTCTGAGACCGTTTTGGTTTTTCATCGTCTGTAAGCCGTAGTCATCAAAATTACAAGAAATAAAGGCTTGAAATATTTATGAATCTATATAATCTATCTATCGGGGCCCGAGATGGGATAGAGGCAGGGCAGCCAACTTGGGACCAGAAAGTCCCAGGTTCAATCTCCAGCCATTCCCACATGTCACAGTGTCTCTGAGCAAGACGCCTAATCCCTGATTGCTCCCCAGGTGCCTACATAGCTGCCCACTGCTCCACCTGGGTGTATCCCAGGTGTGATGGGTTAAATGCAGAGAACCAGTTGCATCACTGTATGGAAACATACGATGATGACAACACATAGCACTTTGTTTTATTTATTATAATTTTTAGTTTCACTTTCTGAAATTATTGATAAGACATTCAACTTTTTCACAATATTCTAATTTTTGAGATGCACCTTTAGTCATGGGAAACTGCTTCCACAAGTCTTAAAAAAATAAAAACTCCAGTCAAGCCATCCTTTTCATTTATCGGCTTTATCATTTATTCGTTTCTCTCTTTCTACTGAAGACACTGGATGACAAAAGGCTCAACTCCGATGCTCTTCACTGACTCTCCCTTTCTCTTTAAAATCCATTTTAACCGTCCAAAATCGCGTTTTTGGATTGTTAAAAGCAGCTAAGCTGAGAAGATAAGCTACGAGCTAAGCTAACAGGCCGACCTTGGGAAAAAACCTCCATCTTGTCGAAGCTCCAAAAATTCACGGTGGAAACCTGTGCCTTCGTGTAAAAAGTTGTTTTTCTCTGCAAAAAGAAGCAGAGAACTTGTTCACTGATTTTTTTATTAAAAACTGTGTGAAAAATGCTATGCTAAAGAGCTCAAACCACACCGAGCGTCCGCCATTTTGAGAACCAACAAACAGGAACGAGAGACAGCCCATGTCACGTCAAGGGGCCTCCCTCCTGTTTTTTTTTTAAAGAGACACGCTGCTCGCTCCCTCGCTGTCCATCCTTCGGTTCAAACAGTCTTATACTGCCATCCAGTGGTCATAAAAAGGTACTATACACAAAACAAATTAACTAACATTTCATCTTAAATTTGACAATAGTTACTAATTATTGTCAAATTTCAAACAATATTATCATTTATCGCAATAATTTCTGAGACAGTTAATCACTCAGCAAAATTTGCTATTGTGACAGGCCTACTCTGAGATACTCGAGTCTCTGAGACTCATTCCCAAACAAGATGGAGCATTTGACCCTTTTCCATTTGAGAACCACAGTATCAACTTTGAGGAGCTGACTTTCATCCCAGCTGCTTCCCCCTCCGCCGTGAACAGCCCCAGTTCAAGCTGAAGGTCGTGGTCTGAAGACACCATCAGAACCACATGCTCTGCAGAAAGCAGAGACACGGCCCTGAGGTTCCCTAACCAGACACCCTCCTCTCCACAACAGCCCCTGAGATCATGTCTATGAACATGTAAATAAAAACAGAGAAACGTAACAAGTTTCATGATCATAGAGAACAATGAACGCAAAACAAACTAGCTGGGTGTGGGTAGTCTGTCGTAGTGAGATGTGAGTCCTGACTTCAGCAGATGTTTTTTTTACTGGTCTGACTACAATGTTTAATGTTTCTGCACATCTGGACTTGGTCTTGGCAGGTTCGATAAGCTGGTCTACGTTGGAATCAGCGAAGATCAGGTCTCCCAGCTGCAGGTTCTCCAGGCCATCCTCAGAAAGTGAGACCAGATCCCTCAACGTTGAGATTAAAAGCAAAACTACGAAAGAGCAAAGTGGAAAAAAAAACCACATTATGCATTATCTGCTGTCTCCTTTATGAGGCAGGAAAATACACACATTTTGTCAGAAAAGTGTAATTTTGAAGCTTTGAATTTTAAGAGAACATTTCCAAGAATCAAGAACTTGTTTTTGTTTATTTATTGTAAAAACAAACCCAGTATTTTTCTTCTCCAGGTTCCAGTTGGACCCTGCTGTGAAACTGCAGGATGTGGTGAACCGCTGCCCCGGTCACATGACCGGCGCTGATCTGTACGCTCTCTGCTCAGACGCCATGACGGCCGCCATCAAGAGGAAGATCCGTTTCATTAACGATGGTAAAAACCCAACACGCCAGCTGCTACAGGCGGGAAGTTTTAAGTTGGAAATGGTGATGCTGATAAGAGTTGGTGCTGAAGCACTTATAACTCGATTACACAAACAATCTTTTAGGCAAAACCCTTTGGTTTGATTCTGTGTACAGCTTGGACACTGTGATTCACACGGACAGTCAGTCTTTACAGCGAGACCAACAGGTGGACGCAGTTTTATAAAGCATCATAGAAACGTGCTGAGTCATGTGTTCGATGCACGACGGGCTCTAAAAACGTCTAAGAGGTGCGCGTTTATGCACAGATTAATATTAGGCTTTAAGAAGAAATAAACTCCTGCGTTTGAAGTTGACGTACAGCATTTATCACTCTGGCAAAAGGTAGGCGTGTTTTTGCACATATGTATGTGAGTGTGTTTTTGTTAGCAAAATATTGCATAAGCTACTGAATATATTTAATGAAACTTGCTGTGGTTTCTTAGATGAACATCAACAACTGATTACATTTTTGGAGTCAACCAATTCAAAATGGCCGCCACAGACAGCTTTCCTTATACAACAACAATTAGGGTGTAAATCACCAGCTTTACCACGATACGATATTATCAACAAAAAAGGTTGAATCATGTCATCTGGACTTCGTTTTTTTGTTAAAAACAAACGTTTCGCCCCTCATCCAAGAGGCTTCGTCGGTCTGAGGCCTAGCCATCTGGTATTACCCAGAAGCCACCCTGACTCTTGTGTTCCAAGCCTGCCTCAGATACCCCTGAAGTCTGGCCTTTTCACTAATGGTTTCAAAAACACAAAGTTTGTTTTCTCAGTCATCCAGGTATATAACAACAAAAAA
>NC_056513.1:41923437-41939480 GCF_014905685.2 Nematolebias whitei
CAGACTTCAGGGGTATCTGAGGCAGGCTTGGAACACAAGAGTCAGGGTGGCTTCTGGGTAATACCAGATGGCTAGGCCTCAGACCGACGAAGCCTCTTGGATGAGGGGCGAAACGTTTCTTTTTAACAAAAAAACGAAGTCCAGATGACATGATTCAACCTTTTTTGTTGTTATATACCTGGATGACTGAGAAAACAAACTTTGTGATACGATATTATATTGATTTGTTTGTGTGATGATACGATTTCTCTCGATATCACTGTCTGTCATGATACGATTTCGATTCGATTCACAAGTCTGCGATCGATATATTGCGATATCAAACGCCCATCTCATTTACATATAAATAAATTTACAAAAACAATTTAACTATTGTATTTCTGTTATTGCAGGTACCAGGCATTAAAAAAAAAAAAAAAATCTTAATTAATGAAAAAATAAAAATGACCTGTTCGGTATAGTCTCACATTTCTCATGTTTAAGTGCATTTTCTAAAACCATTTAACTTAAAAGTGCCCTGATGATCTTTCAGTTATAAAGAAACAAAAATAGATATTGAGTTTACATAGCATGGATATAAATGCTGTGTTTCTTCAGGTGAACGGACAAATTAGTTGTTTCCTGAGTATTTGAACTCACACCGGCACCTGTTGTTGCACACGACATGAGTTCTGTCTGTTGAGCCGTCCTTCTGTTGGAATCCAGGATATTTCCACAGAGTTGATTTAAATCCAGCAGGAGAGTGAATTTCATTATCCGTGCTTTCTGCCTCGTCTGCCATGTTGCTGAGGCGGCCGCAGAGCGCAGCCGCGCACGGAAACGGTGACGCAGACGTGCCCTGAGAATTTCAAAATAAAAGCATATTTTAAAGATGGCGATATGAATCGATGTTTTAGTTTTGCCACGATTTAATTGAATCATTAATCGTTTAATTGATATATCGATTTAAATCCATGTATTGTTACACCCCTAACAACAGTATTGCTATAATAACTCTGTCAGTTTTATAGATGTTAACCTAAGATATAGATCCAACACTTTTCAGTCAGGTCATCTGGACAGTTTCTTTTTTTTTTTGTGCTGAAACATTTCACCTTCCATCCAGAAGGCTTCATCAGTCAAGGAAACACAACACAAAACTGATTCTTCCCCGAACAGCTTACTCCGAAGTGGAACAAAGTAATAAGATATAGATGTAAAACCTAAAGTTTGGTATGGATGTAGCTGAAACTGACTCCTAGCATATTCTTAGCATTAACATAGAAGATATTTGTTTGAAAATTGTCTGTCTGTTAGTAAAATGTCTCATGAACCTCTGGACAAATTTTAATACAATTCAGAAAATAATCATTGGATGTACGTCTTCAAATGATTAACTTTTGGACCCAACCTAAATCCAGTTGGACACCAAGCCAACTGCTCTAAAAACACACACAAATGTCCTCCAGTTATAAATATTGAGCTAAAACATGTTGCCGTTTTGTAGCCGAGAGTTCATCACACACTCCAAATTCTACTCGGTGTGCAAGAGCTTTGCTTCAAACTTCAGCGTTAGCTGTTACAATCCGTCTTCTTTGGGCAGCAGGGCAGCGTAGTGGTTAGAAGTGGACGGTTTAGGTTAGTACCTTCTTGCCTCAGCAAGAAGATCATGGGTTCGATCACCTGGTTAGACCGGGGCTCTTTCTGTGTGGCGTGTGCATGTTCTTATGTACACGTGTGTTTTCTCCGGGGACTCCAGTTTCCTCCAACAGTTCAAAACATGCATATTAGGCTGCTTTCAGGCCCAGGCCTCTCCTGCTAAACACATCTGTGATCTCATTGGGATTTGTCTGGTTAAATGACGGTTAATAAATTGACATATTTGTCTGTTAGTAAAATATCTCATAACTCACTGAAGAAATGTTAATGAAACTTTCAGAAAAGGCTTGTCTGGTGTACATCTACAGCTCATTCTCATTTGGAGTCACTGCTTCAAGATGGCTGTCACAGTTAATTGAATTTAGTAAGCACAAAAAAGGATTTACCTCATGTAATTACAGTATAGAGTTTGGTGTGGTAGTATCTGAAGTTATACTCTAAACTCTGTTACATCTGGTGTAAGCGGTACGCTGATATCTCAGTCACTGAGGGATTTGAAAAGTGAATGTTTGTAGTTTTCAAAATGAGTGTTTTTCTGGACTGGATTTTGACATAGCAACCCAGTTTTCAATAGGGATCTTTCTCACACCTACATGTAGTTACATACCAAAATGAAAGTCAGTACTTCACCTGTTTATTAAAATATGCTCACAACATGGGACTGACATTTATGGCAGCAGCCATTTTGGATTTTGACCCCAGAGATGACCCAGGACACACCGGAAAGACTGTAGCTGTTTTTCCATTGATAAGTGTGACGCAGCTCGGCTTTCGTCTTATTGGTTCTTGTCAGGTGTAGGTAATTTGCCACTGTGACTTGTTTCTCCACTCTGTGGGCGGGATCTTGACAGGTCATTGTGTTGGAGCTACTCCACCTGTTTGTAGTTCTTAATCACCCTATAATCAAACTTCAATTTCTTTAGCTTATCCCAACACTGCTTCTGGGTGTAGCCATGCTGCACCATCGATCTTCGATATCTCTCTGTAAATGCACTCGTTTATCGTGTCACCGTCCAGCTCATGCTGAATCCTAACGTCAGCCAATAAAGTTAGGAACATCTGTGCCTCATCATTGGTCCACAGCACCATGTTTGGAGCTTCTGTCGTGGAAAAAAGATTCCCAAAATGATCAGGTGTAGACTTCATCAGATTTATTTCAAAGCTTTGGAGAACAGTCAATAATCACAGAAGATCAATGCATTTCCAAGTACACACTTATCAACGCCTTCACCTGTCTGAGGTTCTGACCCACTCTGCGCTCCCTGTAACAATTTGTTAGTTTACAGCATATGTGTCAAACTCAAGGCCCGGGGGCCAAATGTGGCCCTCGTTGACACCTTATCTGGCCCCCAAGATGATATGTGAAACGTAAAATACTTTTATCTCTTGAATTGTTTCAGTAATCTTTGATTATGATGTCCATAGCACAACAGAGAACATCAAATGAGACCAAACAAACTCTTGTTGAAGAACCTGTGACCAAGAAAAGATGTTGGTGTCTGATTTAATTAATCTAGATTATGAAACTGGCCCTTAGTTTGAAAAATGTTTTAATTTTGGCCCCTTTTGTAAGTGAGTTTGACACCCCTGGTTTATAGAATCACCCAGGTGCCAGCCTTTCCCTCCACTGCTTCGCTCTGTCGAGCTGTTATCAGAAGCCCTGCTGCACACACAAGAGAATGAGGAACGTAGAAGCAGAAACGTCTAGCAAGGACTCAAACCGTAACCATATCAATCGAACCTTGAGAATATAAAAAAATTATCTCTTGCTGTCTCTTTACTGACCTGTCACGTCAAGACTGATCGTAAGGATCATGGAACGTTTTCATATCATTCACAATAACAGTACAGAAGCAGAAAAGCTTATAAAGTCTAAAATCTGTATTGATAGAGTAAAATAGATGAGGCATGGTGAGTACATAAATACACATTGCCACAATACTTCCATAAGAGAAACTTTAATATAAAAAACACACTCAAGACGATCAGAGAGGAAACGGAGGTTCAGATGTAGTTTGCAGTTTTGCTACGCGGGTCATCCATTGACGTAGTTCAGACCAGTCAGCGGCTGCATTCTGCTTACGTCAGTCTGCTTGGAACCACGAACAAGGTGGTCTCATAAACCGGGCTGAGTGGGGGTGGTTATCGTAATGGCCCTCCCTTAACTGGTGCGGTGTGGTATGGACCCGGTGAGAGTGGAGAGTGGCAAAGCGCCATGTGTCTCTTGGCTGGACTCGGAACGCCTTGAAGTCCTCCAAGAGGAGGTGGCTGAGGAAAGAGGTATCTGGACCTCCCTGCCTAAGCTGCTAACCCAGCGGCACAACTCTGCAACAAGCAGAAGATAATGGACAGATGGAGGACTCCAGCTTTGAGTTGTGACGTTTCCTATGCATAGGCACAGCTACACACCGAAAGGCAGACGGGTGGATTTCTAATACCCTGTCTTCGCTTCGCGATGGAGGACAAAAATAGACATAGTAGTTTACAAGTTTTAAACAAAACAACTACTGTTACTGTTTCCCCTTTCATCATAAAAAGAACTTAGTTTAAGCCCGTCATGACTCGAACGTGGTGGTGCAGAGGTTAGAGAGGGTGGGCCTGTGATTGGAAGATTGCCGGTTCAACTCCTGGTACTGACAACATCAAAAATGTGGGTGGGATAGGTAAAACACCCACACCTGCCTCCACCCTCGTTTGCCCCACTCTGGACCCTTGAGCAAGGCTCTTAACCCCCACCATCTGCTCCTCCGGGCGCCCTAGATATCAGCTCCCTGCTCCACACAGGGCTGTGGTAGCTCGGTGGTCTGTGATTGAGTCGGGAAGGACATCCAGCGTAAAAATAATTGCCAGGTCTTCATGTGACATAGTTCGCTGTGGTGACCCCTGAAGAAGGGAGCAGCCGAAAGAAGAAAAAATAAGTCTGTCATGAAATGATTTCCTAAAGGAAATGCTAGGCCTTTAATTAATTTGTGTTTTAGGCTATTTCTAAGTAAATCATCTTTAACATTGTCTAGTTATGTGTAATTAAATGTATCCAGCCTTTTGGTCAGCTTCATAGATACACACATAATCTGAAAGGTAATTCACTTGTTCAGTCCTTCAGCAGCAGGTTCTCTACCTTTTCCTATTTCTACTGGACATAACCTCCAACCATCCTCTTCCCCAGGTCTGGATTCAGAGGACTCCCCTGTCTTCCTGTCCATGGAGGATTTTTCTTCAGCACTGGAACATTTCAAACCATCTGTTTCTGACAAGGAGCTGCTGCGGTACCAAAGCATTCATCGGCAACTTTCTGCAAAATAGAAACTGCTGTTTATCATCATGGTCCAAGCAGAGCCTCTCAGCAGAACGGCTAGAAAAGATAAAAGCAGGCGTCAGAAGTGATTTATATCTGTAACAGAATCAAGTGCAATCTACCTCTGAAGAATCTTTAAAAAGTGAATTATCACAGCTTATAACATGTAAGTGAATAATTTTTATAGAGTATGTATAATTAATAAATCAATATATCAGTGAAATCAGTTGTCATATCCTGTTTTTATTTACAACCAGTGTCACAGTTTGCTGTAAGTGGTGAAAAGTAATGTTTATTTTACATTTTTGCTTCCTAATGGCTCGATCACACAATACTGACAATGTTTTAAAAAAAAAAATTAATCAAACTGGGTGCCAACTCAAACCTGCTCATCATCCAATTGATTGAAAATGCCTGACTCCAATTTCACCTTCAAGTTAACTGCTAATCCTAGAGGTTCACATACTTTTACCACTCACAAATATGTAATATTGGATCAATTTCCTCAATAAATGACCAAGTATATGTTGTGTTATTTGTTTAACTGGGTTCTCTTTATCTACTTTCAGGACTTGTGTGAAAATCAGATGTTTGAAGTTATTTATGCAGAAATATAGAAAATTATAAAGGGTTCAAACTTTCAAGCACCACTGCATTTTACCTTTTGCTGCAAATTACTAGTGTTTCACTAACTGTAGCAAACTTTTTCTTAATTTTAGCTTCCTTCCTTCCATTCATCCATGCAATAGCTTCACTCACTTCCTTTCCAGGTCATTGGTGTCCATGTCCAGCAGTCACTGTGTGAGAGGTGGGGGACACCCTGGACAAGTCCCAGGTCCATCACAGGGTCACGTAGAGACTAACAACCATTAACAACCAACTCATAATCTAAAATAATTTGAAAAGCCTAATGAATTCAAAAAACTTTCAATACAAAAACAACTGGACTTTATTTGTAACAGAAGACGTTTCGCTCCTCATCCGTGGAGTTTTCTCAATTCAAAGAGCAGAGAGTGAGAGATTCAGGTTTTAAGGCTGAGTGAGATAAGACACACACACACATGTAGATTTGACAAGTCACACCTAAACACCTTAACAGTTCGGGTTTCTTAAGGTCTTTGTTCCTCTAATTCACAGACGAGGCCCCTCTGTTCCCATCAGGTGTGAAAACCGGCTGGGAATCTGTTTTAAAGTTGCATTATATGTTTTTGAAAGTGGAAATCTGAGGCCTCCTCCTCTGTTAAGAGACGGCTTTTCTCTTTTTAAATAAATTGCTTCCTTCACCCCCCTCTCAAACCATCTGTGTTCTCGGTCCAAAATGTGCACATTTTGGACCTCAAAAGAGTGTCCCTTATCTGTGAGGTGGAGGTGAACAGCTGAGTCTTGTCCTGAGGAGGTGGCTCTCCTGTGTTGAGTCATGCGTCTGTGAAGAGGCTGTTTAGTTTCTCCAATGTAGAGGTCTGGACAGTCCTCGCTGCACTGGACCGCATACACTACACCACTCTGTTTGTGTATGGGTGTTCTGTCTTTAGGGTGGACCAGCCTCTGTCTGAGAGTCCTGCTGGGTTTGAAATGTACTGGGATCTTGTGTTTGTTGAAAATCCTTCTGAATTTCTCTGATACTCCAGCAACATAAGGGATGACCATGTTTTTACGTCTGCTGTTCTCCTTTTTCTGTTTATTGGTGTGTTTTGTAGATTTCCTCGCTGACTTGACAAAAGCCCAGTTAGGATATCCACATGTTTGAAGAGCTTCTTGAATGTGGTTCTGTTCCTTTTCCTTCCCTTCTGTCTTTGTGGGGACGCGTTCGGCCCGATGTTGTAAAGTTCTGATGACAGAGAGTTTGTGTTCCAGTGGATGGTGGGAGTCAAACAGAAGATACTGGTCTGTGTGGGTTGGTTTTCTGTAAACTTCAATGTTGAGGCTGTCCTCTTTAAAAATTTAAAACATCTTCAGTAGGTACGGAAAGTATTCAGACCCTTTAAATTTTTCACTCTTTGTTTCATTGCAGCCTTTTGCTGAAGTCAAAAAAGTTCATTTTATTTCTCATTAATGGACTGTAAATGGACTGTACTTATACAGCGCCTTTCTATCTGCTCAAGATACTCAAAGCACTTTACACTACAATCTGTGTCCTCATTGACCCATTCATACAGCACTCTACTAGATCTCTACAAAGCTAATTGAACAAAACATTCTAAATTAGACTAATCAGAGCTTTATCACATTCATACACTGATGGGACACACATCGGAGGCTATGAGGGGTTCAGGGTCTTGCCCAGGGACACTTTGGCATGTGACTGCTGGTGGATTCGAACCCCCAAATCTTGTATTGGAGGACGACTGCTCTAACCACTCAGCCACACCTGCCCTCATGTATGTACACTCAGCACCCCATCTTGACATAAAAAAAAAAAACAGAAATGTAGAAATTTTTGCAAATTTATTATAAAAGAAAAACTGAAAAAATCACATGGTCATAAGTATTCAGGCCCTTTGCTCAGTATTGAGTAGAAGCACCTTTTTGAGCTCTACAGCCATGAGTCTTTTTGGGAATGATGCAGCAAGTTTTACACACCTGGATTTGGGGATCCTCTGCCATTCTTCTTTGCAGATCCTCTCCAGTTTCGTCAGGTTGGATGGTGAACGTTGGTGGACAGCCATTTTCAGGAGATGCTCAATTGGGTTTAGGTCAGGGTTCTGGCTGGGCCAGTCAAGAATGGTCACAGAGTTGTTCCGAAGCCACTCCTTTGTAATTTTACTTGTGTGCTTGGGGTCATTGTGTTGTTGGAAGGTGAACCTTTGGCCCAGTCTGAGGTAGAGCACTCTGGAAGAGGTTTTCTTCCAGGATATCTCTGTACTTGGCCGCATTCATCTTTCCTTCAATTGCAACTAGTCGTCCTGTCCCTGCAGCTGAAAAGCACCCCCATAGCATGATGCTGCCACAACGTTTCACTGTTGGGATTGTATTGGGCACGTGATGAGCAGTGCCTGGTTTTCTCCACACATACCACTTAGAATTAACGCCAAAAAGTTAAATTTTCGTCTCATCAGACCAGAGAATCTTATTTCTCATAGTCTGGGAGTCCTTCATGTGTTTTTTTGCCTAACTCTATGAGAGCTGTCATATGACTTGCACTGAGGAGAGGCTTCCGTCGAGCCACTCTGCCATAAAGCTGCGACTGGTGGAGGGCTGCAGTGATAGTGGACTTTGTGGAACTTTCTCCCATCTCCCTACTGCATCTCTGGAGCTCAGCCACAGTGATCTTTGGGTTATTTTTCTCACAAAGGCTCTTCTCCCACGATTGCTCAGTTTGGCTGGACGGCCAGGTCTAGGAAGAGTTCTGGTCGTCCCAAACTTCTTCCATTTAAGGATTATGGAGGCCACTGTGCTCTTAGGAACCTTGAGTGCTGCAGAACTTATTTTGTAACCTTGGCCAGATCTGTGCCTTGCCACAATTCTGTCTCTGCGCTCCTTGGGCAGTTCCTTTGACCTCATGATTCTCATTTGCTCTGACATGCTCTGTGAGCTTTTACATAGACCTTTCCTAACCAGGTCCAGTCAGTTTAATTAAACACAGCTGGACTCCAATGAAGGAGTAGAAACATCTCGAGGATCAGAAGGAACTGGACAGCATGTGAGTGTCACAGCAAAGGGTCTGAATACGTTATGACCATGTGATATTTCAGGTTTTTTTTTAAATAAATGTGCAAAAAATTCTACATTTCTGTTTTTTTATGTCAAGATGGGGTGCTGAGTGTACATTAATGAGAAATAAAATTAACTTTTTTGATTTTAGCAAAAGGTTGCATTGAAACAAAGAGTGAAATAAATGCACAGGGTTCTGAACTTGTTTCCGTACGCACTGTAGGCAAGTCTGCTCTTCCTAACACACGTTTGTGCATGGCTTCTTTTAAAATAATTAAAATGAATAGGATATTTTATCCAAAAGATGTATGTGATGTTTTTGATTCAAATATTCAACGGCATATTTGAGGGGGAGAAAATGCCAGAGGAATGGAGAATTGCGATTGAGAACTGCAATTGTTCCAGAATTGCGCCGCTCAAGGTGGCTGCATGTTGGAGCAGCTCTACTTTCATTCTGAGATTTTGCTTTTGGAAACTTTAATTCCTCTTTTTCTGGATGTAAATCACATTTTTTGGATGATTGTTTCCTCTGGTATCAGATGCTGTGCAGCTGGAAGGATTTTTACTGAAACTTTTTTAGTTTAGGACATTTGTTATGATGCGTAACCATGGCAACAAGGCAGTTTTCTACAACCAACCAGCTGATTAACATCTCAACGGCTCAAATAATATCTCAACTACAGCCCCAAATCTCAGATGGGTTGAAAAGGATGTTCCGTGGACGCATTCTCATCTACCTGCCAGCTGTGCTCGAGTGCCTGACCACTGAGATCCTGGAACTAGAAGGAAACACGGCTCATGACAGCGGAAGGACAGGATCGTCCCTCGACGCCTACAGTTGGCTGTCTGCAGCAACGAGGAGCTCTGCAGACTGTTGGGAGGAGTGGCCATTGCTGTGGGAGGAGTTCTGCCCGGCATTCGGGCGGTCCTACAGCCCGGGGGAACCGAGAGGCCAACCGAATTTGGGTGGATGGATCGGACGGCATCTGCAGCCAGTTTCTTAGGATCCACTGTGGGATGGACCTTTACAAGAGATCCTTCCTGCCTACAGCCATCAGCATCTATAACATCTCTTAATGAAATGAGGATAACGAGTTACAACAACAAATAATTTCCCTTTGGGATTAATAAAGTATTTTTGAATTTAATTTAATTGAAAGTATTTTTGAATTGAATTGAGAAGAAGTGTGCTGGTGCCCATTTTTAAAAACAAGGGCGATGTTCAGAGTTGTAGCAACTACAGGGGAATTAAGTTGATTAGTCACACAATGAAGATCTGGGAGAGAGTTGTGGAAACAAGACTTAGACGAGAGGTGACTATCTGTGAGCAACAGTACGGTTTCATGCCAAGAAAGAGCACCACAGATGTCATCTGATCAGATGTCATGACTGGTCTGAATGACTATCGGCCAGTGGCCCTCACCCCGATAGTCGCTAAATGCTTCGAAAAACTGGTCATGACTCACATCAAAACAACCATCAACATCAACGAGGACCCTCATCAGTATGCATACCGTGAGAACCGATCAACAGAGGATGCCATCTCCTCTGTGGTCCACACTGCACTCAACCACCTGGAGCAGAAAAACTCTTACGTCCGTATGCTCTTTGTGGACTTCACATCCGCCTTCAACACCATGATCCCCCAAACCCTGATGGACAAACTACTCACACTAGGACTAAGCCCCTCCATCTGCAACTGGGTACTAGACTTTTTAACAAACAGACCACAGTTAGTGAGGATCCACAACTTCTCCTCCTCCACCATAACCCTCAGCACTGGCTCTCCTCAGGGATGTGTGTTGAGCCCCCTTCTGTTTACTCTGCTCACATATGATTGTGCAGCTACCCATCCAGGCTGTCACTTTGTAAAGTTTGCAGATGATACAGCGGTGGTGGGATGCATCACAAACAATGATGAGTCCAGCTACAGGCAAGAGGTGGAACACCTGGAGAGCTGGTGCAAAGAGAATAACCTTCACATCAATGTGAAGAAGACAAAGGAGATGATTGTGGACTTCAGAAGGAACAAAAACATCTACACCCCCTGAACATAAGAGGATCTGCGGTGGAAGTGGTCTCCAGCTACAAGTACTTGGGTGTACACAGGAATGACAACCTCAGCTGGAGCAACAACACCACCAGCCTGATGAAGAAAGCTCATCAGAGACTCTACTTCCTCAGACGGCTGAGGCGAGCTGGTCTGGGATCTCAGTCCTCACCTCCTTCTACAGGTGTGCAGTGGAGAGCATCCTGTGCTCGAGCATCAATGTGTGGCATGGAGGCTGCACAGCTGCAGAAAGAAAAGCTTTGCAGAGAGTGGTGAAGGCTGCACAGAAGATGTTGGAGTCAGTCTCCCCACCATCACAGACATCTACACCTCTAGATGCAGGAAGAGGGTTACCTGCATCATGAAGGACCTCACTCACCCAGCACACACATTTTTTGCCCCATTCCCCTCAGGAAGGAGGTTGAGGAGCATTAAGTGTAGAACCACTAGACTGAGGAACAGCTTCTACCCTGAGGCTGTTAGACTCATGAGTCTCTAACTAGAATAATCACTGTGAAAAATTACATCATGTTGCTACTGATCTGTTTCATGTTGCTGCTGATCTGTTTCAATGTTGATGTGTTCATGCGTGCACATCTGCTCACAGACTCATGTTCATGTTTGTGCAGATGTTCAATGTTTTATGTTATGAGTGCTTAGTGTATATTTAGTTGATGTTTTTCTTAGTTCATATCTTAGATGTTATTACTGTTTTTCTTATACATTTTATTGTTGGATGTAACTGGGACCCCGTGTACATAATTTCGCTCCACCACATGTACCACATGAGGTGCGAATGACAATAAAGTATCTCTGACTCTCTGATCTTTGCTTTGAGAATGCTGATGGAGAAGTACACAGAGGGTCAGAAAGAACTCCATTGTGTCTTTGGGTGCCGAGGGAGGAGGTGTGATATTGCATGAGGGAAACTGGAGTGGCAGAGACTGGTACAGGACATTGCAGGTTCTCCTTCCTCTCTGTGAAAAGGTGAAGGAGGAGCGATGGGCTCTGCATTTGACGAAGAAAACATGAAAAATGAACGAGAAAAAATAAATACAATTTAAAACAATTATTTACTGTCTGCAAATCTGTTCTAATTTTTCATTAAGAGCCGTTCAAACTTTCCTGATCGTTTGAACATCACATCTCAATTGTTTCACCACAAAGTTCAGTTCTGTGTGTCATTTTCATGTTTGTCAGTAAAATGTTTGCAATATATATATGCATTAAAGTTGAAAATCATTATTAAAAGTTAATAAAAAAATATATTTATGGCCTTTTATTTCTATAGTATCAGACTATTTTACTGTTATTTATGTGCAATATGCTTCATTTGACTTAGATCATAAGGAATGTTTTACTTTAGTCTAATTATTAAAATTTGCCTATTTATTATTTTTAGAAACATAAAAAAACACCATCAATATCAGAAATCAACTTTGTATTCTAGCCTAAACCTACACATAATTTAGCATGGCTAAATTTAATAGTTTTATTATTATTTTTTGTATTAATATTATTATTTTATATTTTTATTAAAAGCAAGTTAATATTTATTTGTGATTGAAACCGATCATATACTGGATTTAATTATATTTAAACATCTTTGATCAGCAAACAGCACACATTGTTGAATGAAACTCTGAATCATATACTTGTGAAGTTATGTCAAATATTTGTTTTAATCTAATATTTGGTAAAAACCTGATGTCTCTTCCAGATCCATCAGAAATAAAGTGCCTTATGCACCTTTCACCTGTCCCCTGCACAGTGATGGCTGGACATGGACACCAGTGACCCCCCATGACCTGAAAAGGAAGAAGTGGGTTAAGATAATGGATGGATGCTTTTTGTTGAGTTATTGTCTGTTTGTCTAAAACAGGTCTCTCGTATACGAGTCCTCGTGACTCAATGAGACTAACATGTATAAATAAAGGTTGAATGAATGAAAAAGTGAATTATGTTGAAATAATCAGCCTGAGCTGTGATGAAAAGTATTAGTATTAGGAGGAAACTTCTTTACATTTCTCAGGGAGCTTTGTAAACAGTAAAACTGTTCAGCAGCTGTTAAACATGTCTACATCTCATTATTGGCTTTATTTTCTTTACTCAGCTGACGTTTCCTTTAATTAAAATGTTATTCCTCCTCCACCTCTTCATATATTACAGTTGTAGTGAACTAGGCCTGAAGGTCAAATCCTGACCTTAAGGATCTTATGGGACAGAAACTGTCATTTCATTGATTTGAATCCAGAAATACAGGTTGACCCATCCTGAGACTTTCTTTCGTGAAAATTCAAGTGAAAGAACACTCTCTTTTCTATTATCATTACTGTTTTACAAATGTTTGATAATCAAAGTGTTTTTAGTTCAAACCATTTTAGATGTTGCAGTGAACTAATCATTTTTAATTAACTGTGAAACAGTAATAATGATTTTTAATCCTCATGCAAAGTTAGAATTCATGTTAAGGTCTGTTACAGAGTAATTATGCATTTTCTGATTTTCTGTCTTTGAATGAGCAGCGTAAGTTTGGTCCAAGGTCGGAGTCAAACGCAAACAAGTTGTTGGAACGAGCTGTCATGTTTTTAAATCCTCTCAGACGTAAATAGAGAAGCTGGCACCTGTTTTCCGCCAACTCGTCTAAATATTCCTCTCGTCTGTCTGAAAAACATTTTCAATCTGTTCCATAACATTCTTGCTGTTTTTCTAACTCCTAGTGACCTCTTACGTCACAAAAACACACCCCTGTCTGGTCGAAACGACCAATCAGGAAACTCCTAAGTGAACCGGAAATAGAGCTCTTTAAAGGTTGGTACTTCCTAGTTCAACCCAGTCGAGTTTGGAGTTGAGTTGGGAGTTGAGCTCCAGTCGTTTGGGAGAACAGAAGTCCAGCCATGATTCAAAGCTCTTTCAAGTATTGGGATTATGATATCTTCCACCTCTGAGTGGAACTCTGACGGACTCCACTCATGTGAAGTCCACTCGTGAGGTGAATTTGTGTCGAACAAGTACCGTCACTACTTCGGACGATTCACAGCTGTTCCTACGGAGACGCTGAAAGGGTGCGTTAAATGGAATTTCGTATCAGGGAGACATCTCCAGGTAAAAGAGATTTCTATCACCTAAGTGTACCAGGGAAGAAGCTGGGGAAAACCCGGAGAGTGCCGTTCTGATGCTGACACAAACATTCTCCCTCATCCATCTGTTTCTCCCTCTAAACTTCATCTTTCCATCTTTAAAACTCTTCTATCAAGTAGAAATTAATCCAGATATTTTTAGAAATGTCTGAAGGAAAGTTTTTCAACCACCGCCGTGTGGTTAATGTCTGTTGTACTGCTGCTAGCTAGAAAACAATCGCCGTATTGTTTACTTCCTGTAAAACTGATTAATAAGCTGTCGTTATTTTCAATTCTTGCCAATTAATGTAAATGTGTGATGTGTTAAACTTGATTCTGTTAATAAATGACCCACTGTCGTTGGTGAGTCAAAGATAATTAACGTCTCACGTCACATTTTATTAAATTCAGATGCACGTCATTATACAGTCCAGAAAAATGAAAGAATCCGTTTAATTTATGAATATATATCAGCATATGTTCATACTACACAGTTGTAAGTACAGATGTTTGTTTATTAGTTCATATAGTTGTTGTGGCGTCCCTGAGCAAAGACACCCAATCCCTTATTGCTCTTGGGGTGTTCACATAGCTGCCCACTGCTCCATCTGGGTGCATCCCAGCTTCAATGGGTTAAATGCAAAGAACCAATTTTCCCATGTGTGGAAACATACAATGATGACAACACGTAGCACTTTATTTATTTATTTATGGTCAAAAGCACATATCAAACTTAAGGCCCGCAGGCCAAATCTGGCCCTTGTTAACATTTATTTGGACCATCCCCACAAAGTTTCTGAAGCTAAACAAATATGAGGAAAACAAAAACAAAAGTTGTTTTAGAACAAAACATTTTCAGCAGTGAAATTTATTGTGACACAGCTGGAGGAGAAAAAAATATTTTAATAATTAGTTGTTTACCTACTCCAACAGCACAAAAGACTTGGAGTCAGCCTCCCCACCATCACAGACATCTACACTTTCAGACGCAGGAAGAGGGCCACCTGCATCATGAAGGACCCCACTCACCCTGCACACACACTTTTTGCCCCTCCCCATCAGGCAGGAGGTTGTGGAGCATTAAGTGTAGAGGAACAGCTGAGGAACAGCTTCTACCCTGAATCTATTAGACTCATGAATCCATAACCAGGATAATCACTGTGAAAAAAAGTCACTGTAATTCCACTTTAACTGGTGATATGTGACTTATCTGAGCTGCTGATTATCCATGCTGCTGATTATTCATTATTATATTATATATTATTATATTTATTATTATTAATGTAACTGGGACCCTGTGTACACAATTTCGTTCCACCACATGAACGACAAATAAAGAACCTTGAATCCTTGAATTTCATGCTGTATTCATTCATGCCTGTCTGCTCACCACAGACTCATGTTTGGGCTGCTGTTGTTACACTGTATTGTTTTACATTATTGATGTTTAGCATGTATCTTAGATCTTTTAGTGTGTCGTTTGGTGTATATCTTAATATATATCTTAAATCCTTATTTACTGTTTCTTTTTATACTTTATATTTTTTGCTATTGTTGGGTGTAACTGGGGCTCTGTGTTCATAATTTTGTTGCACCATGTGGTGAAATGACAATAAACCTACTTGAACTTGAACAGGGTTTTTTTTTCTGTTATAGATGTGAACTTGTCTTTTTTGATAGATTATTTGTATGTTCTTATTTAGTGATGAGCTTTTTTTATACTTTGAGTGTGTTTTAATATATAAATGTTATTACAGGTATACATACATAAATAAATCAACAGGCCTGCAGCTCAGCAGTAAAATGTTAAATGTGCAGTTTTATTTTTTCTCCAGCTTCATTTCAAACCTTTTTCTGTGACATTTTTGCTAAAAGAAGCCTCAAGTTTACAGATTAGAGGAGCACTGAACAAAGGAAGATCTGAACAAAGGAAGATCACTCCGTTGTCCCGCTTCTTTTGTACTTCCGTTATGGTTCTATGGAAACATGAGTCTTCAAGGCTCAGCCCCTAGCGGCTCAGCCAATCACAGACGGGTTACAGCACAGTGGTATTAGCTTGGAGTGTAGATAAAAACAGTCTGTTCCTCTTCACATGAACATTCGTGTTGGAAACTCCGACTCGCAGCATGCCTGAACCCGCCAAGTCTGCGCCCAAGAAGGGCTCCAAGAAAGCTGTCACCAAGACTGCAGGTAAAGGAGGCAAGAAGAGGAGAAAGACCAGGAAGGAGAGCTATGCCATCTACGTCTACAAGGTCCTCAAGCAGGTCCACCCTGACACCGGCATCTCCTC
>NC_056513.1:41949480-41952987 GCF_014905685.2 Nematolebias whitei
CTGAAGCTGCTCAACACATTTAAACATCGTACCTTATGACTGATGGAATAAAGTTTTTGATAACATGAACACCTACATCTTAAGTCAGATGTAACCAGACTGCTTATTATGTTTGTTAGCCTTAAACTGCATAGAAGTCTGTTGGAGTCAGCCTCCACACCATCAGACATCTACACCTCCAGATGGAGGAAGAGGGCCACCTGCATCATGAAGGACCCCACTCACCCAGCACACACTAGTGTTGTTCGATACCAGGGTTTCCTGTTTCGATACGATACCGGGTACAATTCATGCGAGTATCGGTGGTATCGATGCCGATACTGATACTTTTTGCAAATACGCCTCATGAGTCAGGTAAACCTAAAAAAGCAGTGTATTCAAATCAAAGTTGCATAAAGAATGCAAGACAAAGTCATTTATTTATTTTAAACTCAGGAGTGTTGATGCAGTGGCCTCATTTAGTCTGAGCTTATAAAACAAACAGGACATCATACAAAATATGTGAAAATGTTTTTTCAAACTATAAAAATAAAAATCATAAAACTATTAAAATAAATTAATAAATATCTATTAAATAATGAGATATGTTTAAGATAATATGTTATATTTTTATCCACATTTTTGTAGTATATATTTTTCAGTTCACCAAGGCTGTTTTATCTCCATTGCTCTGTATAATTTGATGACACCTGGTCCATGTAATCCACTTTAAATTATCATTTCTTTATGAAACCTTACCTGAATAAATCTAGGCTTTTTTGTCCATGTGAGATTATCTCAGTGATGCACATATTATTACTCCAAACTGAACTCATGCAACTATTTATTGAAGCATGAATTAATTTAGTTAATTATTTCATAACCATGTGTATTAATTTGAACAACTCCAACTGCAGCAGTTCTTAGCACAGCTGAAAGTTCCACATTTCATGTAGTTTCTAGTAGTCCTGCGGCCCTGAGGGACTCCTCCAGAGCAGCAACACCTGACTCTCCTCTGTCCACCTCATCAATGTCTCATATTCTGTGTTGTGATTTAACAGGAAGTGTTTTACAAGGTTTGTTGTGTTGCTACAGCTCTTTACAGATTTTCCACAAACCTCACAAACCACTTCTTGTCTGTTTCTGGAGCTGAAATATCTCCACACATGACTCTGTTGAACTCTGCTGCTGCGTCTACAGACTGAGAGACTGAGGAGCAGCGTGCCGCTCCACTGAAACGCATTACGCATTTACTCAGGTGGAAGAAAACGTAGTTCCATCCAACTGCGTATCATTTAGACAAGATCTCAATAGTTTAGTTACTTTCCACCATCTTCCTGTTAATGATATGCATTACCTGAAATGACTGAAGTATCAAAACTATCGATAGTTTGATTTAAACATCAATTATAGAGCGAAATGTTCTGGCATCAATAGTAATCAATATTTTAGTATTGATCCGCACATCACTACAGACATCTACACCTCCAGATGGAGGAAGAGGGCCACCTGCATCATGAAGGACCCCACTCACCCAGCGCACACATGTTTTGCCCCCGCTCCCCTCAGGCAGGTGGTTAAGGAGCATTAAGTGTAGAACAACTAGACCATACGTGTCAAACTCAAGGCCCGCAGGCCAAATGTGGCCCTCGTTGACATCTGGCCCTCAAGATGATATGTGAAACGTAAAATACTTATATCTCTTGAATGTTTTCAGTAATCTTTGATTATAATGTCAAAAGCACAACAGAGAACATCAAATGAGACTAATTAAACTCTTGTTGAGGAACCTGCAACCAAGAAAAGATGTTGGGTATTTAACTTGAGTTAATGTAGATTCTGAAACTGGCCCTTACTTTGAAAAAATGTTTTAATTTTGACCCCCTTTTGTAAGTGAGTTTGACACTCCTGCACTAGACTGAGGAACAGCTTCTACCCTGAGGCTGTTAGACTCATGAATCTCTAATCAGGAGAAAAATCACTGTGAAAAATCACATCATGCAGCTGGACTGTTTCATGTTAATGTGTTCATTCATACTCATATGCTCACAGATGTCCGTGCTGCTGTTCGGTGTATTGTTTTTATGCTACTAGTGCTTAGTGTGTTTTTAGTTAACGTTTTTCTTAGTTCATATCTTTGATCTTATTACTGTTTTTCTTTTACATTTTAATACTTTTGTTGGATGTAACTGGGACCCTGTGTACACAATTTGTACATGTACCACATGTGGTGTGAATGACAAATAAAGAATCTTGATCCCTTTACTCCACATTTTACAGAACCCTCACTCAGCACATATAGTACTATATTCCTTGCCCCTTTTCCATAGCGCCTGCTCGGAATGGTTTGGCTCGGTTCAGCACTGCATGTTGCTTTTCCATTACACTTCAGGTACCTGTTCTAGTGGGTGGGTTCAGAGTCTAACGCACCTTACCAGCTGGTGGCGGTAGTGTTCCATTAAGCTATTTACTAGCCATCACTAAACGTTTTAGAAGAAGAAGATCCTGAAAGGGTAGGACGGTGGAGCGCGAAATTTGAACTTGGACGGACACATTTTTGACAGAAAATTGTGGATTTTGGAGTGGACGGTTGGCGTAGGCTGGAATGTGACTGCGTCAGAATGGCAAACCAGGTAGGAGATAATGAGGAGGCCATGAGGTTAGAGGATTGGACGCAGGTGGGAAGAGGAAAAGGACGGGGTCGGGGAAGCGGCAGAGATGTGAAGGAAGGTGGGAGGGTGTCAGATAGTCAAGGAAATAAAAGAGAATTAGAGGAAAATAGTTCAGATGAAGAAAGAACAATTCGTAGGAATGTCGTGGGGGAGGAATTTAAAATAATTCTCAAGTTTAAGAGGGAGGAAAACCAGGGATACTTAAGCCCAATTATAATATCTAAAGAAATAAAAAGGAAAATAGGAGAGGTAGAAATGAGGTAGATATTTACATGGAAAAGAATTACAGAAGTCAAAAAACTGAAAATTATACAATCAAGAAATAGAACAAGTTAAGAGTATAAAGTTTTTGGGAATGTGGTTTGATGAAAAAGTAATATGGAATATTCACATTCAGAAAATTATTGATCAATGTAAAAGGGTCTTAAATATTATGAGATGTTTGGCGGGAAATTAATGGGGAGCAGACAGAACAGCATTAAAGAGAATATACACCGGGCTGATCAGGTCAACTATAGATTATGGCAGTGCAATCTATAGATCTGCAGCAAAAACACATCTGGAGAAACTTGACAATATACATCAAGCACTAAGAATCTGTACAGGAGCATTCAGGACCACCCCAACCGCAGCACTTAAAGTAGAGATGGGAGAGATGCCTTTAGAATTAAAAAGAACACAGCTAGCAATAAATTACTGGATCAACTTACAAGGAAATAACCCGGATCATCCAACATTAGACATTTTAAAACCATGCTGGGAAAAAGCAAAGAGAAAATCGTTGGTTACGTACTGTAACCCCAGATTCTTGTTAGGGTAAATCTCAGGAATCGTACTCAAATTCAGACCAGAGCTG
>NC_056513.1:41952997-42016173 GCF_014905685.2 Nematolebias whitei
ACTCAGCAATTGCAGGGTGAGTACACACAACCGGCACAGGCCTAACAATTCTATGAGTATAGGCGTAGCCCTTTAAGGCTGTCACTGATGGGTTTATCCCGATATGCGGAGCATTGCACTGAAAAATTTAGTCCACGCCCACCTGCTGTGTGGGCCCCACCCGGTCCGTATAAATTACGTTAAGAGCGGGAAATCGGCTCCAAAAATAGCTTTTTCTTCAGCCATTTAGGAGCCAGTGAGGCCTGACACTTAAAGGGCTACGCCTATATTCATAGAATCTGGGGTTACAGTACGTAACCAACGTTCTATTTCGTATAGGCTTCGCCCTTTAAGGCTGTCGCTGATGGGTTAAGGGCGAAGCGGATGTTGTCCTCGCCTCACTGGGTCCATTTGAACACCGTAAGAAGCAGAAGCTTGCCCAAAAAACGTCTTCTCACTCAGCTCCCCATGTGCGTAATTATGCATTGCGTAATTATGTGTACCATGCTCAGACGCTTGTTGTGTAACTATGCGTTCTGAATGCATGAACGCCCCGGAAAACTTCAATGGGGAGGGAAAAAAGCTGAAAAGAGCCATGAACCAACTGGTTTAGGGCTGAACAATATGAACAGATGAATAATAACAGGAGAGCTGATTATTAATCAAATGAACTGATTGGTAACAATAGTCGTGAACTGATTAGTGACAATAGAACCAAAATAACAATCACAACTTGAGATTGATAACAACATCTCACACTGTAATGCATGCAGACAGATGTGAGTAAAACGAAGTTCCATGAAACAATAATATTAATTCTGTAAACACAAAGGACAGAATGTGTCATGGGACGAGCCGTCACATCAAGTAGATAAAAGTGAATGAATGAGCTGGGTGTTGACCATGCAGCCGCAGTGCAAAATGTCCTGCATTGTCATACCATTATGCAAGGCAGTCGAAGACGCAACACCCCTGATCGAATGTCCCCTGAGGTTGACAGGAGGCTCTAAATCTGATGCTCTGTAGGCTTCAGATATGGCCTCACACAGCCAGTGTGACAAGCGCTGGGTGGACAATGGGCGACCTGCAGATGCATCTCTATAATGCACAAACAAATGTTGAGTTTGGCTCATTGCAGCTGTGCACGCTATGTAACACGTCAACGCCCGCACCGGACAGAGAAGATGGAAAGACGCTACTTCTTCTGATCTTGGGGGGGTGGAGAGGAAAAACCCCTCCAACCATATCGCTCTTGATTTAAAAGAGCTTGTGATGTTTTTAGGCATAAAAGCCGGGTTTGGTCGTAAATCAGCTGAGCTGCCGTCAGCCTGAATTCTAAGACATGACGGCGCGACAGAGAGGGCAGATAAATCACTCACCCTCTTAGTGGATTTTAAAGCCAGCAGCAGGGCTGTTTTAAGAGACAAGAATTTAAGTGGAACCTGATCCATAGGCTCAAATGGAGCTTTGATCAGAGCTCGCAGGACCAGCGTTAAATCCCACTGTGGAACAAGTGGGCATGAAACAGGCCTGCGTCTCTGTACACCTTTTAGAAAACGTTTCATTAGTGGATGATTAAAACTGTTCTGTCTCCGAACCCTTTATGGCAAGAAGAGATGGCTGCAGCGTACGTTTTAATCGTGCTGGACGCCACATTTCTGTCCATCAGCTGCTGCAGAAAGGACAGCATGCCACCTAGTGGACATGAAGGTGGCCTCTACACCGTTCTCTGTACACCAGCGCTGAAAAGCTGTCCGCTTTGAAGTGTACAGCGCTGTGGTAGATGCAGCACGTGAAACCTGAATTGTACGCACTACATCCTGTGGGAGACCCATCCCCTCTAAGCGGATCCGTTCAGCGGCCAGACCCACAGGTGCTGACCTATTTCTGGGTAACTCCTGATCGCTCCTCCTGCCTGGAGGAGAGCGTCCTCCCTCCACGGCAGTTTCCACGGGTGCCCCGACAGCAGGCGTTGCAGGACCGGGAACCATGGTGCGCTCACGCGTTCGGGGACCACCAGGTGAGCTGTCAATCCCTCCTCCTGAACTCGGTTCAGGAACCATAAAATCAGAGGAGGTGGAGGAAAATGCATAAAGAAGCATTTTGGGCCATGGGCTGTGGGCAAATGCATCCACCCCCAACGGTGGTTCGTCTCGCGGGCTCAGAGAAAACCATAATTGACACTGAGCGTTTTCTCGTGTTACAAACAGGCCCACAGCTGCTATTTCAATCTGAGTCCAAATGCTTCGTCAGAGGATGATTAAAGGTTGTTCTGTCTCCGACAACTTTGAGGCAAGAAGAAAACATGGCTGCAGCATACGATAATCATGCTGAACGCCAGATTTCTGTCCATCGACTGCTGCAGAAAAGGACAGCATGTCGTCCAGTGGACATGAAGTGGCCTCTACGCCTTCTCTGTACATCTTTTACAAAACGTTTCATCAGCGGATGATTAAAGCTGTTCTGTCTCGAAAATTTTGTGACAGGAAGAGATGGCGGCAGTGAACGTTTTACTCGAGCTGAACGCCAGATCTCTGTCCATCAGCTGCTGCAGAAAGGACGGCACACCACCTAGTGAACATGAAATGGCCTCTACACCTTTCTCTGTACAGCAGCGCTGAAAAACTGATCACTTGATGTGAACAGCGCTGTAGTAGTTGCAGCACGTGAATCCTGAATCGTACGCACTACATCTTGAGAGAGATCCATCCTCTCAAAAGGATCTGCACAACGGCCAGACCACAGGTGCTGGCCTATTCTGATTAACTCCTGATCACTCCTCCCGCCTGGAGGAGAGCGACCTCCCCCCACGGCAGGTTCCAAGAGCGCCATGATAACAAGTGTCGTAGGACTGGGAACCATGATGCGTTCACGCACTTGGGACAGAGGAGCTGTCAGTCCCTCCTCCTGAGCTCGGTTCAGAAAACCGTGATATCAGAGGGAGAAAGGGAGGTGAAGAAGCATTACGACCACAGGCTGTGAGCAAACATGTCCACCCCTAGCGGTGGATCGTCCCGTGGGCTCCATAATAATTATAGTTGACATCGAGCGTTCTCTCGTGTTGCAACAGGTCCACAGCCGCTCGCAAGATTTCTGCTGCGTCTGAGCCATAGCTCTGGGTGGAAGGTCCCAGGTCCCCGTGCCGCAAAGGACCGTCTTTGGACATTACATCCGTCCCCTGTTCAGAATACATGAGATGTACCCTACTCTAATGGAGAGCAGATTGGGTGTGCCCCACACAGCATCTGTCTCACAATGTGGCACATGGGTTGAGCGCATACATCTCCTGCCAGTTATGTATGTAACAGTCACTTGCTCTCTGTGTGAATCAAAAACCCTGATGATTCCGTAGCACAGAGACAAAGTATTGAATCACATTCAAAAACCCCGTGCGACACTCCAAAAACATTTAAATGAGCTGCTGTGTGGAGAACCACAGCGCCCCCACAGCTCGTTAAATGTGTGTGCCTCTGTGAAGTCTGACATGTGTGACGTAGGTCTGCTGACGGAAATAGCTGATATCACTCAACCGGTTCACGTGAGTTGCACTGCTGCCACCTGTCTGTACAAACTGCTCAGCAGCAGCAGATGTCCAGACAAGGCAGAATTCTCCTCCCTGCTCTGTGCGGCTGCTGCAGAGCGGCTCGGGCGCATTAATGGAATGTTGTTTCTCACAGTTCAAAATTGACAAATATAGAATAAATCTCATCTTTCCGGTTCGTTGGGACCAGGAAGTGACGAGAGAGGAACCCTGAGTTTTCCTCTCCTTCTGAGACTCTGGAAATTACATTTTAATCAGAATTTCCTGAGCTTCTGCGAGAGGGGACGAGATCTGTTCTAGAAATGACAGAAAACGTCATTAGAGTTCCTCCGCACCGAGGTTTGAGCTGTACTGCAGCATGAATCCCCGGATGAAAACGGTTCGCCTATCCGTCTGGAGCGCGCACTCATTGTCACTCGTTTATAAAGTTATAAAGCGGGCACGCGTTTATGCTGTGAACTCACATGCATGCTGATGTGAGCTGGTGCGTGCTGAAGGAGCAAGAAAAAATGCGTGCCCCCCGAGCATGCAAATAGTTTGTGCGTTTGCTGATGCTGCGGGACGCAGCTCTTCTGTGCTGTGCTCACGTTGTGTGCCGCTGCTCCATGTAAACGCTCGGGGAGTGAGTGCACGTATGAGCCGACGTGCCCTGAAGAGTCGTATGTGCGTTCCCTCATTCATGCGACGTCTTAAGCGAGGATTGCCGCGTGAGAGCGCGTTTGACGCTGGTGCGGTCAGGAAGCAGCGCGCGGCATCGGTGGGGCGAGGTTACCACTGGGCTCGTTCTGCAGAACACGTTCGTTCTTGGCTGCGAATCACATGAGCTTTTGAGTGATTCCACGAGCTGCAGTATTAATTCAGAAAACCCTCTTCGACGATGAAGGAGCCGAGCCGCTGTGAGGCTTGTGAAACTGTTGACGCCGCGAGAGCGCGCGTTTGACACCACTGCGGTGAAAACGTGTGTCGCTCCTGCCGAGAGCGAGATACGTTACTGGGCTCGTACCGTGGTCTCACGTTAACGTTGACGTGAACAGCGGGTGCTGAGAGCTGCGTGCGCGCTTTCATAATGCAGCGCCTTATAGGTGAAGGCTGCTCGTGCCGCGGGAGCGCGTGTTGGCACCGCTGGCAGTGAATGAAACAACCTTTAAAGGCTCATTCGTGATGAGTGTGTGTGATGGGGCCGCTGTCAGATCATCCATGCTGACAGCCTGGCTAAAAGACACTTCATCATAAAATGATGTTTATTTCCACATCGTGTCATCTTACACACATCCAGCAAACTGACACCTGGTTATTTTCCCCTGAGCTCCGTGGTTTGTTGTCCTAGAGGGCCCCCTGTTGGCAGAGTCCGGGAAAAGTTGAACTTCCGGATGCCGGGGACGTCTGACGGGAGGGACTGGCGTAGCAGAGCTGGGGAGGCGTTGTGCAGCCGTGGATCATCTTGAAATGATCGCTCGCTGATGAAGGCCCTCCAACAAAAAGCTTCTGCAGCTCCCCTGAGAGGAAGGTGGAGTGACGAGCCAGGAGAAACTCTGGGACCTCATTCTCCGGCTGCGATGCGGGCCGGCAGACAGCAAAAGAGGCGCACCGGTTGGGGATGACGTCAGCTGCCCTGCAGATGGAGCATACTGCAGGGGCCGACAGCGCCATTAGCAAACAGCCGCGACGAGAGCGGAGCGAGCCGAAGGTCAGATGGCCCACCGTCTCTTCCCGCCTCTGAACGTGTACGCCAACAGCGTAACGTGTTGTTCGCTGCAGCCGTCTGGAACGCATGCTAGTGAGCTCAGTTGGAGAGCGGTGTCACCGTCTGGGTTATGCTTACAGGAGGCACGGGACGCTGGTCCACCTGGACATCTGGCTCCGATGAAGCCTCCGTCAGGCTCGGCTCCAGGGGGCACTGAGGGAATTTCCGCTCGGTGAACCCCTGCTCTGGAGATGGGCGCGTACTGTGGAGACCGGCCCCCCAATCTATGAGGAAAGCCGGCTGTGGCCTCGCCCGTAGGACGTCCTGTTGGGAAACCGAGGCCAGATGGATCAGGACGGCGAGCCGGAATGGAACCTAGAAAAAAACCTTCCCGCCGGATCATCCGAACTGGCGGGAAAGGCGCAGGACGTAAAAAAGGGTCCCTTCATGCCAGCGGCTCCTGGATTACACCGGGCGACCCTAGAGGGTGCCGTTGGCTGGGAGCAGTGTGATCGTCGATGTGAAACGAGGTGGGATTAGGTGAGCATTCGCTCAGCCCCCCTCCACCGACACTATGCTCTCCAGGAGGGAATGAGCAGCGGGGGGCTGCAGCTGACGTGGCCTGTCCCAGAGGAACCATTTGATTCGCTCCGAGGTTGGGCGATAAGAGGAAAATTACAAGATGGCGTTGTCCAGCGTTTAGCGACCTGTCACTGAGAAATACTTCTCGGCGCCTACCTTGAAACAAGACTGCTCGTCAGCTTCTCCTCGGGGAGGAGAGCTCACCGGGATGACCGGAAGTCGACGTGACGGGCCAAGCATTCTTAACAAAGGTTGGTCATCTACACAACTTTCCTTCTTCGTTCTTCTGACAGTGCTATTAGCTCGCTGAAGAAAAAATGGGAGCCGATTACCAGCTCTTGACGTAATTTATACGGACCGGGTGGGGCCCACACAGCAGGTGGGCGTGGACTAAATTTTTCAGTGCAATGCTTTGCATATCAGGATAAACCCATCAGCGACAGCCTTAAAGGGTGAAGCCTATACGAAATAGAACAGGAAGCTTTGGTTGGATAATCGATCAGAAGATACAAGAAGTTCAAATAAGAAACCTAACAATAAGTCCAATAGTACCGCTACCAACAATACCACCATGGATACTACCAACTGCAAAAGTAGATTTTACACTTATGGAAAATAAAAAAGATAAAAAAAATCACTTTTAACTCATATACAATACAGAAATATATAAATAATTATTATGGTTACGTTCAGATTTACACAGATGCATCAAAAGACACAGCAGGGAAAATAGGAATAGCAATTATCATAACAGAGTTCCATAAGAAACAAGTTAAACGGATTACAAATGGATTGTCAGTATACACGGGGGAAATGTTAGCAGTATTATTAGCAGTACAATGGATAGAAGATGTCAGACCATTTAAAACAATAGTATGTTCAGATTCAAGTTCATCACTTACAAGTTTACAGCACAGCCACTCAGACAGCAGACCAGACATTTTATTAGAAATCCAGCAAGCATTATTCAGAATAATGATGATGGGTTTGGAAGTTGTATTTCTGTGGGTACCAGCACACACTGGGGTTGAAGGAAATGAAGCAGCAGACAGGGAAGCAAAAAGAGCAACAACACAACAAGTTAACTTTATAATAACTACAAGCAAATCAGAAGCAAGAAGCATGGTTAAAGAAAAACTGAAGGAAAAGTGGCAGAAAGAATGGAATGAAGAAAACAAAGGAAGATGGTATTATAAGATCCAAAGAAGAGTGGGAGAGATGAGAACAGGAGGGAGAAACAGAAGAGAAGAGAGATTAGTAACAAGACTGAGATTTGGACACACTGGACTGAACAACACATTATTCACACTACATAAACACGAAACAGGAAATTGTCAGTATTGTGGAGAGACAGAAACAATAGAGCATGTGATTTTAAGTTGTCAGAGATATGAGAGAGAAAGAAGACACATGATGGAGGAACTTAGAAAGATTAAAGAAACATTTAATATCACAACCATACTACAGAAAGAGTCAGCAAATAAAAGTGTAAAAATTTTGATAAGGTTCTTCATTAAAACAAAGCTGATCAATAGGATATGATTAGGACAGACAACACATACACAAGTAAATAGAATTAAATAAAATAAAAAAGCGTTCTGACCCACACTCCATACCAGTTGGTGGCGGTAATGCACACCATAAGTTGTTTGCCAACCGCCAATAAAAACTGAAGAAGAAGACAACGAAACAGTTTGTGTTTCGGACGTCACGTGTCACGTGACTTTTTCCGCACCAAAACAGGCTCCGAAGCAGCGCTCCGATGTAATTTTACTGCAGGGTTCGAAGCGTGTTTTGAAGCTTTTGTTTCATACTGCCATCACTACCTCAACTATCTACCTCAAGTTCATCACTGTTGAAGCTGCAATACTCAACATTCTTCTTTCAGCTTTTCGCTCTTCAGAGGTCACTACAGCGAGTCATCCTTCTCCACTTAGATGAACTTGCATTATAGTATTGGCAAAAGTGTTTTACATTGGATGTCCTTTCTGACACAACCCTCACCATGTACCCAGGCTTGGGACTGGCACAAGAGGTACACTGGCTTGTGTTTCCTAGTGGCTGTTTTTGTTTTTTCCCCACATTTCTCTTGCACACGTAAAACATTTACCTTCCTTCTCTGCATCATGTCAGTCAGCTGTCATAGTATACACATTTAGAGTTGTTACCCTCAGTCCTACACTCTTGACTTTTATGCTCTTCTCTTTCTGTCTCCTGACACGTTTCCCTCCTTGGGGTCTTCGACGAACAGTGGCACAGTTTCCACCAGCATCCCGTTGAATTAATGAATTTTTCTTCTTCTTGTGTTTTATGGTGGGTGGCATCCAACGTTAAGATGCATTATCGCCATCTACTGTGCTGGAGTGTGGGCCAGAGTATTTTTCTTACCTACCTAATCTATATTCTTGTATATAATTTTGTTTCCTTTAGGAATTTAATAAGTGCCTCATTTATTTTGTCGTGTTTAACCAATACCCTTTCTACTCTTAATGTCTCCACCCCATGTTTTCTTACTTCTTGTTTTAATTTTTCTCTACTCACTCTATATTTTTCACATTGAATATGTTCTACTGTCTCCATGTCCATGCCACATTCACATTTACATGTTGGGTGTTTGCCTATCAAATGTAATTTTTTTTTTAATCCTGTGTGTCCATTGCGTAACCTTGTCATCACTACTTGTTCCTTTTGATTTCCTCCAGTTATTTCCATTCTCCCTACTTTCTTCTGTATCTGAAACAGATGACAACCTTTAGTCCACGAGTCGCTGCCATTCAGAGTTAACTTGGTTTTTAATAATGGATTTTATTTCTGATTTACTAAATGCAATTTCCATGATTCTAACTTGTTTTAAAGATAATTTAGCTAGATGGCCTGCTGCATCATTCTCCTCTATATTTTTATGAGCCGGTATCCACATAAACACATAAACGTAACCTTTACTTTAGCTTACAGTCTAAATATAATTTCATAAATTTCACGCACCAATTCCAGATGGCTTTTGGATGAAAAATTTAAAATGGACATTAATGATGATAATTTGTTTCTAAAGTACTAGAGAAAATAGTCGAGTCCCAGTTGAAGTGCTTCCTGGAGGATCACGCTATCCTAGAGCTATTCCAATCTGGCTTTAAACCTCTCCACAGCACTGAAACTGCCCTGCTGAAGGTCTTTAACGACATCTTCAGATTCACAGATACCGGTGATTCTGTGCTGCTTGTCCTGTTGGACCTCACAGCCGCCTTTGACACCATCGACCATGAGATCTTCATTGCTAGGTTGGAGCAGTGGGTGGGCATAACAGGGTCAGCCCTCAATTGGTTCAGATCTTACCTCGCTGACTGATCCTTTTGTGTCTCCATCAAGGATTTTAGTTCCGCAGAGGCAGAGCTTAAATGGGGGGTTCCGCAGGGGTCCATCCTGGGTCCCCTCCTATTCTCTTTATACCTGCTGCCGCTTGGTGCTATTTTCCGGAAACACAACATGCCCTTCCACTTCTACGCCGATGACTGTCAAATTTACTTCCCCCTAAGACACAATGGTACATGCTCTATTCAACCGCTGCTCAACTGCCTGGCTGACATCAGGGACTGGAGGGATTTAAATTTCTTAAGTTTCAATGAAAAGAAGTCTGAAGTCATGTTGTTCCCTCCCAACGACACGATCACAAACCACTGCATTGACCTTTCCGCTCTAACCCTGTCAGAAAAACAAAGAGTCACTAATCTGGGCGTGATAATGGACGCTTCCCTGAAACTTAACAATCATGTAAACATGATTGTTAAATCATGTTTCTTCCAACTGAGGCGGCTGTCTAAACTGAAGCCCATATTGTCCAAAAATAACCTGGAGACAGTAATACATGCATTCATTACATCTAGGCTTGATTACTGCAATTCACTCCTGTTTGGTGTCAGTCAGACCTCCATTGCACGACTACAACTGGTCCAGAATGCAGCAGCCCGATTTTTAACCAGTGCAGGCAAAAGAGAGCACATTACACCAGTTTTGGCCTCACTGCACTGGTTACCAGTTCACCTTAGAATCCAGTTCAAAATACTCCTGTATGTCTACAAATCACTGAACAGTGTCTCCCCCCCCCATCTCTCTGATCTGCTACAACCGTATGTCCCTCCACGTTCCCTGAGGTCAGCGGACCAGTTGCTCCTCACAGTTCCAGGAACTCGTCTTAAGCGCAGAGGTGACAGGGCCTTCTCTGTAGCAGGACCAAGACTTTGGAACGAGTTACCTCTGCTTGTCAGACAGGCCCCCCTCCCCCTCAGTTTTCAAGTCCCGTTTAAAAACTCACTACTATTCAGTAGCTTTCAACACAATCTGTGTTTTGATCCTGTATGCTCCACAATGGTTTGTCGTCATTATCTGCATCGTTTTTATGTCTATATTCTGATTTACCTCATTTTGTATTTTGCTTTGTGTGTTACCTGTTGTTCTGTCTGTACAGCACTTTGGTTGGCCTTGTTGCTGTTTTAAGTGCTCTATAAATAAAGTGGTATGGTACAATGAATCTGAACATATAAGCCCAACGCCATCAAACTCGTTAACATTTCCACTGTATATGCAGCTTCAGGTGTTCTTTGCTTCATAATTATATTTAGCTCGGGAACAACATAAGCAAAGAATTACTGAATCGATTAAATTACCCGTATTTTATTGTGAAAGTCCACACCGGAAACGTTCCTCTCCCTTGCTTCCTGTCCTCCCGGTTCGCGTCATCTTGGACCGGCAGACCAGCGGACTTCGGCTCGGATCGGAGAGACGGCGGCAGACTGCATGGTGGAGAAGCGTTTCATACTTGCACCTTTTTTCTGGGGACCGTCTGTATGATCGAGCTACAATCTTCAATGAGTAAGCATATCCCAGTAAGTGTCTGTTTCCGTGGCTGCCATTTTGTCTCGTTTCATCCTTTGATGTGGACCGGCCGTCGACGAAATCACGGCCTCCGCGGCACCAACTGTCCAATATATGCGCGTGACTTTGACGCCCGTCGTGTTCACGCACGGTTCACTGCGTGAACACGAACTGAAGCTGCTCGTGTCTGTAAAGTTTCACTAAACGCTGGTCGTCGTGTTTCAGAGGCGCAGCCCGCGCGGCTCCACAAGTTTCCATCGCATCGAATCGACGCATCTTTGCGCCAGTCGCGCATTAAATGGCGCCGATATTGATGGAACTGTTCCCGCGGAGTGCGTGGCTCGTGTTCGCAGCAGTTGTCGTGTTCTTCTCCGCTCCCCGCGTCGCGTGAGCTTCATGGCGGTGCCGGAGGCCTCCGGTGATGGCGCCCAGTCTGCTCACACAAAGGACTAACGTGCTGTCACCAAACATCTGCTTCAGCAGCTGGAGCGGTCTCTGCATCACCTCTGGCCAGATGAAAAGCTCCGAGTGGCACCAAGTTTCCACTCGGTTCTAGAAAAACAGGACGATCAGACGGGAAAGCCCAGGTCCAGGTTCTGGTTCTGGTCTGGGACTAAAATGGCAGTGAAAGCGTTTTGAGCCATTTTAGGTTCATGGAGTAAACAACAGTTTGTTGACATGTTTATTTTTTTATATATAAATAGAGAAATGCGTTTCCTGTGAATATGCAGTGTGAATGCTTATTGCTGAAGAACAGCTGAAGAACAGCTGAAATGAAAGAACAAGACTAAATAAATTAGAAGAAAACAGAAACTTTTGCTGAATTAGGTTTAAATAAGCAGAAATTAACACAAAAATAGGAAATGGGCACAAAAAGCTATAATTAGCAACAAAACATAAAAAGTAGCTGAAAAGGCAGAACGAATCTTAAGCTACGAGAAGGAAGTGGAAAGAGCTTAAATCAATTTTTTAGAAAGTGGAATTAGCTGAAACAGCTACAGTTTGCACAAAACGGCTCATAAGAGTCCACCTTCATTGTTCTTGCACAGAAGCACAATGACTTTACGTTTCAGTACAGCTGAACAAAGAAACATGGGTAGACGGGGGTGCCTGAGGCTGCGGCCTCGTGGAGAGCGCTGCCCTGTTCGTTTGGACGAGGAAAGAGGAGGTATAAGAACAACTCGTCTCTCACACTGGCCTTGACCGGACACGGTGTGACGTTGCAAACGTCTCGGCACAAGAAAAAGCAGCTTGCAGACACATGCGTGTGCAGTGGGTGAGGGTGGGGGTCCCAGCACCGGCTGTCCAAGTGAGCGACGCAGCCTTCACATTACCCAGGTTGCTGCACCGGGAGGGGTGCAAAATGAGGGAGGCCAGCGAAGGTGGTGAATATGAGTGGAAGTGGTCCGTGGACACTGTCCAGATACCCAACCCCCGGCCATAGGTCTGATAAGAGATGGTGCAGTGTTTATGAGCCGGCTCGGTGGAGCTCTGACACGGGTCCATGTCCTTGGGGAAGGGAGGGGGAGCAGAGCATCTTGTTCACATAATATCCAGGAAAATTTGAGATGGTCAGCCTTCCAAGGCCGACGCCGGGGGAGCCAGATTCAGATAGCAACAGCTGATTTGGATCAGGCCGGCTCTTTAATTCCCATCTGCCTTGTACAGTCTTGCGTACGTGTCAATGGCTCCAAACAGCCAGATGTGTGGTCACTAGGGGTGCACCGATTTCTAAAAAGTCTGATCTGCCGATTCCCATTTTATTTTGTGACACCGTCAGGTGTTCTAAGGTCACAATGCACCTTCAAATTTCCAATATTATTTTATTAAAAAAACATACCTGTGAACAATATCCTACAAACAATACAGACTTGTTTTAACCGGCCATGAGGTGGTGCTCTGAAATATAAATGAATGGTAAATGTACAGTACTTATACAGCACCTTTCTATCTTATTTCAGACACTCAAAGCTCTTTACACTAAAATCTGTGCCTCATTGACCCGTTCATACAGCTCTATACTAGATCTCTAGAAAGATAACTGAACAAATCATTCTAAAGAGACTAATCAGAGCTTTATCACATTCATCACTGATGGGACACACATCAGAGGCAGTGAGGGGTTCAGTGTCTTGCCCAGGGACACTTCAGCATGTGACTGCTGGTGGATTTGAACCCCCAACTCTCGTATTGGAGGACGACTGCTCTAACCACTCAGCCACAGCCGCCCCCAGTTCAGACAATTTTTGTTAAAAGGAAAAAAAAAGGTAAAATCGGTTTCTCATGCAATTATCGACCGATTTCCCAAAATTAAGGAAATCGGGGTCGATAGATCTGTGCACGCCTAGTGGTCACATGCGCTGAGTCGAGCCTACAGCTTCTCCGAGATCTATTCCTTCCCGCCCGCGAGAGTCAGGAGCGGCAAGTAGTCTGCGATTCTCAGCAAGAACCGCGTGCAGCTTACGGCTCAGCTCGCACAACGTTTGAGTTCTGTGTTGACAGCATGACACGTGCCGGGCGGCCTGACGGTGGCCAAAACCGCTGCCCACGTTTTCCAAATGTGCCGATATGCCACGTAACCACCAACTCCGATAATAGGTAGTAGCTGAAATAGATAAAGATGAAACTAGTTGGAAAAAGCTGAAAGGAGTACAACAAGCTGAAATTAGCAGAAAAAAGTAAATTAGGCTGAAAGAAGCAGCACCACAAAACTTGAATTTGTTCTAAAACAGGTGAAATTAGCTAAAAAAATACTAAAACAGTAGCTGAAAAGGTAAAACAAGCTTAAATTAATAGAAGAAAGCAGAAATACATATTTAGAAATGAGTGCAAAAAGTAGAAATGATCTGAAAATAGCAACAACAACAGAAAAGCTGGAAAGTAGCTAAAAAAGGGCAGAAAGTAGCTGAAATTACAAGAAGGAAGTTTTTTGATGGTGTAGGCTGAAAAAGTAAATGAGTGCCAGAAATGTGGAATTAGCTGAAAAAGCTCAAATTAGCATAAAAACAGCTAAATAGTAGGTGAAACTTGCAGAATAATCTGAAAGGAGCATAACAAGCTGAAATTAGCAGAAAGAAGTTAAGAAAAATGTATTTGGCAGAAAGAATCTGAAACGAGCACAAAACAGCTGAAAGTAGCTGATTTTTTTTTTTTTAATTTGCACAAAGAAGCTGAAGCAGAACAGAATGTGAAAGGCTGTAAACACAGCTAAAGATTTGAAGGATGTAAAACGAGCTCGTTTTCTATGAGAGAAACATGTCAGAAAATGCTAAATGTTTCAAACGGCTAAAGTTGCACCAACACCAGAAGTCGTAGCCGGATTGTCCTGAAAGAGCCGAACGTTTTGATTTATTTGTTGCAATGATTCAAAACTGCAGGACAAGAGAAGTGGATCACAGTAGCGTGAACGCTTCACAAACATTCACACGACTAGAATACTTTCTGCTCTCCGATTACATCCGTTTTAAAGTCGACTCGGACTGTGCGACTGTGCAGAGTTGACCCGTCTGGGCCCACGTGGGACAAACGGAACAGTGTTGACGTGCTGTTCTCCTGTCGTCTGTTTCAGCAGTTCTGTGGTGTTCTGGGTCACACATTTATGGAGTTTCTGAAGGGCAGTGGAGACTACTGCCAGGCTCAGCACGCTGCCTATGCAGACGAGTGAACAGACAACCTTGCCATTTCTCTGACGCACCTGAGCCACAGGAGGGACCCCGGAAAGTTGGCAGGACCGGGACGCCTCCCAGAACCAGCGGTAACTCGGCCTGGATGGGGTAACTCCACCCGCTGCACACTGCCCTTGTCGGCTTCCACCCGACCAGAACCAAGGTGGAACCAGCCTTTTTTTTTTTACCTTTCTTTTATTTTGCTTTCTTCAGAAGGAGAAGGTGTTGAGTTACTTTCCTGATCTTTTGTCAGCGCCCTAAATTCACCTGTTCTGTCCTTTTAGAAGGTCAGAGCTTCTTTTTTGTTGTTGCTGGGCTTCCCAAAGGTCACTGGACATTTGTGTTTAACAGTTCCCTCCAGCTTTAACCGTTTACTCATATTTTTACTCTTTGGAATCCTTTTGAGTTTTGGTGTGTACTGGAAACCTTTTTGTAACGTCACAATGGCTCGAATGAACCGACCAGCCCCCGTTGAGATCACCTACAAAAACATGAGGTTCCTCATTACCCACAATCCCACCAACGCCACCCTGAACAAGTTCATTGAGGTGAGCCTGTGGTTTGATGTCGAACTCTTTTCAAACGGTTAATGATGAGGACTCGGTGATGAATGCAGTTTACTGACGGTGTGTTTGATATAGTGCTGCTGTTAGTGGCGTTAAAATGAAACTAACGCGTCTGTGCAGGAACTGAAGAAATATGGCGTCACCACCGTGGTGAGAGTCTGTGAGGCCACCTATGATGCTGCTCTGGTGGTGAAAGAGGGCATCCAGGTTCTGGTGAGTTCACTTCTGGACTGCTGCAAAGCTCCTGAGTCAGCAGCATAGAAACAACCTCCATCTCTAGATTTAATGAGAACATATAGGATGCACATGGAATCCCTTGGCTGTGGTAGCCACCTTTTTTTTTTTTTTTTTAACTCGCCTGTCTTTTGTTGTCAACATTTGTAAGTTACACTGAATAAAACCCAACAAGAATTTAGCTCATGCAGAAAGAAACTCCCACTAGAACATTTTCCTTCTGCAGCCGGTTCAGCCGTGCACTTCTTTTGTTTAGGTTTCCAAGAAACTAGGCTGCTGATCTCATCCCCCTCTTTGTTCACCCACTGATCCTCTCCAGGATTGGCCGTTTGATGACGGAGCTCCTCCTCCTAATCAGATTGTGGACGACTGGCTGAACCTACTGAAGCTGAAGTTCAGAGAGGAGCCTGGCTGCTGCGTTGCTGTCCACTGTGTGGCAGGACTGGGAAGGTGAGACTCCCAGCAGGTTTATTACTGATTATTATAAAATATTTTAATATATGCTCTTATTAAGACTGTTGCTGTAATTATAATGTCTTGTTTGCACACTGCCCAGGACATCCTGGAAAAGAGGTCTCAATGGATTTCTTTCCTTTTTAAAATAAAGTTGTTGTTTTTAAGTCCTCTAATATGTTCTAACCTTTTGATTGGTTTATTTTCCTTTTTATAATTTAAAATGGCTCTTTACAACTTTAGTGTTCTAGCCAACAACACATGAACACCTAAACAAACTAATGGAGGAAAAAACTAAAGGGGGGGGGGGGACGTGATGGGGAAACTAATGAGGGCAGTAGTTGATAAATTACAAAATAACAACCACAATATAAATTTACTCATGCAATACAATAATTTGTACATTTTATAATATTATACCTATAAAAAGTTATTAAACACAGTGATTTTGTACTTGAGTAGCAAATGTAATTTGATTATTATTATTTGCACAATAGTTTTTAATTTTAGTTGATAATCTAGAATCAGAATAAGCTTTGGCATTGCACAGCGAGATTATATTCTGCACAGACGTTTGAAAGATGGGCGGAGTGCACGTGGCTGCAGCTCCAAGGAGCGCCTCATTCTTTAGACAGAAAAAGGGAAAGACCACGAGGAAAGAATAGTGGTATTAAAAAATATCTCTTCACACCTTGTCAGGACACGATTTAAGACGTCAAAACTCTACCAGCAGCACATTTCTATTACACGTGCATTTGATGACAAGATGGTGAGATTTGTCCATGAAGCACTTCCAGATGGCACCGTAGTCCTGGTAAAGTGTTGGTGTCAGCCGGTACAGAGCGTTCACAGAACGGCGAGGGTGGATAGAGCAGAGCCTTCTTAGTTTACACATCCCCAGGACTAATTTGACAAGTGGGCCTGCTTCAAGGCCAAACGGGGAGCCAGATTCAGATGAGCCACAGTTGTTTTTGTGCAGGCAGACTGTTGTTCTTATCAGCCTTGAGTTCTGCTGGTACTCTTCATGATCCAAAATAGCCAGATTTGTGGGCTTTCCGCTGGTCTGTGCTTATTAGATCCTTCAAGGTCAACGCCAACATGCTGGTGAGTTCCAGAAGCTGCAAGTGGCCTACGATTCTCATGCATCACTTCCATCTTATGGTTGAGCTCGTAAATCAGCTGAGTCTGAGCGCTCCAAGCACAAACCGATCCTTCGCATAAGGTCGGCAGCTTTGCCACGGCCGAAACTGCTGCCGCCGGATTCCTTAAAAGTCGATAACTTGGGTATCTGCCGGTGCCAAAAAGCAGAAGCTGCTCTCATCAATCCAATGATGTTTAAATCTTGGACATCGTCCAGAGACGACACAGAAAGGCTCAGCATTTTCCACCCTCCCCACAGACCCTTGACGTACCCAGCCAGCCGTGTGCGTCTGTCCTGGGCATGAGGGTTCTCCAGCGATGCCTCGTTCGTGTTTTGTTTTAATACCATGAAACTGCTGTTTCTGCTCAGGGCTATAATACAAATCCACTGACCCTTACTGGTGTGGGACGATAGTTCTTTAAACTGATTTTCAGTACTTGGTTTTTAACGGAACAGGTCTGACAAAGATGCAAATTATTATGTTTTTGTAATTTAATGTCTAAATTCATGTTGAGCTTGAGGTTTGTCCCAACGTGCACGGTGTGTGTTTCCTGCAGAGCTCCTGTCCTGGTGGCGCTCGCTTTGATAGAATGTGGGATGAAGTACGAAGATGCTGTCCAGTTCATTCGACAGTAAGTTCAAGTGAAAATCTTCCATCGTGTTCCGTCTGTCAAGCTTCTGCACGATGGCGGACTCGCCGTGTGCTGAAGGAGTGGACGGCTTAAACACAACGTCTGGTTCTGAGTCGCTGAAGCAACGTGATCACTGATGGTCCATTTGATTGTTGAACCGTGCGGTTTTTAACTAATGGATTTTTACATGGAGCTGACTTTTATCGTGTTTCTTCCAGGAAGCGTCGAGGAGCTTTCAATAGCAAGCAGCTGTTCTACCTGGAGAAATATCGTCCAAAGATGCGCCTGCGCCATCGCAATAACTGCTGCATCCAGTAGAGCCAAACTGAGCCACGCCAGCCCGGCCCCATCCCCTAACCCATCAGTCCTGAAGAGCTCAATGAAATTAGATGACTTTTTGCCTGGCAGGCCTTTTGTTTCATGGTTTGTTTTTCTTTATCGTCTTTAAATACTTAAGAAAACCAGGCTCGGTAAAATAAACACAAAAAAACATGTCCCTTAACCCTTAAAATCAAATGTCTGACAGAAAAAGTGGTCAGAACCATGTTGTCCAAGATAAAAAGAGAAAATGACACGAAGGGCAGCGCCGAGTCGTATTGTTGTGAAATGTTAACTGTTGTCTGCAAGTGTGCTCGGACTTTAATTGGCTGGAACGTTTACACTAAAATAAATAATTTTAAGTATTACAGGATGTGATCAGTTATTTGTCCCCCCACATTCTGTTTTTGAGCTCAGTTTGAAAAGTGAGTAGAAAGTGTCATGCCTTCCTTCAGATCAGCTGATCATCCATAAATGCCTTACAATGGAAGTGGAGCAGAGGCAATCAGGGCGGGAGTCGACTCCTGCCGGCATTTGGAAAAGGTGTTGCATTTTTCTACTTGGAACAAAAAACAACTGTTGCCTTTGTCTTGTGCAAGAAGTTTTACACACTTCAGCTCTTCAGTTACTTTTTTAATATGAATTGCCTGTTTGTTGCAATGTTTGTCAGTTGAAAGTCCAGGAACTTTATTTCTTTATTAAATCCTCTGTTTACTAATTACTGCCATGTCCAAAATGTGATGGTTTTATTTTTCCTTGTTTTTTGTTTTTTCTTCAAACTGGATTTCCAATGTCTGCAATATTGTGTATGCCTTTTTATTTGATGTCTAACTTAAGACTTGGATACTTGATGATTTTGTGTATTTGAAAATGTGTACTATGTACTAGGTTGGCTATTTATACTATCAATGGATGTGTGATTAAGTACAGTGAGCGACAAAGTTGTACCTGTTCACCAACTTGAGATTACATTAAAAGACACTGAAACAAAAAATGGTTTTGTTTTGGTTTAAATTCATGTTTGATGAATTCCTAACTGGAAAGTGATTGAGACCTGACATCTTATTTATGGTGGGGGGTGAACAGTCTAAAGGTTTTTGAGACGCCTGATTATATGTTGGAACATTTACCTGTGAGTGGAGAAGTTTAACCAAATGATGGAACCGCTATTAAAACATGATTTTTAGATGTTTCAATAATTAGGTGTTTTGTCAGTAAGAGATCAGCTTTAAAAATCCTAAATTAGTTTGAATAACCCAAATTATTAAATGACTTAATCTGTTTAATATGTTACAAGTACAAACCGGATTCCAAAAAAGTTGGGACACTAAACAAATTGTGAAAAAAAAATGAATGCAATGATGTGGAGGCGCCAACATCTAATATTTTATTCAGAATAGAACACAAATCACAGATCAAAAGTTTAAACTGAGAGAATGTTTCATTTTAAGGGAAAAATCTGTTGTTTCCAAATTTCATGGCGTCAACAAATCCCAAAAAAGTTGGGACAAGTCCATTTTTACCACTGTGTGTCATCCCCCCTTCTTCTTACAACACTCAACAGACGTCTGGGGACAGAGGAGACCAGTTTCTCCAGTTTAGAAATAGGAATGCTCTCCCATTCATGGCTAATACAGGCCTCTAACTGTTCAATCGTCTTGGGCCTTCTTTGTCGCACCTTCCTCTTTATGATGCACCAAATGTTCTCTATAGGTGAAAGATCTGGACTGCAGGCTGGCCATTTCAGTACCCGGATCCTTCTCCTACGTAGCCATGATGTTGTGATTGCTGCAGAATGTGGTCTGGCATTATCGTGTTGAAAAATGGAGGGTCTTCCCTGAAAGAGATGACGTCTAGATGGGAGCATATGTTGTTCTAGAACCTGAACATAGTTCTCTGCATTAATGGTGCCTTTCCAGACATGCAAGCTGCCCATGCCACAAGCGCTCATGCAACCCCATACCATCAGTGATGCAGGCTTCTGAACGGAGCATTGATAACAACTTGGGCTATCCTTGTCCTCTCTGGTCCGGATGACATGGCGTCCCATTGTTCCATAAAGAACTTCAAATCGTGACTCATCTGACCACAGAACAGTCTTCCATTTTGCCACACTCCATTTTAAATGACCCCTGGCCCAGTGCAAACGTCTGAGCTTGTGGAGCTTGCTTAGAAATGGCTTCCTCTTTGCACTGTAGAGTTTCAGCTGGCAACGGCGGATGGCACGGTGGATTGTGTTCACTGACAATGCTTTCTGGAAGTGTTCCTGAGCCCATTCTGTTATTTCCTTGACAGTGGCATTCCTGTTTGAGGTGCAGTGACGTTTAAGGGCCCGGAGGTCACGAGCATCCAGTAGAAATTTACGACCTTGACCCTTACGCACAGCGGTTGTTCCAGATTCTCTGAATCTTTTGATGATGTTATGCACGGTTGATGATGATAACTTAAAAGTCTTTGCTATTTTACGGTGGGTAACACCATTCTGGTATTGCTGCACTATCTTTCTGCGCAACAATGGTGGAATTGGTGATCCTCTTACCATCTTGGCTTCTGAGAGACACTGACACTCTGAGAAGCTCTTCTTATACCCAATCATGTTGTCAGTTGACCTAATTAGTGTTAATTGGTCTTCCAGCTGTTCGTTATATGCTCATTTTCCTTTTTCCAGCCACTTATTGCTACTTGTCCCAACTTTTTTGGGATTTGTTGACACTGTGAAATTTTGAATCAACATATTTTTCCTTTAAAATGTTACATTTACTCAGATTAAACTTTTGATCTGTCATCTATGTTATATTACGAATAAAATGTTGACATTTGCCATCTCCACATCATTGCATTTAGTTTTTATTCACAATTTGTTTAGTGTCCCAACTTTTTTGGAATCCGGTTTGTAATATTTAGATGAGCTCAGTTCTGAACATAGATTTGTGTTTCATCAGGCAGGTTTATAGCTGAGGATTATGTTTTTATATTTCTGATCAAGTTTCCTCATTCTCAGATTAACAATGTGTCAAAGGTTGGTAAAAAAAAAATACATGCCTTGAATAAGGACACAAATGAGCTCAAAAAGTAGGAATAAATGGACAGCTTCAACAATGTGATCTACAAGATTCCTACATAGTTAATATGTAATTTGATTTTAGTATTTTTCAGGTATCAAAAAACATTGCACATTTTACCTGTGAAATATAAATTTCAAAAAGCTGCTCATACCAGCAGAATACCATGATGCATACAAAATACAATAGTCACCATGTGCCTTTGTTTATTGATTACATAAAGTAGTTTAAGGTTTTAGCTACCGTATTTTTCGGATTATAAGGCGCTCTAAGTGAAACTAAAACATTTTGACATATTTTTGAGCTCCGTGTGCCACATAAAATAGGTTTGAGGTCAATAAGCACAACCAGAATTAATACATAAGGTGCACCGGATTATAAGGCTCACTGTCAATTTTTGAGAAAATTAAAGGATTTTAAGTGCGTCTTATAGCCCGAAAAATACAGTAATTATTTTTTGTTAAGTTGTTGATAGTGAACCTTTAGACACGGACGACATGTTGCATGAGTGACCGTGGGTCAGGTGAAAATCTGTTCACGCATATAATGAGACTTGTTAACAACCCAGCCTGTTGATTTTGGAACAAAACTGAAGCATATGTTACACTGAAAAAAAAAAAACACTTGTTTTTATTCCAGTTTTTATGAGCTGAACTCTCAAGTTCTAAGACTTTCTTCGCACACAACAGGCCTTGTTCTCTCAGATATAATTCACAAGTTTGTGTACGTCTGTGTTAATGAGCACTTCTCCTTTGCTGAGATAATCCATCACCTCACAGGTATCTAGATGCTGATTAGACAGCATTATTATTTCACGGGTGTACCTTAGGCAGACCACAATAAAAGGCCACAGTAAAATGTGCAGTTTTATCACAGTGCAATGCCACAGATCTTGCGAGTTTTGAGGGAACATGCATGTGGCATGCTGACGACAGGAATGTCCACCAGAGCTGTCGCCCATAAATTGAACATTCTTTACCATAAGCCATCTCCAAAAGTGTTTCAGAGAATACATCCAACCAGCCTCACAACTGCAGACCATGTGCAACCAGTCCAGGACCTTCACATCCAGCATCTTCACCTCCAAGATCATCTCAGTCCATATCAGCGACGTTCATCTGCATACTCGTCCTCATCAGGGTCTCCGCCGGACTGCAGTTCCGTCGTCTTAACCAACTTGAGTGGGAAAATGCTCACATTCAATGGCATATGGCATGTTGGAGAGGTGTTCACGGATGAATCCTGGTTTTCTCTGTACAGGACAGATGGCAGACTGCGTGTACGGTGAGTGGTTTGCTGATGTTGGAGTGAATCAAGTGGCTCATGGTCATGGTGGGGTTATGTGGGCATGCATACTGTATGTTATGAACAACAAAACAGGTGCATTTCATTGATAGCATTTTGAATGCACAGAGATACCATGACGAGATTCTGAGGTCCATTGTGCCATTCATCCATGACCATCACCTCATGTTGCAGTAGTAGGATAATGCACGGCCCCATGTTGCAAGGTTCTGTACACAACTCGTAGAAGCTGTAAACATCCCAGCTTTTGCATGACCAGCATACTCTGGACATGTCACCCATTAGGGATGCTCTGGACTGGCCTATACAACAGCATGTTCCAGTTCCTGACGATATCCAGCAAATTAACACGGTCATTGCAAGACGAGTCGACCAACATTCCACAGGCAGCAATCAACAACCTGATCAATGCTTTGTGAAGACCTGTTGCACTGCATGAGGCAAATGGTGGTCAAACCAGCTACTGACTGGTTTTCTGACCCAGAGCTTGTTCCTGGTGTGGGTTGGACCCTGCCAGGGCTATATTTTGTTTACAATCTTGTTTCTAATGTTCATGGACAGGATCTCAAGGCGTAGTCTTGGTGAGGAGGGTGTCTAGTTTGGGAAACCCAAGATATTGTCTGTATTTTTGCAGATGACTGTTGACATTTTCAGCACACAAGTGTGTACTGGGGCTATTTGCAAAGTGTGTATAGCAGCTGAGATGAAGCAGATTCTCAAGGTCCAAGAACATGGTTCCCAAACAGAAAATGGTGGAATGCCCACTCTGGGTCAGGATGAGTCTTTACCTTCGGCAGTGAACTTCATGTATCTGGGAGTCTTGTTGACAACTGGGGCTTCATTTGCAACAATAAGAATATATTTGATCTGGTCTGTCATGGTGAAGAAAGAGCTGAGTCTGGGGTTCCTCCCCCAAAAATTGTGAATAAAGTATAAGATTTCCTGCATTTTGGTGTATTTTAATGGGTTGTTAAACATCAACAGTACATTTACCTACATGTGTAAACACTCCGCTTCTGCCAAGCCCCCCCGGAACCGTCAAGTAAGTCGGGCTCAGAAGCGAGCCTGACTCTGTCCCTGCTCGTTGTTGCCTGACTCCACATGTGAAACCTCCAGGTTCCTGCCTGCGGCTGTGAGCTTCTGCCCGCTTATGACACGACTGCCTGCTCGGCACTTTTTTTATACCTTTATTTTACCAGGAATAAATCCATTGAGTTCATCAATCTCTTTTACAAGGATGTCCTGGAAAAATGTTCATTACCTTACCCCCACCACTCTCTTAGGGGTGGAGATTTCTTTAAGGGTAGACGCGGAAAGGCTTCACTTGAAGAGGCAGATCATGGCTGTTGTCTTTAAAATTAGTGCTCATGTAATTATTTTCAGTTTACATATCCAATATAAGTTTTATTAGTTCAAGGCAGTCATATTTGTCCATAACTTTATTATTAGTAAGCCTGAGAGTTACCGGGTCCTAGCAAACAGACACCGGAAGCACCCTGTCAAAATAAGAGAGTTCCTGGATTTTGTTCCAGCAGGATACGGCTCAAATTAAGCCCTGCAGCCAAGATGTTTCTTCATTTGATTAGGATGCCTCCCACTAGAGATTTTTTGGGGACGGAGGAGCTGGTGGGTGTGCTGGGGAGATGGATGCCTGGGATTCTCTCCTGGACCTTGTGGCCCCATGAGCTAACCATAGGGGGCAGAAAAAGGATGGATGGATGAAGATCCTCTGTTTAAATTTTGGCTGGGATCTTTCTGTGTGGAGTTTATGTTCTTTACATATGTGTTTTCTCTGGGTACAATGGTTTCCTCCCACAGACAAAAAAAATATGCGCGTTAGGTTCACTGGTAACTAAATTGTCTCTAGGTGTGAGTGAGTGTGAATGGTTGTCTCGTTTGTCTCTATGGGCCCTGTGATGGACTGAAGACCTGTCCAGGGTGTCCCCTTCCTCTCACCTAATGCCTGCTGGAGATAGGCACAAGCTCCCCCACAACCCTGAACAAGATCAATGGATATATGGATGTGCTCATACAAAATGTAAAAGAAGTTATCAAAATGTGTTTATTTCCTCTTTTGTACAATTTCAAGATGTCACATAAAACCTAAATATAATAAATAAAAAGTCATATAAATTTGCTCAAGAGGCATTCAAACAAGGCCAGCCTCCAGTCCAGAACTGATCAAACAAGATGGGACTTCAAGAGATAACCAACTTCAATTAGGAACAAACAGATGTCATCCAGCTGTAGATATTGACACATTTACAGAAACATACAAACAGAAAAGTTTGGATAGAAATTTGCTCATATACAGTAGGGTCTTCGTTCTTCTAAAATGCACTTTTATTTTACAGTTCAGAGATGGCTACAGTGAAGTAAAATAAAACCTTTTATGGAAAGCTGCTTCAAAAGTTGAATGTTTTTAGTGTCAGCAGTAATTCAGTTGCAACGAGTGATAAAACCCCAAATGGACAAATCTTCTGTCGAAGTTTGGTTTCTCTCCAATCTATCTATCATTTTCCCCACAGCTCACCTCGGGTCCCCTCTCATATCTCGTTGGGGCCCTTCATTCCAGAGTCTTTTGCAGAGACTGGCTGTGCCATCACGGGCATGACGCACTGCGATGGCTCACAGTAACCGTTCAAACCAGGGGGACCTGGAGGCCCAGGCACTCCGTTGAGACCAGAAACACCGCGGGGTCCCCTCTCTCCATCACGGCCGTCAGTACCGTAAGCTGGGCGACCAGGTTTACCTGCACGGAGAGATCACAGAACAGAAATCACTTTGATTTGTCCTTACCAAAAACTGCTAAACTGATCATTTAACCAAATAAGGAAGTTTGGGTCAAGATTAGTTTGTTTTAGGAAATACAAAAAGGAGCATAGTCACATAATTTATATTAATCTGGTTTACTAAAGCAAATGTTTTCCACCTCCTGTGTATAACCAGCTTTATAATTTAGTTGTAAAAAATGTATGCAGTCACTTAACAACAAAGTCCATGCTCAATAATCCAGGTATACAATCCAACATTTTTCAGTCAGGTCATCTGGACAGTTTCTTTTTTTTTTGTGCTGAAACGTTTCACCTTGGATTGTATACCTGGATTATTGAGCATGGACTTTGTTGTTTTCAACCAGTTTGACAAGACTGTCAACAAGGAAGAGGGCCGGCAATGGAGGAGGGGGCGTACCAAAGAGACAATCTTATCACAAGCAGAACTGGTTTGTTCCATTTTGGAGTAAGATGTTGGGGGAATAATCAGTTTTGTTGTGTGTTTCCTTGACTGATGAAGCCTTCCGGACCGAAGGCGAAATGTTTCAGCACAAAAAAAAGAAACCGTCCAGATGACCTGACTGAAAAATGTTGGCTATGCAGTCACGTCTTTCCACTCAAACCATTTTAATTTTTGTCCAGTTTTGCATAACAATCAATGAATAATACCAGAATTAGATTTACCTGAGTCAGCGTTTCACAGGGTTATTACAGGTTTCAATGCATAAGCATTGAAGCACTCTTCTTACTATTTACAAAGTAGTTTATTATTTTTAATGGCTCTGTTTTTATACTTTTTGTACAGTTTATACATGGTAACTTGTCATTTTCTTCTTTCACTCAGTGTGTTTCTCAAATCTCCCATGCTCCAGAGTGCACATATCCAAACTTCCATTAACGTCCATTGTGTCTGACTACTATTATTTTTTCAAAACTGAAAGCGAGTGGTCTTTAGTTTGTCATATCGCTTATCAGAGTCAGAGTCAGAGAGTCAGAGTTTCTTTATTGTCATTCGCACCTCATGTGGTACATGTGGTGGAGCGAAATTATGTACACGGAGTCCCAGTTACATCCAACAATAAAATGTCTAAGAAAAACAGTAATAACATCCAAGATATGAACCAAGAAAAACATCAACTAAATATACACTAAGCACTCATAACATAAAACATTGAACATCAGCACAAACATGAACATGAGTCTGCGAGCAGATGTGCACGCATGAACACATCAACATTGAAACAGATCAGCAGCAACATGAAACAGATCAGCAGCAACATGATATGTTTTTTCACAGTGATTATTCTAGTTAGAGATTCATGAGTCTAACAGCCTCAGGGTAGAAGCTGTTCCTCAGTCTAGTGGTTCTACACTTAATGCTCCTTATCTCTTACCTTTAGATATAAAACTTCCATGTATGATCACTATAGGCTTTAGTTCAAGATTTTTGTTTCAATACTACCATACTTGTTTTACAGTTTATCTTTTAGTCTGCATTCTGTCTGCCTGTCTTATTAAGACTTCTGTCAGGGAATGACAGACACAGCAGTGTAGTTACCATGGTGACCCTAATAATTCCCTGTATATAACAAGTTCACCCTTTAGAACTCACCATTGTACTTTATATACCCTTGCTGGACTTACCCTAATAATTCCCTGTATATAACAGGTTCACCCTTTAGAACTCACCATTGTACTTTATATACCCTTGCTGGACGTACCCCCTCCCTGGGCTGCCACCTTACCATGGTGGAGGGATTTGAGTGTCCCAATGATCCTAAGAGCTATGTTGTCAGGGGCTTCATGCCCCTAGTAGGGTCACCCAAAGCAGACAGGTTCTAGGTGAGGGACCAGACAAAGTGCAGCCCAAAGACCCCTTATGATGAGTACAATCTATGGAAACAATGTTCCCTCACCCAGACGTGGGTCAATGGGGCCCCACTCTGGAGGCAGGCCTGGAGGTGGCGTGCGTTGGCGAGTGCCTGGTGGCTGGGCTTTTACGCATGGAGCCCGGACGGGCACAGCCCAAAGAGGCGACATGGGTCCCCCTTCCCATGGGCTCACTACCTGTGGGAGGGGACAAAGGGGTCGGGTGCAATGTGGGATGGGTGGTGACCAAGGGCGGGGACCCTGGTGGTCTGATCCTCGGCTACAGAAGCTGGCTATTGGGATGTGGAATGTCACCTCTCTGGTGGGGAAGGAGCCTGAGCTGGTGTGTGAGGTTGAGAGATTCCGGCTAGAAATAGTCGGACTCACCTCAACGCATGGCTCTGGCTCTGGAACTAGTTTCCTTGAGAGGGGTTTGACATTCTTCCACTCTGGAGATGCTCCTGACAATAGGCGCCGAGCAGAAGTGGGCATACTTGTTGTTGCGCCCCATCTTGGTGCCTGTACATTGGGGTTCACCCCGGTGAACAAGAGGGTAGCCTCCCTCCACCTATGTGTGGGGGGACGGGTTCTGAATGTTGTTTGTGCTTAGGTGCCAAACAGCAGCTCCGATTACCCACCTTTTTTGGAGTCCTTGGAGGGGGTACTAGAGAGTGCGCCTCCTGGGGACTCCCTTGTTCTACTGGGGGACTTTAACGCTCACGTGGGCAATGACAGTGAGACCTGGAGGGGTGTGGTTGGGAGGAATGGCCCCCCTGATTTGAACCCGAGTGGTGTTCTGTTATTGGACTTCTGTGCTTGTCATGGATTGTCTATCATGAACACCATGTTCAGGCATAAGGGTGTCAATATGTGCAATTGGCACCAGGACACCCTAGGCCACAGTTCGATGATCAACTTTGTTGTTGTCTCATCTGATCTGCGGCCGCATGTCTTGGACACTCAGGGGAAGAGAGGAGCGGAGCTGTCCACTGACCACTACCTGGTGGTGAGTTGGCTCCGATGGTGGGGGAGGATGCCAGTCAGACCTGGCAGACCCAAACGTATTGTGAGGGTCTGCTGGAAATGTCTGGCAGAGTCTCCCTTGAGAAGGAGCTTTAACTCTCACATCCAGAAGAGCTTCGAACATGTTCCAGGGTAGGCGGGGGACATTGAATCCAAGTGGGCCATGTTCCGTGCCTCTATTGTCGAGGCGGCTTATCTGAGCTGTGGCCGCAAGGTTGTTGGTGCTTGTCGTGGCGATAACCCTCGAACCCGGTGGTGGACACCGGTGGTGAGGAATGCTGTCAGGCTGAAGAAGGAGTCCTATTGGGCCTTTTTGGCCTGTGGGACCCCAGAATCAGCTGATGGGTACCGGCAGTCCAAGCGGCACGTGGCTCTGGTGGTCGCTGAGGCAAAAACTCGGGCATGGAAGGAGTTCGGAGAGGCCATGGAGAATGACTTCCGTATGGCTTCGAGGCGATTCTGGTCCACCAGTGTCTCGGGGAGGGGGGGTGGGGGGTGGGGAGCGGTACGCCACCAACACTATTTATAGTAGAGGTGGTGTGCTGCTGACCTCAAACTCAGGATGTCATGGGTCGGTGAGCAGAATACTTCGAAGACCTCCTCAATCCCACTGGCACGTCTTCCACTGAGGAAGCAGAGCCTGGGGACCTTGGGTCGGGCTCTCCAATCTCTGATGCTGAAGTCAGCGAGGTGGTTAAAAAGCTCCTCGGTGGCAGGGCCCCAGGAGTGGATGAGATTTGCCTGGAGTTCCTTAAGGCTCTGGATGTTGTGGGGTTGTGTTGGCTTATACGACTCTGCAATATTGCGTGAATATCAGGGGAAGTTCCCTTGGATTGGCAGACTGGGGTGGTGGCCCCCCTATTCAAAAAGGGGGACCATATAGTGTGTTCCAACTACAGGGGATCACGCTCTTAAGCCTCCCTGGTAAAGTCCATTTGGGGGTTCTGGAGAGGAGGGTCCGTCAGATAGTCGAACCTTGGATTCAGGAGGAGCAGTGTGGTTTTTGTCATGGTTGTGGAACACTGGACCAGCTCTACATCCTTAGCAGCGTCCTGGAGGGTGCGTGGAATTTGCCCAACCAGTCTACATGTGCTTTGTGGACTTGGAAAAGGCGTTAGACCACGTCCCTCGGGGAGCCCAGTGGGGGGTACTCCGGGAGTATGGGGTACCATTGATATGGGCTGTTAGGTCCCTGTATGACCGGTGTCAGAGCTCGGTCCACATTGCCAGCAGTAAGTTGGGCTCGTTCCCAGTGAGAGTTGGATTCCGCCAATGTTGCCCTTTGTCACCAATTCTGTTCATAACTTTTATGGACAGATTTTTTAGGTGCAGCCAAGGTATTGAGGGGATCCGTTTTGGTGGCCTTAGGATCGCTTCTCTGTTTTTTGCAGATGATGTGGTCCTATTTGCTTCATCAGGTCATGATCTACAGCTTTCACGGAGCAGTTTGTAGCCGAGTGTGACGTGGCCAGAATGAGGCTCAGTTCCTCCAAATCCGAGGCCATGGTCTTGAGCCGGAAAAGGGTAGAGTACCCTCTTCGGGTCGGGGAGGAGGTCCTGCCCCAAGTGGAGGCGTTTAACACTAGGACTCCCAGCATTTTCAAATGACTCCTTCTTCTACCAGAGACTGCCAAATGGCAGTTGGAGTAATTTGCATCCCATTAGACCACCTTTTGTTGTGTACAGGTAATGCTGTCCCAGGCAAATGCTAAACGGGGGGGATGGGTGATAGTGTGAACCATGTTGATACTCAGATGGAGAAGAAAAAAAACCCTTGATTGTATCCACCTCCAGGTGGATAAAAAGCCACGTCACAACATATATTTCACTTACTCCGTTTTCTGAGAAGCAAAGATGGCAAAGGTTTACAGTGCACAGCAGGCTTTGGATATGATTCGATCAACTTAACATGCCATCTCCTCTGTGGTCCACACTGCTCTCACTCACCTGGAGCAAAAGGACTCCTACGTCCATGTGCTCTTTGTGGACTTCACGTCTGCCTTCAATACCATGATTAACCAAACCCTGATGAACAAACTATTCACACTAGGACTAAGCCCCTCCATTTGCAACTGGGTACTAGCTTTCTTAACAAACAGACCACAGTCAGTGAGGATCCACAACTTCTCCTCCTCCACAATAACCCTCAGCACCAGCTTCCCTCAGGGTTGTGTGCTGAGCACTCTCCTGTTCACTCTGCTCATGTATGACTGTGCACCTACCCATCCAGGCTGTCACAATGTAAAGTTTGCAGACGATACAGCGGTGGTGGGATGCATGACAAACAATGATGAGTCCAGCTACAAGCAAGAGGTGGAACACCTGGAGAGCTGGTGCAGGAAGAACAACCCTTAACATCAACGTGAAGAAGATGAAGGAGATGGTCATGGACTTCAGAAGGAGCAAACACATCTACCCCCCGCCCCTCCCGAACATAGGAGGATCTGCAGTGGAAGTGGTCTCCAGCTACAAGTACTTGGGTGTGCACCTGAATGACAACCTCAGCTGGAGCAACACCTCCAGCCTGATCAAAAAAGCTCATCAGAGACTCTACTTCCTCAGGCAGCTGAGACGAGCTGGTCTGGGAAGCTCAGTCCTCACTTCCTTCTACAGGTGTGAAGTGGAGAGCATCCTGTGCTCCAGCATCAACGTGTGGCATGGAGGCTGCACAGCTGCAGAAAGAAAAGCTTTGCAGAGAGTGGTGAAGGCTGCACAGAAGATGTTGGAGCCAGTCTCTCCACCATCACAGACATCCACACCTCCAGATGCAGGAAGAGGGTCATCTGCATCATGAAGGACCCCACTCACCCAGCACACACACTTTTTGCTCCACTCCCCTCAGGCAGGAGGTTGAGGAGCATTAAGTGTAGAACCACTAGACTGAGGAACAGCTTCTACCCTGAGGCTGTTAGACTCATGAATCTCTAACTAGAATAATCACTGTGAAAAATCACATCATGTTGCCGCTGATCTGTTTCTCTGTTGCTGCTGATCTGTTTCATGTTGCTGCTGATCTGTTTCATGTTGCTGTGTTCGTTTGTGCTCATCTGCTCACACAGACTCATGTTCGTGCTGCTGTTTGGCATATTGTTTTTATGCTATTAGTGCTTAGTATATTTTAGTTAATGTTTTCTTAGTTCATATCTTAGATCTTATTAGTTTTTCTTTTACATTTTATACTTTTGTTGGATGTAACTGGGACCCTGTGTACACAATTTCATTCCACCATGGGTACCACAGTTGGTGTGGATGACAAATAAAGAACCTTGAATCCTTGAATATACAAATATACAAAGCCATTTTAGGAAAATTACCATCATACATCTACTCCAAGTTCATTTCACTACAGAACTGTCTCAGGGCCAGTATCTGGCTGCGGTTTAAGGTGCTCTTTGTGTGTACAGAGTCAGGAAAGATGAGCATGTCTTATTTCGGACCATGGTCTTGGAATGATCTGCAGCTTAAGTTGAGGTTGGAGTCTTTTATTCAATTATCTAGTTTTAAACAAAAACTGTCAAGAGATTTTAGTCATGTCTTGCACCTGTAATGTTTGTGTCTTAAACTCTGGTATTTTTTAAACTTGCATTTAATTTTATGTTTTATTACTGGATGTTTTGTTGTAAATATTTTAATACTACTATTACTCTGTCGCTGTATTTGTAATGGCTTGTTTGCACCTTGCACATTGCCCAGGACATCCATGTAAAAGAGATTTATAAACTCAATGGATTTTGTTCCTGGTAAAATAAAGGTTTAAATAAAATTCACTGACAGCAGCTTCAACAATGCTTCTGATCTTGGTTCTTTTTACATTTAGTTTGTAGTTCATACATAAAAATACTGACATTTTGTCATCTTGTAAAAGTTCCATATTACTTTTGGGTTTAGCGAAATGAGATGATGTTCCTTGGAATTTTAAGCTGCAGCTGCATTAGGAACATTTTTAATTTCTGCAGAAATGACCGGTTATAACTCGGTTTGGGTGATGCTTGTCATTTACCTGGGAGACCGGGAACCCCTAGTTCTCCTTTGGGTCCCCTCACCGTAGGTCCTCTGTCCCCTCGGTCACCCTGATCACCTGCAGAAAGGAAGGTCAATAAGAAACATACCAGTAAATAAAACTGCTGCAAATTCTCTTCCATTTTCAACATAAAGCTACTTGATTCTTGAGGTAAAGAGAGTCCATAATCAAATTAAAAGATATTTAGATTTTCAGTTTCATTTCATTATTTTATTTTATTTTATTTTTTCCAAATCAGAATTGAAAACTGTCTCTTTTCTGCTCCTTTGAAGTTTTAAGCAGTATCTCATCTCTGGGAGCACCAATGAACAGCTAAGGGAGAAGATGCAAACATTTAAAGTCTCTTTTCATTTTTATATTTTGTGCTTTGGTTTCCTTCATCCTCCTGCCTGTTATCTGGAAATAAATATCAGTAAGACAAACTAAAGAACGTATCTGAAAAAGTTAAAGCTGGTCCTCTGGACATTCAAAAAGAAAAAAAAATTGTAGAAACGTTTCGTCTTTCATTCGAAAGACTTCCTCAGTCTGAGGTGCTGTATTCAGCTCAGCCTTATAAATAGCACCTTCTCATAGTGGATCAACCAGTTTGCTGCTGACAACAAAAACCAGCTGCTCACATGCTCAAGAAGGACCATCAGCCTAACAATGGATCAGGGGGACAGTTGAACCCAGAGGCCTCCACTCCTGTTTAATGATGGAAGGTTTCTTTTCACAAAGATGGCCTCTTCAAACCATCGTTCCTCTCTATCCAGGATGTGAACATCTTCATCCCTGAAAGAGTGACCGCTGGCCTGGAGATGAGTGTAGACCGCAGAGTCCTGGCCTGATGATGTTGATCTTCTGTTCTGGTCCATCCTTTTGGCCAGTGGCTGTTTAGTTTCCCCGATGTAAGACTGATCACCCTCCTGACACTGAACAGCATACACAATATTACTCTGTTTGTGCCGGGGGACTGGATCTTTGGGATGAACCAGTTTTTGTCGTAATGTATTTTGGGGATTAAAAGCCACTTGGACGTTATTTAGAAAAGAAACGTCTCAGTTTCTCTGATACTCCCGCAACACATGGAATGACCACTGGTCTGGGTCTGGGTTCCTCCTTTTCTCCTGATGGCTGACTGGAGTCCTGTTTGGGTTTCTTCTCTGCTTTCAGGAAGGCCCAGTTAGGATATCCACATTGCTCTAGAGCCTGTCTTGTGTGGGATTTCTCCTTCTGCCTGGCTCCTGAGCTAGTGGGGACGCTGTCTGCTCTGTGGTACAGAGTCCTGATGACTCCTAACTTGTGCTCCAAAGGGTGATGGGAGTCAAACTGCAAATACTGGTCTGTGTGGGTGGGTTTGCTGTACACCTCAGTTTGCAAATGTCCTCTATCAGAGACTGAGACCTCACAGTCCAAGAAAGCCAACCTGTCATTTTTTACATCTTCTCGTGTGAACTTGATGTATTTATCCACAGAGTTGATGTGGTCAGTAAAATGTTGGACTTCCTGAGATTTAATTTTAACCCAGGTGTCATCAACATACCTGAACCAATGACTTGGTGGTGTCCCTGAAAAGGACGTCAAGGCTCTCTTTTCTACCTCCTCCACGTACAGGTTGGCAACAATAGGAGAAACTGGAGACCCCATAGCACACCCATGTTTCTGCCTATAATATTGCTCCCCATATGTGAAGTAGGTTGACTGCAGGCACAGTTTCAAGAGTTGACACAGTTGTTCTGTGGAAAGCGTGGTCCTGCTGCTCAGAGTGGTGTCTGATTTTAATCTTAAACTGACCACCTTTACTGCATCATCAACAGGAATGCACGTAAAGAGTGATGTGACATCAAAAGAGACCATTGTTTCATCAGTCTCCATGATGACATCTCTCACCTTATCCACAAAGTCCATGGTGTTCTGTATGTGGTGTTCTGAGCTGCCAACTAAAGGGATGAGTACAGACGCCAGATATTTGGAAACATTGTAAGTGACAGAGTTAATCATGCTAACAATTGGTCTTAAAGGTACACCTTGTTTGTGGATTTTAGGTAAACCATACAGACTAGGTGTGGCCTCCCCTGGGTACAGTCTGTGGTACAGAAAACGATCAATAGCCTTGTCCTGCTCCAAAATTTTCAGGCAATCTATCAATTTCTTCTTGTAACCACCTCCTGGATCTCTTTTCAGAGGTTCATAAGTGTTTACGTCACTAAGGAGTGTCATAACTTTCTCATGATAGTCTTTCTGGTTCCAAATCACTGTGCACCTTCCTTTGTCTGCTGGGAGAATGATGATGTTTTTGTCCTTTGTAAGAGTGGTGAGTGCATCCCTCTCCTCTCTACTGATGTTGGAAGGTGGTGGTTTGGCTTTGCTGAGGCAGGATGAAACTTTGATTCTGAGCTGTTCTGCTTCACCCTCTTTAATTTTGTTGTTGCGGATGGCTGATTCTGTGGCTGTGATCATCTCCACCAGAGGAATTCTACTTGGTGCAACCGCAAAGTTCAGTCCCCTGGAAAGAATCTCTGTCTCCGGCTGGGTGAGCTGTCTGTCAGATAAATTCTTCACCCACTTTTCTGTCTCCCTGGCATGTAACTGTCTACCGGAGTCTTGTCCTACACTGAATGTGTTGTTATTGGAATTGTGATGGTGTTGATGAGCTATTAGTTAGTTAAACTTGTTTTGTTGTCAAGTCTTGGATTTGACATGCTGTGCTAAGCTAAAAGGATGGCCCAGCACAGAAGATCAACATCATCAGGCCAGGACTCTGCGGTCTACACTCATCTCCAGGCCAGCGGTCACTCTTTCAGGGATGACGATGTTCACATCCTGGACAGAGAGGAACGATGGTTTGAGAGAGGAGTAAAGGAGGCCATCTTTGTGAAAAGAAACCTTCCATCATTAAACAGGGGTGGAGGCCTCCGGGTTCAACTGCCCCCCTCTTACAATGCTGTGATTGCTAGTATCACTCAGCCCTCTGTGAATAGTAAACAGCCATCAGTGTGCTAATGACCCATTGTTATGCTGATGGTCCTTCTTGAGCATGTGATCAGCTGGTTTTGGTTGTCAGCAGCAAAACTGGTTGATCCACTGCGAGAAGGTGCTATTTAAGAGACTGAGCTGAAAACAGCACCTCAGACTGAGGAAGTCTCTCGGATGAGAGACGAAACGTTTCTACAATTTTTTTCTTTTTTTTTGAATGTCCAGAGGACCAGATTTAATTTTTTTTAGAATTTTCTACCTGGATTATTGAGCACGCATCAGGATAAAGAACATATCAATTCATAAAATGCATATGGAGGAGAAAGGACACAGGATATAACAAATAAATCTGTTCTAAACAATAAGTTTACGTGCTTGTACAGCCATACACACTTACTGTATGCATGATAAAACTTTATACAAAAAGCATATAATTCCTTCACGTGTTGTGGAGGGATTTTGACCCACTCTTCTTAACAATATTGTTTCAGTTGATTGAGACAGCTCTCCTAACCCTCCTGATGCACTTGGGTCAGAATGACCTACAAGGCTTCAGTTTTAGAAGTGAGGCTTTGTGAGTCATTTTGACCCCAGGGCAGCAGGAAGGTAAAGCTGACTGACTGGACTACTGCAACACGTTAATTATTTTATATTTAAGCTGTTCTGTTGTCGATTAGCTGCTGTGTTCAGGATGATTGTCCTGTTGCATCTTGACCCTGTTTGGTCCAAGCTTCAGCTGTCGGTCAGGCGGCCTCACATTTGACTCTAGAAACCCTTGGGTTGCAGAAAAGTTCACGGTTGACTCAAAGCATCACCCAGATACCACCATACCACCACTGTGCTGACAGCTGGTATGAAGTACTTGTGCTGATTTGATATGTTTCATTATTTACCAAACATGGCACAACAGTAATTGCTTCTTTAAGATTGGTCGTTAGTGCCCTGATGCTTCGTTTTTCTCCTTTTCTCCTGCTCCAAAGCAGGTTTTCACTCCTGATCACTTGATCAATGCATTTGATTAGCAGCACCTAGCTGCTTCTCACACTTGTGATTCTTAAGAAGGCAGTATGTTGGACTTAGTACGTGGTGTTGTTCGTGTCTCTGCAGTAAAAGTCTGCAGAGGTGTGCACTAACTCAGTAAAACGTTTGACTATTGTCAAAAATCTCACCTTTAGGTCCTTTACGACCAAGTAATCCAGGAGGACCCTTTAGTCCAGGAAGACCTCTTGAACCAGTGTGGCCAGGAAATCCATTTTCTCCAGTAGCACCTGGTGGTCCAGGTGGACCAGGAGGGCCGGGGAGCCCAGCAATGCCTGATTCAGGTCTGCTTAGGCTGGCCGCTAGCTGGGCCAGCTGCTCTGTGACATGGGAGGAAGGAGGTACACTCAGACCCAGGGTCATGTCGGAGCAGCCGCATTAGAATCAAACTCAGTTCTTAGCTCAGACAAATCGTTTCACGGCGAGGAAAGCGCTGAAAGATGAAGATGACAAACACTTACCTTGCATTACTCTCCTGCACACTTGTTTGATGTGTGAATCTGTGGGAGATTTCCCCTGCACAACAAGAGTGACTCGTTAACGCCATGGACACAAAACACAGATTAAAACCGCCTGGTCTGGATGCTCTGCAGAGTTTGACTCGTTTTACTCACGGATGGTCACTCTTTATTATTATTCATTATTGATACTTGAACAAAGTTGTTTCCATGTTGGGACGTCTGATCGAGCCCCCAAAGCCTAAATAATGCCCAAAATAACTTAAATGCAAATAAAATCAAAGATTCACAGGATGGATGATAAAAATAAGGCAGAGTACATCTTTTATTTCTTTTCTTTGTTATTAGAATAACTTGCTTTCATTAATACTTTATATTTTGATGCCGTAACATTTAGTAAGTTTCAATGGATGCACAAAACTATTTTTAGGATTTTACAATAATTTGCTATAATCTGATTAATTGTTCTTTTCCTAGTAGATTTAGAGAGCAACCATACCATGTCAGAAAGTTGCTTAAGCAAAGTAGAGTGGTAACAAACTGTTAGGTCAAAGATAAAACTGTTTTTAAACACGTTAAAATGAATTTTCGCTCCATATTTAGCTGATTCTGGTACAGATACAGTCAACATGAAGCTGTACACAAATCTTTTTTTAATATTCAATTCACACATTTCCAAAATTTGGATGGCTAAACTGTTACAGCTACCTTACAAAGTAAAGTCAGGTCCTCTGGACGGATTCTTCTTGTTGAAACGTTTTGTCTGTTATCCAAAAGACTTCTTCAGTCTGAGGAGCTGCAACAAACTCAATCTTATAAATATCACCTTCTAATAGTGAATCAACCAGTTTGTTGTTAGCATCCAGAACTAGTTGTTCACATGATAAAGAAGGACCATCAGCCTAATGACTGGTCGTTAGTGCCCGATGGCTGCTTGCACAGAGGGTTGAGTGAGCCAGAGGTCACTCTTTCAGGGATGAAGATGTTCACATTCGAAACGTTGGTTTGAGAGAGGAGTAAAGGAGGCCATCTTTGTGAAAAGAACCTGTCCATCATTAAACGGGGCAGAGCCTCCGTGTTCAACTGTCCCCCTCTTAACAATGCTGTTATTGCTAGGATCACTCAGACCTCTGTGAATAGAAAGCAGCCGTCAGGGCACTAACGATCATTAGGCTGATGGTCCTCCTTTATCATGTGAACATCTAGTTCTGGATGTTAACAACAAACTGGTTGATCAACTATGAGAAGGTGCTATTTATAAGACTGGGTTTGTTGCAGCTCCTCAGACTGAAGAAGTACTTTGGATTAAACATGAAACGTTTCAACAAGAAGAATCCATCCAGAGGACCTGACTTAACTTTGTGAGATTTTTCTGCCTGGATTGTTGAGCATACATCATGCTACAGCTAGCATGTCTTGTGGTCAATACAATCTAAAAATGGTTCAGGTTCAAGTCATGTTTATTCAAGGAGTCACTTCAGAGCAGCTAAAGAGCTAAATGTGGCTCTGGAGCCGCAGGCCGCAGACCCCTGTTCTAAAGATTTCAGACATCTAATCTTAGTTTGACTCAACATTTACTGAAGGAACATGAATTAACTAGGAGTTTAAAGTGTGACACAGTCCAGTCCCTCCTGTATAAGTCACACCCTTACATTGTCTACCAAAGCATCTCACCGGTGGTCCTTGTGATCCTGGCAGGCCTGGGACCCCCCTGTCTCCCTGCATGCCTCGGGGTCCTGGCTGTCCATGCTTGCCCTCTTTGCCTGGTTGTCCTCGGCCGCCTTCCGGTCCTTTGTTTCCCGTTTCTCCTGGTGGGCCTGACTGCAGTCAGTGTACAGGTAAAATATTAATTTTCCTCACACAGCTTCCCATCAAAACTAGAATGATGTCTAAAACTAATAACTTAAACTTAACTAAAGGTAAAAATAATCAACTTTAAAACCAGCATCGCTTTGACAGAAAATCTTCAGTGATCTTTTCAGTAAACTGCAGCTGGTCACTGTCTCTACAGAAGCTGCAGTTTAGGCATCAACGCACAAAACGTCACAACAAAATGGATGCAGGTAAATATACAAACAGCTCCACAGGTAGAGTGACACATACAGTTCCTTTCTCTCCTGGTTCTCCTTCGTCCCCCTAAAAAAGAAACACCTTTAATCATTGAATGTCTGCAGGGAGCTGTGTTCTTTTTATTAGTCTGTCAATGACTGCTGGATCTGTTTCTGTCTGAAGGCACCAGTTAGAAGCAGATGTTTCAGCTGGGTTTCACTCACTGTTTCTCCTTTATCTCCAGATAGTCCTTCAGCACCTGGAGGGCCCTAAAACAAAGTTTTTAAAATCAACACTTTACGATTTCTCTGATACATCTTGATAACAACTGCAATATGACAATCGGTTGTTAAAAATACCTGTTCTCCTTTTGGGCCACTGAAACCAACTACACCCTGGAAAAAAGGACAGTATTGTGGTTTAAATGTTCTGCTCACCAGAAAACGACAAGTGTTGTAGCACAAATACCTGAAAGGATATTTTAAAAGTTTTTTTTTTTTTAAGTTGTAATTATTTTTAGTATATTAACCCCCCAGATTTAGAGAAAAAAATATGTAAAAGTCAGATTTAACTTGTAAAGGTTACATTTAACATTTTTTTTTAATATCAATCACTCTTTTTTATTATTATTGACATTTATAAACATATTTAACATGCACATCCACTTCAGTCATTAGTGAAATATACATTTAAATGCACTTTATCTTTCACATGACAGAAAAAGGGAGCGCAACATAAACATTAACATAAAGGGAATGAAAAGTGTTTTTTGTGACAACAAGTTGCAAAATCTACATCTGATGTGTGATTTTATACAAACCATCCGTTTCTTCCAGCGTAACGTAAACCGGTCCTTCTCATCATTCACTTCTGCAGTTATTCTCTCCATCCTGTATTTGTCCGTTGTGATGTCGTCCACATTTTTAACGTTGGGCTCTCCAATTTGAGACAATTGTTTGTGAGGGCCTTTTTGCATGTCACTAACAAAATGCTGAACAGATATTTCTCTAACTGTGACCATCATCCAGGCATGAGTCCAAAACACAAAACTTAACTTTCTAGAGGCAGTTTGATAATATCTTTTATTGCCTTACGTATCTCCTTCCAATAAGTTTTAATTACTTGACAGTCCCAAAAAAGATGGTAACGATGTGCACTTTGATTTCCACAGCTTCTCCAGAGAGCTGGAGAGTTACCTTTAGAGTGTGATTTTTGGTAGGTTGTAATAAAGTATCTTATCAGACTTTCCCACCCAAACTCTCTCCATCTCAGTGAGCTGATGGTACTCCCAGATTGTTCCACTCTTCTTCTCTTACATCTACGTCTCCCTCCGTTTCCCACTTTGTTTCGATGTATATATTTGAATGTGTTTTCATGTTGACGGGTCCTTTATACAGACCTGAGATAATGTTTCTTTAAACTGATCCAACAGCTGTTTGATCGCTTCTGATATTTGTTTTATTTTATCACTGACAAAACATCTTAACTGTAGATAACAATAAAATCCTGTTTCAAAACTTTATAGTGTATTATCTTTCATCATCTTACACACAGCTGTTAATCCTTTGTGTCCATTCCTTGAATCTAATGTCCAATTTATTTGGAGCAAATTGTGTATCATGTGTACACCACTTTAAGATTACTATATTTCTTTCAAATTTATATGTTGTTATTACGGTTTTCCACATTTTAAGAGTCAATTTGATCCGTGGGTTATCTATATTATTTATAGCATTTTGCAGGTTGCTGTCTGCTAGGAGTGCTTGTGTGGGGGTCAGGGTAATAGGGATAAACCTGCCATTGGTTTTACGGTTATGATTGATTAGTTTGGTGTTCTGAACACTGATACTGTTGTTTAATTTGACTGTCTCTGTGTGTGTTTGGGTGGAGAAAGGTACCGTTGTGCCTGTATGACTCTTGATGGTGACATCAGTGAATCCCTGCCTTAGCCATGAAACATTAAGGACCTATTGTCATGGTCAGATGTTTAAATAGGGCAAGGGGGCATTTTGTGATTTGAACCGGCGTATACGTTGCCCTTGGGTGGTTGAATACTCGTGACTTCGCTTGAAAGGATCTTACCCTGTCTCCCTTCTGGCCTGTGTAACCAGCAGGGCCTGGAAGTCCTGGAAGGCCTGGACTCCCTTTGCCTCCCTGTTCAAACAGAAATATAAACCATTAGAGACAGAATGCACTTGGTTGTTCAGAACTCCTACACAGAACTCAGTGTGTGGAGCCTCAAAAAGCCAATTCCCCACCTTACACCAACCATATCTGCAGAAAAAAACTTCTTTTGAAATAACATTTCCATCTAAATGGTGAGGTTGGACCCAATCACCCGACCATCCTGCTTTACTCTGCTGTTAGGGAGCGTGAGAGCATTCCTGGGGAACAGAGATTTCTTTGAGGGGCTCTCAGCTTCTTTTCCAGTCCTGAATCCCACCCCCCAAATGCCCCCTGAGCTGCAGAAAAAACATGTAACAAGAGGCTATTCATGCCCACTCTGGTGGATTACAGATTTAACTGCAAGGACAGACGTTCATAAAGATCTGCAACACTTTAATGAAAACACAAAATACAACTCCACTTCCCGGCCGTGGATGTCTGAGCACGACACTGGGCTCACTGGGCTCACTGGGCTCAGTCGTTCTAGTGTTGAATAATATGCTGATGACAGAACAACTTATATGGAAACATCGATTCTGCTGGCAGATGAGGGCAGCACAGATAAGGACTGGACTCAGGAGAAAAGAAATGAAGTTTTCTCCCAAGTTGCAACATTCTGAACCTTTTCCAGCTCAGACAGCTTTCTTATTTTCTTCTGACTCATTGCTTTTTTCTTCAACAGTTTAATTTTTAATCCTGTTTTTCTCTCAAACTAAATTAGCTCTCCCATTAGGCCCTGCGGCCAACCTTGATGCCTGGTTGTCAGGATGCCAGCACGTTTCAGAGCCTTGCAATCCAAGCTTGAACTGAAGAATGCATGATTTTATGTGAATAATGATTTTGCTTTTTTCTACTTCATCTGTTTTGCTTTTTAATAACATCTTTTTTATTCCAGTACCATGATTCTTACACTGCTGTACATGTACTACTGGTGGTACTCAGAATCCCTTAGAAAAATATGAGTTTCACCATTAAAGTTAAATAACTAGCTAATTAGGTGTTATTGAACTGTGGTGTCAAAATAATAACAGACCTAGGTAGAAAGATTAGTTAAGAAAATTACAAGTTTTGCTCTAAATGGAAACTGCTCAAAACACAGTTACAGTGGGGAATATTGAAACTGTGGTGGTCAATGGGTAACACGTACTTAAGCCTAAAGCAGCTCCAGTGAAGTCTTAAACTGCATCCTTCATCTATGGTGAGGTGTGTTTTGTGTTCCTCTATTCCCAGTCCAAACTCCAAACCAGTTTGAAGTAGAGAGCCAACATCAAGGTGACGCATGTTAATCGGGAACCCATTCCCGTTGTTCATCCCAGGAGTTAAAACATGAAGACAGTCAAAATGATTGTGCTCATAGGTTTGTAGAAAGAATTCTGGGATGTATCCTCATGGTGGACCTTGGGTTCATTGGATGGTTTTGGCCACGACACCCTCACCCAAGGAAGGCCAAGTCTGTGATGTCCCTGAGCCAACTGGGTTTGTTGAAGGGTTTTGTCATTCAACCTTTATTTAGACAGGTAAATCCCATTGAGCCTCGGGGACTCATTTACAAGAGAGACCTGATTTTAACAAAGAATGATGACAATGGACAACAGCGACAACAATAGACAATGATAAAAAGGCATACAGATTATTATTATTTTTTTTACAAATAAGATGGCCCAAAAAAATAACAAAAACAGCTAGACTCTAAGGCGAATGTAGAAAACTAAAAACAGGAACATGTCTGCATTGGTCCCTGCCAGGAGTCCAACAGATTCTTAAAGCCACTTAGAGAGGTCAAGGTCGAGAGCTTCAGATCTTTTTGTAAGATATTCCAGGAAACAGGAGCGGAGTAGGACAAGGCCCTTTTTCCAAATTCAGTCTGCACTGAGGGGACACTGCAGGTAATAATGTCCTGAGAGCGCACGCTGTAGCTGCACTCATGCAGAGACATGTAGGAGGAGATGTATGAAGGCAGCAGACCAAGAAGTGTTCTATTTCATATAGGCTTCGCCCTTTAAGGCTGTCGCTGATGGGTTTATCCCGTTATGCAGAGCATAAGCACTGAAAAAATTAGTCCACGCCCACCTGCTGTGTGGGCCCCACCCGGTCCGTATAAATTACGTTAAGAGCGGGAAATCGGCTCCCATTTTTTCTTCAGCGAGCTAATATAGCACTGTCAGAAGAACAAAGAAGATAAATTGTGTATATGACCAACCTTTGTGAAGGATGCTTGGCCCGGCAGTCGACCTCCGGTCGTCCGGTGAGTTCTCCTCCCCGAGGAGAAGATGACAGCAGTCTTATTCCAAGGTAAACGTCGGGGAACATTTCCCAGTGACAGGTCACTACACGCTGGACAACGCCATCTTGTGTTTTTTCCTCTTATCGCCGACCCTCGGGGCGAACCGGATGGTTCCTCCGGGGCAAGGTGTGCTCAGCTGCAGCCCCCGCTGCTCATTCCCTCCTGGGGAGCGTAGTGTAGGTGGAGGGGGGCTGAGTGAATGCTCACCCCATCCCACCTCGTTTCGCATCGGCGATCACACCGCTCCCGGCCGACGGCGCCCTCAGGGATTGCCCGGCGGAACCCGGGAGGAGGCTGACATGAAGGGACCCCTTTTTTCTACGTCCCTCGCCTTTGCTCGCCAGTTCGGATGATCGGCGGAAAGGTTATTTTTCACCGACGTGTTTCCAGGCAGCCGCAGTTAGCAACAACGTGCGCTGCTAGCATATAGCATGTCCAAGGGACTGAAGGCCGCAGACCTGCCTTGGAGACAAAGAACTCCCTCTGTAAGGCAACTGACGCTATTCCTCGGTTCCCCCCCCTGGAGCCAAGCCTCGCGGAAGCTTCCGGAGCGAAGCTGCCCAGGTCGGAGCAGCGTCCCGTCCCTCCGGAGGAACCAGACGGCGACCAAGCTCTCCAATCGAGCCCACCGACGTGTTTTCAGGCAGCCGCAGTTAGCAACAACATGCGCTGCTAGCATTTAGCATGTCGAAAAGGCTGGAGGCCTCAGACCTGCCGGAGGAGACAAAGAGCTCCCTGTGTAATCGGCAGACGCCATCCTCAACATGTGCGCCGCTTCCACGGTTGGCCTGTCGAGGATTGCAGCGTGGATGACGGTAATCCAACGTTCCATCTGGCTCCGTCACTCTCCATTGCTGCCGGAAAAGCTGCACAAGACCTGATGGAGGGCCCCATCTCATCGGACGCGCTGTTCGGAAGCAGCTTGGCGACCATGCTGACGAATTCGAAGCAGTCGGAGGAGATGTCGGAAGCTGTACGCCATTTCATCAAGCCGCGCGGCTCATCCCGTCCCCCAGCCCGCTGGAGAGATCGTCGAGAGCAGAGGCAGAAACATCGACGCTCCACGGCAGCAGCAGCTTCGTCTCGCCCAGCTCCACCACCAGCCCCGCCCGCCAGAGACCACCCCTCCTCAGTCCGGCAGCCTGCACTTCAGCGTTTCCCCAGAGATCGCCTGCAGACGGCGCTCGGGGCCAACAAACCGCAGGGCTCACGGGGGAGAAGATTTAAGAAATGACGGTCTGCGGAGGATGTGTGTATAAATGACACAGGAATTGAAATAAATGATTTTTCAAGATCAAAATGCCTGTTTTTAGCCAGTCTGTAAGTTCGGATGAGCTCACAGCCGCTACACACACATCCTCCACACAGAGAGAGCCGGTGGCCTTAAATAAAGGTTTTTTAAACCCACCGCCGCTCCTTCACATGCCCAGACGCTCACGTGACACTACGGTAAGCGAAATAACTTGTTGTCAATCAGACCCGCACGATCACCACCCAAACGGTGTTAAACGCGCACCCGAGCGGGACAAGCAGCCTCCATCCAAACGGCACTGTGTCGATGATGCACGCACAGCTGCCCGGCGCTCACCGGCTCACATCGGGATAAATGTGGGACCGCAGGCCGGGTCCGGTGGAGGTCCCCGCTCTCAGCGAAAACAACACACGCCTCTCCTGAATGAACGCGAGCGGCCGTCATCCATCGCGTCTCAGCGATCGGCAGCTCACGGCGACATAAGCGTGAGACAGCTGAATGAATCCAATGATGGGCCCCGCCCTCAGCGAGAGCGGCGCGCGTCCCTCCAGAGGAAACGTGCGCTCCCGCGAGGCTCACAACCTTCACTTCGACAGCACGGCGTTGATGACGTCACGCCCTCCACCTCTCAACGTTCGCACAGCGACGTTAAACGTGCAGCCTCTCGACGTCATCAGCTGACACACGCCTCGCCTCAGCGCACACCGCCCCGCCCAGACATGAAGGTTGGTCTGCGATCCAGACACAACGCACGGGCGCGCGCAGAACAGCCCTTTCGAGGAAGCCTCGCCTTGGGTCACGCGGAAAACATTTCCGCGACACATGACGGCGGTCGAGGCGGAGGTTTGGATGACATCCGTTCAAAACACGGCACATCATTTAAACGCACGTCCACTCAACGAACGTCACGCAGAGTGGCTAAAAACATGCTCACCGGACAGATGGATGGACAGAGTGTTATGCAAGGGTTACACGCTGCAGTTTGCAACCCGACCCCCTCCGTTCGGAGGAGTTATAGAGACGGTCCTGTCATCACCAGACCAAGTCTCAGCCTTAAATGCAAAAGTCCAAGAGCTTCTGATAAAAGATGTAATCTCAAGAGTTCCCAACGAGGAGGAAAACACAGGGTTTTACTCACGCTACTTCCTGGTCCCCAAAAAGGACCGGAGGGATGAGACCGATTCTGGATCTGTCAGCTTTCAACAAAGCGATCATGAACAGACCTTTTCACATGTTGACGAACAGACAGCTGTTGGACAACATCCAGAAAAACGACTGGTTTGTCTCCATCGATTTAAAAGATGCTTATTTTCACATACCAATCATCCCAAAACACAGAAAATTTCTGCGTTTCGCCTTTCAAGGGATGAAGTACCAGTACAACAGGCTGCTTTTCGGGTACTCCCTCGCGCCTCGTACGTTCTCAAAGTGTGTGGAGACAGCCCTGCATCCGCTACACAGAGCAGGGATGAGAGTTTTGTTTTACCTGGACGACCTGCTGCTCCTGTCTCACTCCAGACAGGAAGCATTGATACAGGCTCAGGTGTTGGCATCACACCTGTTAAATCTGGGCTTCGCCATAAACTGGAAGAAAAGCTCGATTTTCCCGGCCCAGACAATTGTTTATCTGGGAGTGGAATTAAACTCAATTACCATGACGGCTCGCTTATCACAAACAAGAATCGACACTCTAAAAAACCAATTACGCCACGTAAGACCTGGCAAAGTGGTAACAGCTGTCTCCGTCATGAAGCTGTTGGGAATGATGTCATCAGCTCACACAGTGGTCCCGCTGGGTTTGTTACACATGAGACGCCTCCAGAGGTGGTTTACGCGTCTGTGTGTGGATCCAGTAAAACAAAAGAGACGGATGATCATTGTCCCTCCCTCCGTGAGAGCAGACCTCCGACACTGGGGAAACACCCTGGTTCTGTCAGAGGGAGTCCCCGTCAGCAGACCCTCATCACACGTGTCAGTCTTCACGGACGCGTCGCTGTCAGGCTGGGGGGGGACATGCTTATCTCAAGCAGTAGGGGCGCTGTGGCCCCACCACACATCAGCCCACATCAATTTTTTGGAGTGTCGCACAGTACTGAATGTGATTCAACACTTTGCTCCTGTGCTACAGAATCAACACGTGTTGATTCACACAGACAACATGATGACTGCCGCTTACATAACCGTCAAGGGTGTGCGTTCAGCCCAGATGTTACACATTGTGCGAAAGCTACTGTGTTGGGTTCATCAAAACTTGCTCTTTATTAGAGCGGTTTACATATCCGGTGTTCTGAACAGAGGGGCAGATGTGACGTCCAGGGGCGGCCCACGTCACGTGGACCGGACCCTCCATCCAGATCTGATGTTTTTCAGACGCAGCAGAAGTTGGCAAAGCAGTTGTGGACCTGTTTGCGACGCGGGAAGAACGCTCAGTGCCAACTATGGTTTTTTTCCTTGAGCCCGCGAGACGATCCATCGCTGGGGGGGAACGCAATTGCTCACAGCCGGTGGCCCAAAACGCTTTATACGCGTTTCTTTTCCCCCACCTCCTCTGTTTTTTACAGTTCCTGAACCGAGTTCAGGAGGAGGGATTGACAGCTCTCCTGGTGGCTCCCGGCGTGTGAACGCACCATGGTTCCCAGGCCTGCAACGTCTGTTGTCGGGTCGCCGTGGAACTGTCGTGGAGGGAGGATGCTCTCCTTCAGGCAGGAGGAGCGACCAAGAGTTACCCAGAAATAGGTCAACACCTGTGGGTCTGACCGCTGAGCGGTCCCACTTAGAGGATGGGTTTCCCTCAGGAGATGGTGTGCACAATTCATGATTCACGTGCTGCATCTACCACAGTTCTGTACACATCAAAGGGGACGGTTTTTCAGCGCTGGTGTACAGAGAAGGTTTAGAGGCCACCTCATGCCTTTTAGGCGGCGTGTTGTTTTTCTACAACAGCTGATGGATAGGGAGTTGGCATTCAGTACGCTTTAACGTACGTTGCAGTCATCTATTCCTGCCACGAAGGGTTTCGGAGACAGAACAGCTTTTAATCACCCGCTGATGAAGCGTTTTTCTAAAAGATGTTCAGAGACACAGGCCTGCTTCACGTCCACTTGTTCCACAGTGGGATTTAACGCTGGTCCTGCGAGCCATGATCAAAGCTCCAATTGAGCCTCTGGATCAGGTTTCATTTAAATTCTTGTCTCTTTAAACAGCCCTGCTGCTGGTTTTAACACCCGCTAAGAGGATAAGTAATTATCTGCCCTCTCTGTTGCTTCGTCATGCCTTAGAATTAGGCTGACGGGCAGCTCAGCTGTTTTTAAGACCAACCCAGCTTTTATGCCTAAAACATCACGAGCTCTTTTAAATCAAGAGTGATATCGTTGGAGGGGTTTCTCCCCCCCCCCCCACACAGATCAGAAGAGGAAGCATCTTTTCATCTTCTCTGCCCGGTGCGGGTGTTGGCGTGTTACATAACGCGCACAGCTGCAATGCGTTTTCAAACTCAACAATTGTTTGTGCATTATAGAGATGCTTCTGCAGATCACCGTTATCCACCCAGCGCTTGTCACTCTGGCTGTGTGAGGCCTTTTCTGAAGCCTACAGAGCATCAGATTTAGGGCCTCCTGTCAACCTCTAAGCACACTCGACCAAGGGTATCGCATCTTCGACTGCTCTGCATAATGGTATGTCAATGCAGGACATTTGCACTGCGGCTGCATGGTCAACACCCTGCTCATTTATTCGCTTTTACCTACGTGATGTAACGGCTAGTTCCATGACACATTCTGTCCTTAGTGCTCTAACAGAATGAATATTATTGTTCTCATGGAACTCTGCTTAAGCTCACTTCTGTCTGCATGCATTCAGTGTGAGATGTTGTTATCAGTCACAAGTCGTGTCTGTGATTTTGGTTCTATTGTCACTAATCAGTTCATGATTATTGTTACCAATCAATTCATGGACATTAATCTGTTATACTGTTCAGCCATGAACCAGTTGGTTCATGCCCCCCCCCCTCCCCCCCCCTCCTCTCTTTTCAACTTCTTCTTCCCGTTGAAAGTTTCCGGGAGCATTCATGCTTTGTCAGAACGCATAGTTACTCAACATGCGTCTGTGCATGTCACATAATTACGCGATGCGTAGTTATGCACACGGGGAGCTGAGTGACAAGACGTTTTTTGGGCAAGCTTCCGCTTCTTACTGTGTTCGAATGGACCCAGTGAGGCGAGGACCACATCCGCTTCGCCCTTAACCCATCAGCGACAGCCTTAAAGGGCGAAGCCTATATGAAATAGAACGTTGGTTACGTACTGTAACCCCAGATTCTATGAATATAGGCGTAGCCCTTTAAGCGTCGGGCCTCACTGGCTCCTAAATGGCTGAAGAAAAAGCTATTTTGGGAGCCGATTTCCCGCTCTTAACGTAATTTATACGGACCGGGTGGGGCCCACACAGCAGGTGGGCGTGGACTAATTTTTTCAGTGCTTATGCTCTGCATAACGGGATAAACCCATCAGCGACAGCCTTAAAGGGCTACGCCTATATTCATAGAATCTGGGGTTACAGTACGTAACCAACGATTTAAAGATGAAAATGTACCAGTGAAGTTAATGATGACCAGTTAACCAGTGAATACAGGGTGCAGTGATGGGTACAATAATCACAGCCAGTTATGAATCTTAGTGCACCATGATAGACAGCATCCAACATCTGCAGGGTTCTTGTAGGAGCGTTCATGTAAATAATGTCACCGTAATCAACGGAGGGAAGGAAAGTCACAGATACAAGGCGTTTTCTAGCATTCAGAGTTGGACAGGATCTGTTTCTGAAAAAGAAACCCAGTTTAACTTTCAGTTTCTTTACTAGGTTTTCCACGTGGAGCTTAAAAGAAAGATGTGAGTCGACCAAGACACCCAAATATTTATAGGAATCAGCAAACTCAATAAACAGGCTTGGTTTGTAAGTTATGATTAGACTTTAATGTAATTTGTTTGGTTTTGACAGTTACCTGATCTGTTTGAAACGTTTCAGTACAAGCCTGAAAGATTTAAATGTCTGTGGTAATGGCTGAACTGGTAGAGCTTAGTATTGTCCGATGGTACTCATTATGAAAAGTGTCAGAACCACTTTTCTAGTACATTTCAAAGAAAGAAAGAAAGATATCTGATATATATCCTTTGATGATATTTTAGATATTTTCTTCATCTCAGTGTCCCTCGGAGGGAATTGGTTTCTTTAAGAAAAACTTTGCACGAGGCTTACCCTGGCTCCTGATAATCCTGGAGGCCCGTCAGGCCCCTTCTCTCCACGTTCACCCTGAAACAGAAAAGAGCTAATGTCACCAGAAGTTTTTTGTGTTACATTATGAAAAAAGAGATAACGTTTCATCAGAATAATGCAATTCCCCTTAAAGGAGTTTTATCACTAAATACCTATGAGAAACTGGACCATTTATCAGCTTTACATCCTGCAGGTTTTATTTGAGATAGACGATTAGCACTGTTGCCTTGCAGTAAGAAGGTCCTGGGTTCGACTCCTGGCAAGGCTTTTTTTCGTGACGTTCACACGTTCTCTCTGTGCACATGTGTGTTTTCTACTGGCTCGTAGTTTCCTCCCACAAACCAGAAACACACTGGGGTAATTGCTAACTTTAAATTTGCCCCAGTCATCAGTACGTTAGTCTCTGTGTGGTTCTGTAATGGACTGGAAACTTGTCCGGGGTGTACCCTGCTGCTCACCCACTGAGCCGCTGAAGCTTTGATCCTGCAAGGTTCATGTGAAACTACGCCTGACCAGCCCGTGGTCCTACAGGAGGTTTCTTCCTGTTGAAAGAGTAACTCCTTTCCACTGTCACCAGTGTGTGACTCACAGTGGGGGAGAGCATAAACTGGAGTTTTTTAATGCAATCTACTGGTTTCTTAAAAAAAAATAAAAATACAATTTTTTTAAAAATTGGCATTTTGTAATTTTCAAACTTTATTTAGACAGGTAAATCCCATTGAGCCTCGAGGACTCATTTACAAGAGAGACCTGATTTCAACAAAGAAAGATGACAACGATGGACAACAGTGACAACAACAGACAGCCACAAAAAGGCATACAGATTTTTTTTTTTTACAAATACAATGACAAAAAAAGTAACAAAAAACAACTAGATTACAAGGCAAATGTAGAAAACTAAAAACAGGAACATGTCAGCATTGGTCCCTGCCAGGAGTCCAACAGATTCCTAAAGCCACTTAGAGAGGTCAAGGTCGAGAGCTTCAGATCTTTTTGCAAGATATTCCAGGAAACAGGAGCGGAGTAGGAGAAGGCCCTTTTGCCTAGTTCAGTCCTCACTGAGGGAACACTGCAGGTAATAATGTCCTGAGAGCGCACGCTGTAGCTGCACTCACGCAGAGACATGTAGGAGGAGATGTATGAAGGCAGCAGACCAAGAAGTGATTTAAAGATGAAAATGTACCAGTGAGAGAGTCTGTGTGAAGTTAATGGTGACCAGTTAACCAGTGAATACTGGGTGCAGTGGTGGGTACAATAATCACAGCCAGTTATGAATCTTAGTGCACCATGATAGACAGCATCCAACATCTGCAGGGTTCTTGTAGGAGCGTTCATGTAAATAATGTCACCATAATCAATTGAGGGAAGGAAAGTCACAGATACAAGGCGTTTTCTAGCATTCAGAGTTAGACAGGATTTGTTTCTGAAAAAGAAACCCAGTTTAGCTTTCAGTTACTTTACCAAGTTTTCCACATGGAGATTAAAAGAGAGATGTGAGTCGACCAAGATACCCAAATAACAAAGCCCATGCTCAATAATCTAGGTATACAATCCAACATTTTTCAGTCAGGTCATCTGGACAGTTTCTTTTTTTGTGCTGAAATGTTTCGCCTTCCATCCGGAGGGCTTCATCAGTCAAGGAAACACACAACACAAAACTGATTCTTCCCCCAACAGCTTACTCCAAAGTGGAACAAACAAGTTTCCCAAATATTAGACCTGTCCAAATATATACCCAAATATTTATAGGAATCAACAAACTCAATCGGGACATCATTTGAGGATAAAATCAGAGGAAGAACTGCTGGGACCGACTTCCTATTTGAAAAAAGCATCCCTTTGGTTTTGTCGGAATTTAGGACAAGTTTGAGGCGGAACAAATCAGACTGGATGATGTTGAATGCAGATTTCAAAAGCTGGAAAGCCTTAGCAACAGTTTTAGCTCGACAATAAACAACTGTGTCATCAGCATAGAAATGTATGGATGCATCAGGGATGTTTTGACCTACATTACCTATATAGATTGTAAAGAGGGTGGGTCCTAAGACTGAGCCTTGTGGTACACCATTGTTAACTGTTAAATACCTGGAGAAAGTACCATTATGTTGAACACATTGCCTCTGATCTGAGAGAAAGTTAGAGAACCAACCAATAGTGTGATATGAGAAACCGATTTTTGAGAGCTTATGATACAAGATGTTCTGATCCACAGTGTCAAAAGCTTTAGACAGGTCTAAGAAAAGTGCAGCACAATAATCCTTAGCACCCAGTGCTTCAACAGGAGGATTTTGTTAGTATAAATGAATCCACTCACTCCTGTTAATTATTTAAATTTTCATGTTCCTAGAACAACTGGCCGAGGTGGATGAGTAGCTTCTATTTTTCAGTCAGGATTATTGATTAATGCCAAACCAGTTATTAGTTATGATTCTTTTGAATCACTGTCCCTCAGTCTTTCTCATCCAAAATGGAAATCAGAAAAGCCACTTTTACTAGTTGTTATACATCATCCACCAGGCGCTTACTCTCAGTTTTTGTCTGAATTCTCAGAATTCTTAACTGACTTATTATTAAATACTGATAAAGTCATCATAATGGGTGATTTCAATATTCGTAGATGTTGAAAGTGATAGCTTAAGCATAGCCTTTAATAATTTAATAGACTCATTTGGTTTTACTCAAAAACGTCCGCACATCTACTCATTCTTATCATCACACTCTTGATTTAGTTCTGACCTATGGTGTAGAGATTAAGGACTTGGTAATAGTTCCTCAAAATCCTATTCTGTCCGACCATTTTTTAATAACCTTTGAGTTTACATTAAATGACTACACAGTCACTGAGAGTAAATTTCATCTCAGCAGGTGCTTATCAGAAAATGCTGTAACCAAATTTAAACAATCTCTTCCATCAATGTTTTCCTCTGTCTTGCAGAGTAATGCATCAGAGAACAGAGACTTAGATCATCTATTTGATCATCTTACAACTTCAATGCAAACTTCACTTGATAAAATTGCTCCAATGAAAAAGAAAGTAATCAATCAGAGGAAACTGGCTCCTTGGTTCAATTCTGAGTTACGTACTTTAAAGCAGGCATCTAGAAACCAGGAGAGAAAATGGCGCTCTACTAATGTTGAAGAATTTTATTTAACTTGGAAGGAAAGTCTGCTAACATATAAAAAAGCTCTCCGTAACGCTAGAACTTTATATTACTCATCTTTAATAGAGGAGAATAAAATTAACCCTAGGTTTCTGTTTAGTACTATTGCTAGACTAATTAAAAGTCCCATTTCTGTTGAACCATGTATCCCTACAACTATAAGTAGTGATGACTTCATGAGATTCTTTATAAATAAAATTATTTCAATTAGAGAGAAAATTCAAACCATCCTTCCTTCTACTATCTCTAGTCCCCTGTCAAGTGAGGCAACTTTAAAAATTTCACTAGAGCCTGATTTATGTTTGGACATTTTTTGTCCCGTTGAGCTCTGAATTGTCAAAAATAATAACCTCATCCAAACCATCCACATGTCTGCTAGATCCCATCCCAACCAGACTGTTTAAAGAGGTATTTCCCCTAATTAATGTCCACATTTAGGATCTACTTAATTTGTCTTTAATAGATGGTTATGTACCACAGAGCTTTAAGGTTGCTGTAATTAAACCTTTACTTAAGAAGTCTGATCTTGATTCAGAAATTCTGGCCAACTATAGACCTATATCTAATCTAACTTTCATCTACAAAATTCTAGAGAAAATAGTTACAGGTCAGTTGCGTGAACATCTACAAAGAAATAATCTGTTTGAAGAGTTTCAGTCAGGGTTTAGAGCTCATCATAGCACAGAAACAGCACTAGTAAAAGTAACTAATGATATTCTCATGGCCTCAAACAATGGACTCGTGTCTATACTGGTCCTGTTGGACCTCAGTGCTGCATTTGATACAGTTGATCACAATATTTTACTACAGAGGCTTGAATATGATATTGGAATTACAGGAACAGCTCTAAAATGGTTTAAATCATATCTATCTGATAGATTCCAGTTTGTAAATGTAAATAATAAATCTTCTTCATACACCAAAGTTAGTTAGTAGATGTTAAATCCATTGATTGCCAGGTCATTATTCATTACAGATTTGTTGAGCCAGGTTTCAGAGATGAAGATAACATCTGCCCCAGAAGAACGGACCAGAATTTTTAAGGCATCAAGTTTTCTCAGAAGGCTCCGAGCGTTTACATGCAGAAAATGAAGTCCTGACATGTTTTTAAAGTCATTTGGTGTCCTATAATTAGTGGGGGGTCCAGGGTTGGGCTGAATCCCTGACAGCAGTAACAACATTATTATCAGACATTTTCTTGAGTTTTTCGTGACTGATGTGTAATCACAGGAGTTAGTAGTGTGACACTTAGTCCCCATAATTGAACCATGAGAAACATCAATGAAGACACGATCATTCAGAACCCAAAAACAGTGAAAGTTGCAGTGATGGACAGATCCAGGTGTATTAACAAGATTCAGTGACTCCAGATAATCTGAGATCTGAAAATAATGACAATAAAATGAATGGTGCAGAAAAGTTTCAGACCATAAAGCGTCATGAATCAAATGGACAAACAAGTCCGACGAGCTGGCCCCACTAAAGTTTGAGTTGGTCTGAGGGGGGGCTCCAGCCCCCCTGCGAAGATGGATGGATTAGCTGCCAGTAAATCCTCCTGAAATGAAAGCCATGGTCCTAGCTCGTTTCAGGCCAACAGGGGACAACAGCGTGATCCGGAATAAAAATAATTATTATCCAGGTGAGTTTGGATGGAGGCCTGCAGCAACTCCGATGCAAACTCCGAACTTCTCTCGAGCATCACGCAGCGCTGCTCCTCCGCTTCTCTACACGTCACCTCCGCACCCGACAGCACGAGAGGCACCCCCGGTGAAAAACAATAAGACTAACCGGAGAGGCTGAGGCTGACGTCATCACTGGTCCAGTCCGGTTTTGCTCCAGTCCGGCTTCGGCGCTCCACAGCCCGAGAGGCGAAGAGGTTGAAGTGGCTGAAGTCGTCACTGGTCCGGTTCTGCTCCAGTCTGGCTCCGGCGCTCCACAGCTCGAGAGACGAAGAGGCTGAAGTTGTCCCTGGCCCGGTTCTGCTCTGGTCCGGTTCTGGCGGCGCTTCAAAGCATCAGAGCATCTCCTCCAGGCAAACACAGCGATTCCACGGAGGTGGACAGCCCTTTGTTAAAAGGTAACAGGCTGCTAAATGAAGCTGAGACCGGATCTGTTGAAGACGAAGTTCCCCACAGCCAACTCAGTTCGGTTCTGGTCCAGTTCGGGGGACACAGGTACACTTCCCCCACACCAATGAAGACACCATGAGGGTCAGTCCAACAGAAAACCAGCAAAAAAGCCAGCAAAATACCACCCAGCGATTCTTGTCGGAACCAGGTAGAACCACAAAGGTCCAGGTGAGAAGTTCGTTGAGGTCCGGAGAGAGAGAGAAAAAAAACACTGGACCTTCGAGCAACGACTCCTCAGCTCGAGGGGTCACCAGGCCGGCAGGGTGCGCTCAGAGTGACCGGTGGGGTGGGAGCGGCCGGTCCTAGACCGAAATAATTTTTTGGGACTGTCCTGTCCAGCTCTCTGAGTCACTGAACACCGAATTTGGTTGGAAGGGGGACCAACTTTAGTCCGGTTTGAAAAACGGGTCAGTTTGATGATAAAAGACTGCAGAGAAGCCGGGGGGAGCTGCCATCCATGAGCTTGCCAGAACCGGAAGTGAATATACTGGGTGGGGTTTTATCGTATTATAACTGATTTGAATCAACTGTAATTGGATTTGAATCCATTTTGAATTCATGATTTGGACTTGTTTTTTCTTGTAGTATACTATTTAATTTAAATTTATTTGTTATGCTTTTTGCTGCTCTCTTCTCCAGGGGTCGCCACAGAGAATAACTCACACAAAGACTTGGTGATTGTTTTTACGATGGATGTCCTTCCTGACACAACCACAGACCACCGCGCTACCACAGCCCTCTGTGTGGAGCAGAAAGCTGCTATCTAGGGCGCCCGAGGGAGCAGATGGTGGGGGTTGGGGGCTGTGCTCAAGGGCCCAGAGTGGGGTAAATGAGGTTGGAGACAGGTGTGGGTGTTTCACCTTTCCCACCCACATTTTGATGTTGTCGCTCCAGGGAGTCCAACTGGCGACATTCCGATCACAGACTCGTCTTCTCTAACCTCTGTGCCACCACTCCCCCCACTTGTAGCTATATAATAAACTGAATTAAATTGAATTGGAAAAAAGTGTGATTAAAATAAAGGAGAAAAGCAGCAACAATGATTAGGGACTCACAGGTCCTCCTCTGGGTCCAACAGGTCCCACCACTCCCTGCTCGCCACGCTCGCCCTGGAAGCAAAATAAGACTTCAGATCAGACGGTTGTCAGAGCTCCGGCTGACATTTACAATTATTTTGAATAAGGCTGGTGTTTACACATGTTCTTTCAGAAGATGAAGTGAAATGTAACGTGTTTAACTTTGTTCTAAACGTACTTGTTTCCCTGGAGACCCCATTAGTCCCACAACTCCTGGGTCTCCTGTGTTACCCTGGGAGAAAAACACGATAACACTGGTTTAATTTGAACATTTCTCTCAGCACATGGAAATACTCCTATTTTCATGGCGCATCAGCTCTGGTCATACCTTTGTGCCACCATGCCCCTTTGGTCCGTATGCTCCTGGCAAACCCTGCATGAGCAAAATTACAGCAAACATCAAAGAATAAAACAAGAAAGGTATATGATAAAACTAAAAATTGTAAATAATAATCAGGTGAGGTAAGAAGTCACTCACAGGAAGTCCCTGTGGGCCAGCATCACCTGGAGCCCCACTTTTCCCTGGAAGACCCTGAAAATAATCAAAGTATGGGGTACCATTTGTAAAGCTACATAGTCAAAAGTTAACAGCAATATTTTGGTTTATTTTGCCTTTCGTAAAAAAAAATTTTTTTTTTCAGTCATATTTTCATCACATCATTCATACATTTATAAAGGTCATAGTTCACTAAATAATTATTTAATTTGCAAGTTAAATATTTAGTTTACAAACTAAAACCTTAACTTGCAAGTTAAATATTTAGTTAGCAAGCTAAATATTTAGCTCCACACTAAATATTACAAACTAAATGTTTATGTCCAAGATATATGTTTAATTTACAAACTAAATATTTAACTTGCAAGTTAAATATGTATTTAGTGCAGTAAATATTCAGGTGTAAATTAAATATTTAATTTCCAAGCTAAATATTTATTTTCAAAACTAAACATTTAATTTCCAAACTAAATATTTATTGTCCAAGCTAAATATTTAATGTCCAAACTAAGCATCTAAAGTAATTTCTAAGCTGAACATTTAATTTTTAAACTAAATATTTTGTTTGCTAACTAAATATGTAGCATGGACCTAAATATTTAAATTGCTAGCTAAATATTTAGTTTGTAAATTAAACATTTAGCTTGGACATAAGCATTTAGTTTGTAAACTAAATATTTAGTGTAGAGCTAAATATTTATCTTGCTAAATAAATATTTAACTTGCAAGTTAAGTATTTAGTTTGTAAATAAAACATTTAGCTTTGACATAAACATTAAGTTTGTAAACTAAATATTTAGTGTGTGCAAGTTAAGTATTGAGTTTGTAGACTCAATATTTAACTTGTAGATCAAATATATAGTTTGGAACTATGACATTTATAAATGTATGAATAACATGGTGCAAATATAACTTTGAAAAATAGACTATTTGTTTTCTTATGAAAGGCTAAATAAACCGAAATATTGTTGTAACTTTTGACCGTGTAACTTTACAAACGGCACCTCATATCACAATAGATAAACTGACTGGACCAAACCGTCTCCATAAATCATGGAGAAACATGTCAAAGTTGGCATCATGCTGAAAACTAGAACTCAAACATTTACACTTCCTCTTATAGACGTGTTTTTGGGCTAGTCTTTGGTATTTATGATCATGATCTCAAACTCGACTGCTTGAAGGACTGTGTGACAGAGAAAAAAGAGGATTTGTGCTTCAATTTTTAAAAATTATTTTCCTTTTGTCAGACGTTTGTCTACAACAACTTCGAGGACAAAGAGCGACAAACATTTAGACTAAAAGCGCTTCGTGTCAGCAACACTATAAATGACTACCTTTGACCCAGGCAGCCCAGGAATTCCCTCACGTCCATCTGGACCAGGAAGTCCCTGTTGACGATAAGAGGAAGTGATTATTTCATTAAAGAGTTTATTCTAAACATTTTTATACAACTGGTCATGCTGCTCTAGTAAATGATACAGAGGAAAGCTGGGAAGAGAAACATCATTATAGGAATTGTTGACAAAGTATTTTTTGGCCTTCACAGTGGGGGCCACATGGTAAAACTGGTGACTAATCTAGTATCTATTACTTATTAAAATACTGGCTGTAGTCATGTGACTCTGCTCTACCAACCAGCTTCTCTTAGACTTTCTAAGTTGAAAACTGAAATAAAGAAGCACTCAAGCTTTTGCAGTTGCTCCAAAACTGTGGAATAGTTTAGCAGATCATTTAAAGACGGCTCAGACCGTTGAATCTTTGCTAAAAACCATTGGTGTAGTTTACATTTTTGTAGTGGGTATACTGTGCTTAGAAACCATAGTACTCTGGTTAGTACAATATAATCTTCAATTTATTTGGATTTTTAAGTATATTGAACATTTCCAAATTTCTCTGAGGCTTATATTTGAATAAATATACAACAAACTTTGTAAAACGGTTGGCTTTGTATTTAAAACATGTTATAGGATTTATAAAACAGTGTTAAAGCAAAACATGTTCAAGTATTACGTAGTAAGTACAGAAATATACAATACTTTGCTGGATAAGTGAATGTAATAAACAAGCGCTGCATACAAATAGATTGTTACGGAAGTGTTTAACTGTTGTTTAACGTATCAACGACACATGTCTAATGACATGGCATGAATCAATGGGCACTTTTCAATGGGTATACTGAAATTCTTATTATTTTCTAGTGGGTGTACTCCTTACACCTGCGTATCGCATACACCACTCTAAAATCCCATCTCGTTTCCCTGGCGTTTGGTTCAGACGGTTTGGGAAACAACTAGAACCAAAGGTTTTTGTCATTTTTTCTGTATTTTATTTTAATTTTACTTGTGTTTTCTTAACAACTTCTGTTTCCTTGTTTTTATTGCTGTTTTGCTTTTTGACTCGACTGTAATGTTACGCATTTTGGCCAACCTTTGTTGTTTTTATGTGCTATGTGAATTTTCATTCATTCAACCTTTATTTATACAGGTTAATCCCACTGAGCCTCAGGGACTTATTTACAAGAGATAAATAAAAAAGGAATGAACTGACATTGACGATGGCTGAGCCGCAGATGTAAAGGAATAAAAATGGACAACCTAGAAAAAGACTATCCAGGTGAAGGAACGTAGTGATGACATTTCAATAATAGGAGTGAATAGATTGTAGCAAACTAAAAATAAGTAAAAATTACATTTTCCTTGAAAATGCTATGCGACTGCTGAGTTCTGAATAACTTTGCTGAAAGAAGAAGAAGCTGAAACAGATCTGTAAGCTAAATGCAGTAAAAGTAGCAAAATGCTAACTTAAACCTAAAAGTAGTAAAAATCTAGCCAAGAGCCGAAAAGTAATAAAAGTCTCACTAAAAGTTAAAAGTGTCAATAGGCTAGTTAAAAACAGACTAGCTAAATGTAGCAGAACGTTTGCTTTTAATAAATTAGCATCATAGTAGTACTATTAACAGAAGTATGCTGAAGTAAGAAAACACAGTTCTTAAAGGATTTAAAGAGATAAAGGTTGCCAGATAAGAAATGATGAAATATCATACTGTCACTTTAAACCTATTGTATGTTGTATAAAACCATCCTGCGTACAGAGTGGGGGTGCTCTTATCTGAGGCAGTGGAGGCAGAGGGTGTGCACTTTCCCAGGGTGGGGCTGTCGGCAAACGTGCAGTCAGAGGTGGAGGGGGTTGCATGCGAACTTTCTGATGGTTTGTAGGTGTTTGTGCAAGTAATTTTTTTTTTGTGCATTTATTTACCAAAACTGTTGTATATTTATGCTTTTTCAAAACTATTTATAGTATATGACACCTGGAAGATATCTTATTGTATTTTATTTGAGATTTTTTTTTTGTAAATAAAGTTAAACGTTTTGAAAAGTATATAAGTTACAAAAATCAAAAGTCATAGCACCCATCTTCTGAACAAGCTGTTTTAATGAGGAATAGATAAAAAAACAAAAACAAAGTATGCAGAAGTAGATGCCAAAACTTTCAGGAAAATAATCAGGAAACAACAGTGTGAAGGCAACATTCACATAATCGTTGTTTAATTGATGAATAATCTTAACGAGATTAAGTAGAACTCACAGGTCCTCCCTTTGGTCCTGGTACTCCTCTGATTCCAGGTGGTCCTCGTTCCCCCTACGATAGAACAGTTTAAAAAGAAATATACAGCAATTACAAGATACAGGGGTACAGTTATTTTAAAAACAGTTTTAAATTTCATATATTTAATTTAATTTAGGGAAAGTAAATAACGAAGTAATAATGATAAAAGTATTTAAATTTTCCACACGCGTTTTAAATCACAAAGCGATATACACCAACTGTTGAACAGGACCGAGCTGGTCGAGAAAATGAATGGATGGACAAGAGCTGTGCGTATTTCAGTGGAAACAGGAGGTGAAGAGTTTAAAAAGCCACTAAGATACAAAAGTACACTTCCCATCCAGACAGCCAGATATCAGAGCTCTCACCTGCACTCCTGTTGGTCCAGTCTCACCTACAGCTCCTCTTTGACCTGGATCACCCTGAAACATGTCGGTATTCATCAGTTGCTTTATGTTTTATTTTGTCTAAATAACCAAGTAGCCAATGTAATAATTCAGATTATTCACTCACTGGGGCTCCCACAATTCCTCGAGGACCTACATCCCCAGGCTTTCCACGAGGTCCCTGTTTGAGAAAATATCAAGGTTAATTGAAGCAAATAATAAAAAAATAACACAAAAAACATGAAAATGAACTCAGTTTGGTGCATAGAGGCTCCTGATGTCCTTTTATATATATATTTTTAATTTCAGACAACACTTAAGGTTAAAAAAAACTTGAATTGTCTTTTAACAGAGATCATTTCAAGGGTTAAAACTGATGACATTATTAAATATGATTTACAGTTGTGCACAGGTCAGTCAGAATCAACAGCTGACCTGTTCATCCTCACTGAGCTCCTCTGATTTCACACTCCTCCGCTAACATAACCGCGGCCACCAGAGGGTGCTGTTGTGCAGAGGGTGCTGTTGTGCAGAGGGTGCTGTTGTGCAGAGGGTGCTGTTGTGCAGAGGGTGCTGTTGTGAAGCACAAACGTACTCTTAAGCAGAGCTATTCAACTAAACTGACCAGGGGCACAGTTACTGAAAGCCATGAGCTCAGGGACCGGACATCCAGCAGTTATTGTCATGAAGCAAGTTTGTTTTATGGTTTAAAATTTAGTTTTATTTCAAATAAAGCCATTGGTGGGCCCAATTGAGTTCATCCATGGAACTGATTTGGCCCCCGGGCCGGCTGTTTTAAAACTTTTTACAGGATTTGATGAAATACGTGCTGGAGTCAACTATTAAGACCCACTTTTACATTGGATGATGACTCCACGGATACGTTCAGTTGGTCCCAGGTCATGGAGGATTGTGAGCATGCTCAGAACCACCAAAGCAAGGTTGTACTGGTTTATCAGCGTGACAAGTTTACTGTGGTCCTGGGTGAAGCAAGCGGGAGCGTAGAGGCACGTATCCATGATGTGGGGCCCACATGCACCCATGTGCCTTGATCGCTGACAACTTGAAGCAGGACTAGTCACACTGGCCTCATGCCTATGTAAGTGTTGCATTGTGCTGGTGTGGTGCATGTAGCTGCACCCCGGCAGTCTGAGAGAGCCGAATGAAGGCAGGGTCTGTGGCGTGGAGAGCTTGTGGCCATTCATAGGAAATGGTAAATGGACTGTACTATAGCATCTTTCTGTCTGGTCAAGATACTGGAAACACTACAAGCTGTGCCCTCATTTACCCATTCTGGAAACATGGTGAGGGCGCAGGAGGGCTTCTCAGGGATGTGTAAAACAGCAGACAAAACATTTGTGAGCACTGAGAGGATAGCAGCGTCACGGCTGTCTGATCCAGACTCTTCTTCCGGGTGGTGTACGTCATGGAGACCATAGTGAGGCCTTCATCCAGCGTGGACGGGGCCCACCCAAAATATTACAAGCTGACACAATCCATGTCTCGTTTTTTCTTCCTTTTGTTTCCCACGTGAATTAAAAAAACCTTTTCATGTTGTTTTATACATTTACTGTAAGAAACCATCTTACCCTGTCACCTTTGGACCCCACTATTCCAGGATAGCCTCTTGGTCCACCTGGGCCCTAAAATTACTCAGCAAATAGAGAGGAGTGAATATGTTTGTCCAGAGACATTTCGCAGAGGATGATGCGCTTCATTTGAACAGAAACAAGGATGAAATATTTTACTGGTAGTCCTTGAGCTCCAACGTCACCAGGTGGTCCTTGCTCACCCTCTTCTCCCTGTTGGACATCGTAGTCCAGTTATGTCAGAACGTGCTTTGCATTTTGCTGTCTGGTTTTTTTTTCCATCATTGTTAAGCATGAGGTTACCTTGTGGCCTTGTCTTCCTGGCTCACCTGATTCACCTTTAACACCTTTGTGGCCCTGTACAGGTAAAAAAATACAAATTAAAAACCAGTCGTCGCTGACAAACAATAAAAGAAGTACAATAAAACTTACTTTCATGCCAGGAAGACCAGAATGTCCAGTCAGACCTGAGGGGCAGGCAGTGGGACACTGAAAAACACAATATTTTAGGTCATAATAAAGTCCAAGACCAGGGGCCTGCGCTGAGAAATAAATCCATCTGCGTCCACTGCAGTGAAAAATGTACAACTAACTCTACTTCAGGTTCCCTTCATAGTTTCTGAACTACTTTGTGCAGCAAAGAGTCTGTAGACTCATGCTAACCTTGCTTTTGGCATTAAAGGAATATTATAATAATTTTGAAGTGAGCTAATGTGAACAGGTTATGAACAATTAAAATCTTCTGTAGATAGCGGCCTCAGTTTGGAGACAGTTCAAGTCCAGTAGGACTGACAAGCTCACGGCTAGTCCGAATGTAGCCATGACCAAAGAACGCTGCCGTCTTCAAGCAACTCCTGAGGTTTATACAAACTCTGTTTTGTACACGCTTACTCCAACGACAGTTTGGCATCATGAGGTTATTTACAATAAATTCTGTATTAGTGCAAAGAGCAGCAGCAGCTAGCTTTAGCATAGGCTGGTGCAGCCTCATGGCCTTTCTGACAAGTTTCAGATTTCTGCTGAAATAAAAGTAAACTGCAAAACTGTCAATGATGTTTCTCTGACACAGTTTAATGTAAGAACCATCAACAAGCCAGCAGGTCCCAGGGGACACACGCCCAAGTCCTGCTCACCAGAACCTTTGGATTTAAAGTCCATTTCACCAAACTGATGTCATTTAAAGAGCCATCTGTGAAGGTCTGAGATCATTTATTCATAACATTTGATTTATTTATTTATTTACTAAACATCACCTCTGTATTAACAGTTTACCATATTTGGTGGTGGTTAGAGGCCATGAACAACACCTGTCAGGCAAAAATTATTTAAAAATAAAAAGTCCTAAAATTATCTAACAAGCAGCAGATATATATTCTATAAAAACTGATATTCATTATTCTCTGATGTCGAAGCAACAAATAACAAACATGCTTTAAAAAGATGATCACCTAATATATATATATATATATGTATATATATATGTACATAAATATATATGTATGTATATTTATGTACATATATATATATATATATATGTGT
>NC_056513.1:42021173-42051517 GCF_014905685.2 Nematolebias whitei
CCCCCCCCCAGCAGATGATGGCAGAAGAGATAGCGCTCTCTACAACAGACTTATAGAAGATATGCAGCATCTTGCTGCAAACGTTGAAGGACTTCAGCTTCCTCAAGAAGTACAGTCTGCTCTGTCCCTTCTTGTAGACGCTTCACTGTTGCATTTCCAGTCCAGTCTATTGTCCAGGTGAACTCCAAGGTATTTATACTTCTCCACCACCTCCACTTCTTCTCCCATGATAGAAATAGTGTTGGATCTGTTCCTGATTCTCTTGAAATCTACAATCATCTCCTTTGTCTTGTTCACATTCAAGATGAGATGATTGTTTCCACACCATGCCACAAAGCGGTCCACCAGTTCCCTGTACTCAGCTTCTTGTCCATCTCTGATACACCCGACCACTGCAGAGTCATCAGAATATTTCTGCAGATGACAGGAGTCTGTTTTGTACTGGAAATCTGAGGTGTACAGAGTGAAACAGAATGGTGAGAGTACAGTCCCCTGTGGTGCTCCTGACCACCTGGTCAGACACACAACCCTTCAGTCTCACAAACTGTGGTCTGTCCGTCAGGTAGTCTTTGATCCAGACGATTGTTGAGGCCTCCACCTGAGTCTTCTGGAGTTTCTGACAAAGCAAATCAGGCTGGATTGTGTTAAGTGCACTGGAGAAATCAAAGAACATGACTCTCACAGTGCTGTCTGCCTTTTCTAGATGACAGTGAGTTTGCTGAAGCAGGTGTATGATGGCATCTTCAACTCCAAGTCCACGCTGATAAGCAAACTGCAGTGGGTCCTGATATGTGCTTGTTTGTCTAGTCAGGTGTGTCAGCAGAAGTCTCTCTAGGACCTTCATGATGTGGGATGTCAGGGCAACAGGTCTATAGTCATTGAGGACTGATGGGTGCGTTTTCTTTGGCACTGGAACAAGACAGGATGTTTTCCACAACACTGGAACCTTCTTCTGGGTCAGGCTAAGGTTGAAGAGATGCTGCAGAACCCCACAGAGCTGCTCTGCACAGACCTTCAGGACTCTGGGACTGACACCATCTGGACCTGCAGCCTTATTCTGGTTCCGTCTCTCCAGCTGCTTCCTCACCTGACTTCTGGAAACGCAGAGGGGGGAGGCAATGGAGGTATCAGCATCTTCTGATTTGGTTGAAGACCAATATGTAGAAGAAGGGTCCATGACTGAGGTGGTAGATACAATATTTGAGGTGTGACAGGACAGCCTTGGGTCAATGGAGGGTGGTATGTATGTTTGGCTGTGGGCAAGAGAGGAGGATGCTGAGCTTGTTCCTGAACTGAACCGATTGAAGAATGTGTTCAGTTCATTGGCTCTGTCCAGGCTTCCATCCTTCTGATCCTCCTTCTGCTTGAAGCCTGTGATCTGTTTCATCCCTGACCACACCTCTCTGATATTGTTCTGTTGGAGCTTGCTCTCCAGCTTCTTCTTGTACACCTCCTTGCTGTTTCTTATCTTGACTTTTAGTTGCTTCTGTGTGCTCTTCAATAATTCCCTGTCTCCCTCCCTGAAGGCTCTTTTTTTCTGGTTTAGCAGTTCCTTCAGGTCAGTGGTGATCCAGGGTTTGTTATTGGGGAAGCATCTCACTGTTCTGGTGGGGATGGTGTTGTTTACACAGAAGTTTATATAGTCGGTCACACACTCAGTCATGGCATTGATGTCCTCTCCATGTGGCTGGCACAGTGCATCCCAGTCTGTAGCGTCAAAACAACCCCGCAGGGCTTCTTCAGCTTCCGTTGACCATTTTCTCACTGTTCTCTTTATTGCATTTCTCTTTATTATATAATATAATATTAGAATGTACTTTGTATATAAGCTATCTAATGTATATAAAATTTTAAAATGCCACAAAGTTGTGTGTGATACGAATGTATGAACCGAAGAGAAAAAAATAAAACGTTTCTCACTTCACAAGTCAACAGATTTGATCTTATTTACCTCAATGTGAATGTGATCCAACTATAACTGAAGCAAACAATGTAACATTAAAACTAAAATTAGTCTATAAAGCCGATTTAATCTCTGGTAATTATTGAATTGTTGTTGATAACTGATGATTCAACGTGTCTGCTGCTTCCTTAGATAGAAAACTATACTAAATAGCTTTTCTATGTATGTGAATGTTCCTGTAAATTCAATTCAAAATTCAAATTCAAAAATACTTTATTAATCCCAAAAGGAAATTATTTGTTGCTGTAACTCGTTAGCCTCATTTCATTAAGAGATGTTATAGATACTGATGGCTGTAGACAGGAGGGATCTCTTTTAAAGTGCCCTGAGACAACTTTGTTGTGATTTGGTGCTATATAAATAAACTGAATTGAAACTAAAATTGTTTTTGGTGTCAGTCTCCACACCATCACAGACATTTACACCTCCAGATGCAGGAAGAGGGCCACCTGCATCATGAAGGACCCCACTCACCCAGCACACACACTTTTTGCCCCGCTCCCCACAGGAAGGAGGTTGAGGAGCATTAAGTGTAGAACCACTAGACTGAGGAACAGCTTCTACCCTGAGGATGTTAGACTCATGAATCTCTAACCAGAATAATCACTGTAAGAAAAAAAAATCACTGTAATGTATTAATTGGTGATACTGTATGTGGCATATGTGCTGCTGATTATGTCATACTGCTGTATTCATTCGTACCCATCTGCTCACCACAGACTCATATACAGGTTGCTGTTGTTACGCCGTATTGTTTTACATTATTAGTGTTTAGCGTATATCTTAGATCTTTTTGCGTACCGTTTGGTGTATTTCATCCATCCATCCATCCATTTTCTTTACCCGCTTATTCCATTTTGGGTCACGGGGGTCGCTGGTGCCCATGTCCAGCAATCACTGTGCGAGGGGTGGGGTACACCCTGGACAGGTCTCCAGTCCATCACAGGGCCACACAGAGACAAACGAGACAAACAACCATTCACTCTCTCACTCACACCTAGGGACAATTTAGAGTTACCAATCAGCCTAACATGCATGTTTTTGGTCTGTGGGAGGAAACCGGAGTACCCGGAGAAAACCCACGCATGCACGGAGAGAACATGCAAACTCCACCCAGAAAGGCCCCTGGACCGGGGTTTGAACCAAGGACCTGCTCGCTGAGAGGCAGCAGCTCTACCAGTTGCTCCACCGTGCTGCCTGGTGTATTTCAATTCAATTCAATTTATTTATATAGCGCCAAGTCACAACAGAAGTCATCTTTGGGCACTGAAAAGAAACATTCACAGGCATATACAGTATATATACAGGTATATATATATATACATTATATACTGTATATTTATAAAATAAGTTAACAAAAATAATAAGTTAACATTTATATTTAAAAATAATAAGTTAACAGAAGCATTCATATATAAAAATAATAAGTTGATGTTATTTATCTGAGGGGCAGACTGCTTTGAATTTAACTCCATCACAGAACTCTCATCTTGAGCGAGCATGAAGGCGACAGTGGAAAGGAAAAACTCCCTCATGAGGGAGAAACCTTTAGCAGAACCAGACTCAGGACAAGCGGCCATCTGCTTCGACCGGCTGGATTTGGTAGGAACAGATACACAATGGCAGGTCAAGAATCACATGTTAAGATAGAAATAGTATCAAATGAAAACTATTTAATTTTTAAAAAATCATTTAAGAAAATTGGATCAATTTGTCCTCTAGTAGTCTAAGCTTAAGACAGCATGACAAGATGACCCTAACTATAGGATTTAGCAAAAAGGAAAGTCTTAAGTCCAGTCTTAAAACTGGACAATGTGTCAGCCTCACGGACAGAGATTGGAAGTTGGTTCCACAAGAGAGGAGCCTGATAACTGAAAGATCTGCCTCCCATTCTGTTTTTGTAAATTCTAGGAACCACAAGTAAACCTGCAGTCTGAGAGCGAAGTGCTCTGTTAGGGAAATATGGAACAACAAGATCTGTAATATAAGATGGAGCTAGGTTGTTGAGAGCTTTGTAGGTTAGAAGTAAGATTTTGAATTCTATTCTGGATTTGACAGGGAGCCAATGGAGAGAAGCTGAAACTGGAGAAATATGATCTCTCCCAGTAACTCCAGTTAATACTCTGGCAGCAGCATTTTGGATCAACTGAAGACGTTTTAAAGAAGTATTTGGACACCCAGATAATAAACCATTGCAATAGTCCAGTATAGACGTGACAAATGCATGGACCAGTTTTTCTGCATCATCTTTAGATCAGATGTTTCTAATGTTAGTGATATTACACAGGTGGAAGAAGCAGTTCTAGTAACATTTTTAATGTGGGGGATAAAAGACGTGTCCTGATCAAGAATAACACCAAGATTTTTAACATTAGAGCTGGAGGACAGATTAATGCCATCTAAGGAGGGAGAAAGACTGAAAAATTAATTTCTAAGATGTTCAGGTCCAAAAACCAAAACCTCAGTTTTGTCTGTGTTCAACAGGAGAAAATTAAGGGTCATCCAGGATTTTATGTCTTTAAGACATGCTTGTAGTCTAAGTAGCTGATTGGATTCATTGGGTTTAATGGACAAATATAATTGTGTGTCATCAGCATAACAATGAAAATTTATCCCATGCTGTTTAATAACTTTACCTAATGGAAGCATATATAAGAGTATTAGTCCAAGCACTGAACCCTGAGGAACTCCATGACTAACTTTGGTGTATGATTATGTATGTATTTCTTAGTGTATATCTTAGATCTTATTACTGTTTTTCTTTATAATTTGTACTTTTGTTGGATGTAACTGGGACCCTGTGTACACAATTTTGTTGTATCACCGTGTATGCAGTGAACATTTAGTGTTGACTACATAACAGGTAAATAATAATAAATATATGTTATTCTAATACTGTTATTATATCCCTTTATATGTAATTTCTGAGTTGTGTGTGTTATTGGCTGACTTCAGATCTAGTTAAGATCATCATTACTTATAAACAATATACAGTGTATATTTCTTACACATCATCTAACTGTTTTACATGATTGTTCAATTCAATTCAGTTTATTTATAAAGCACCAAATCACAACAAAGTTGTCTCAGGGCACTGAACAGAAACATTCACATACACACAAAAGCCAATTAGTAAAGTTCTCTATCTAAGGAAGAAATTTAAATTAACAAATATGTAATGAATGAAATTAACATTAATTATCTATTCTATTAATTTATTGTCAAAAGATTACAAGTAGTTTGTGACACAGATCCAGTTGGGCTTGCTGTGGATCAAATAGTTACTTGGCTGGTTGTGAGCTGTTGCCCTCTTTAGTCGCCATCTTTGCTCCTCCACAATGCCACGGATGCAAGCAGTGGGTAAGATGGGAGAGCGCTCTGGTTTATTTAACTCTACGGTCAGAAAACAAATCTTGTACTGGATTCTGGTAGAGACAGGAAGCCATAGAAGTGACTGCCGGACTAGTGTGATGTGCTTAGTTAGTTTTTGTTAACAGTCTAGCAGCACTGTTCTGCAAGAACTTGTGTTTTTGAAGATTTTATTTTGAAATGCTCAAAAGAGTTGAATTGAAAAGCCCAGCCTTGAAGACACAAAGACATGGACAAGTTTTCAGTATCGAGCCAAGATGAGAAATTTTTAGATGAAAAAAGAAGGTTTTACACAAGTGTTTGACATGGTAGTCAAAGAAAAGGTGAGGATCAAACTGGACACCAAGGTTGGTGATAATGGAGGTGAGTGTCCTGACCAGAAAAGGTTATAGCTATTATGGGAGATGACTGGAGCTGATTCAGGTCTCTCTTGTGTAGTGAACTAAGCCTCAGGTCAAAATCTGGCCCTGAGGGCCTTCCTGGAACAGGAACTGTCATGTCATTGATTTGTATCCAGAAATACAAATTAAGCTCATCCAGAGACTTTCTAATTGTATCCGGCACTGATCAATTGAAAGAACACTCTCTTTTTTATTATCATTACTATTTTACAAATGTCTTGATAATCAAAAGTGTATTTAGTTCAAATCATTTTTAAATGTTGAAGTGAACTACTCATTTTCAATCAACTGTGAAACAGTATTAATGATTTTTAATCCTCATTCAAAGTAGAAATCTAGTTAATGTCTGTTACAGAGTAATTATTCATTTTCTTGATCTTCTGTCTGAAATGAGCAAGTTGTGATGTCGGTCAAAAGTCGGAGACAAACGCAAACAAGTTTGTTGGAACGAACTGTCATGTTTTTAAAACCTCTCAGACAGAAACAGAGGAGCTGGCGCCTGTTTCCTCCCATCTCGCCTAAACATTTCTCTTGTTTGTCTCAAAAACATTTTTCTGTCTGTTCCAAAACATCTCACTGTTTTTCTGACTTCTAGTGACCTCTTACGTCACTAAAACCACACCCCTGATTGGCTCTTTCAGCCAATCAGGACTTCCCAAATGAACCGGAAACAGAACTCTTTAAATGTCGACACTTCCTAGTTCCAAGGAGTTCAGTTCGGAGAGCAGAACCGAACAGGAAAGTTGCTGGAGAGAACAAGAAGTTCCAGACATGATCCGAAGTTCTTCCGAGTCTCGTGGGGATTATGGAATCTTCCACATCTGAGTGGAACCTCTGACGGGCTCACAGCTCATGTGAGTCCACCCGTGAGGTGAGCGTGGTGTTGAACGAAGTACCGTCACTACTTCGGACGATTCGCAGCTGTTCCTACGGAGACGCTGGAAAGGTAGCGTTAAATGGAACTCCGTACCAGTGGAGACATCTTCTACAAGGTAACGAGTCCCTCACTACCTAAGTGTACCGAGGTGGAGCTGGGTTCGGATGGAGGGTGCCGTTCGTTATCAACCCACTTTTCCCTCATCCATCTCTCTCCATTTAAACTCCTTCATTTTCCCATCTTTAAAACTCTTCTATCTGCCAGTAAATCATCCAGATATTTTCATAAATGTCTGTTGTAATTAGGCTGTGTTATTGCGTACAATCAGAATAATCACGTGTACAATGTTTGATGTTAAATTTTGATTCTGTTAATAAATGACCACATTCATTTTGATGGGTCAAAGAAAATTAACGTCTCACGTCACTGATTAAACCATCTCCCACACAGTATCTCTGTCACATATCTGTCAAGTAGCTCAAAAAAGAGAGAATCCGTTTAAATTAAGTATAATATCAGGTACTTGAACTAGTCCAGATATTATAACGTGTAGTGCAGCTCCGAAGCTAAACGAAGCTAACCGACCTATCCCACTACACTTGTAAATGAGTCCTCGAGGCTCAATGGGATTAACTTGTCTAAATAAAGGTTGAATGATGGGAAGTTCCAATCAACATGACTTTATTTCCTCCAGACAGATAGTGAGTGTAGAGATAGTGATGATGGTGGGGTGGTGTGGAAGATGAAGCAGCTGATAGGTGGCACATTTATGTAAAGATAGTGTCATCAGCATAGCAGTGGAAGGATATTCCATGGTGGTTGATGATCTGAGTAAGAGGAAGCATGTACAATATGAAGAGAGTAGAGCCAAAAACTGATCCTTGAGGAACTTCTCAAGTGGCAGCATGAATCTTTGACTTGGCTCCTATGATGGCAACATGTTAAGCGCTATTTGAAAGATAGAAGTGGAAGACATCAAAGTTCATGCTCAATCATCCAGGTACAAAATCCAATAATGGTCAGTCAGGTCATCTAGCCAGTTTCTTTTTTGTGGATTGATTCCTCCCAGGCAGGCAGCCACAGCCAAAGTGGTTCAAGGTCTCAAAGTTCATGCTCAATAATCCAGGTACAAAATCAATTAATGGTCTCAGGTCATCTGGACAGTTTCTTTTTGTGTGTAAAGACATTTTGCCCTCTATAGTAGTTTCCCCACTAAGCAGTACACTCCTTTAGTGGACCAACCAGTATGCTGGTGATAAGATGGTTTCTGGGGGCTGCCCTGTCCCCCATCGACTCCTCCTATGCAGGCAGCTACAGCCAAAGTGATTCAAGACATCAAAGTTCATGCTCAATCATCCAGGTAGAAAATCCAATAATGGTCAATCAGGTCATCTGGACAGTTCAGTTTTTGTGGAAAGACATTTCGCCCTCTATCTGGAGGGCTGTGGCTGCCTGTCGACTGGGGACAGGACAGCCCCCAGAAACCATCTTATCACAAGCAAACTGGTTGGTCCACTAAAGGAGTGTACTGCTTCGTGGGGAAAACGTTTACTTGTGACTCCTCAGACTGATGAAGCCCTCCGGATAGCGGGCAAAACGTCTTTCCACAAAAAAGAAACTGTCCAGATGACCTGATTTACCATTACTGGATAGGAGTGGAATCAGTCAAGAGCAGTATCTCAAAGCCCATTAGGATGAAAGAGGTGGTTCAGGAGAACGTTGTGATCACTCGTATCAAATGCTGAAGACAGACCAAGAAGGATAAGAAGAGATGGTGAGTCGGCATTTTCTGCCATCGACAGGCCGCTGGTGAACCTGAACAAAGCTGGATCAGTGGAGTGTGCAAAGTGGAATCTGGACTGAAACTTTTCAAACTGGCTGAGGTACAGCTATTTTTGAGTTTCCTAGAATCAGTTGATGGTGGCGGCCATCTTGAATTGGGTTGACAATCAGTTGTAGACGCTCATCCACAGATTACTTTGAGAATTTCATTCAAATCTGTTCAGTGGTTCATGAGATTTTTTTTTTTTTTTTGCTAACACATACATGCACACAGACACAAACATGCTCAATCACGTTCAGTAGCAGGTGATAATTACATAATGTATATGAATCACAGTGTACTCACATCCAGCCCAACGGGTCCGACACCCTGTGGGAGACAAAACATAAAATATGAGTTCCAAACAGAGACTCAAGCCAAGTCCTTCACATTAACATTCAGTTACATTCAGCGCTACCTCTTACCAAAATGTGATATCTGTATTTTAAATACTGCATACATACCGACATTCAGACTTTACTGGGTTGCAGCAGGTATAAATATAAAACAGAAATACTGCAAGATAAACATGTGAACTCACGGGCTCTCCAGCAGGCCCTTGAACTCCAGGATCCCCCTAAAATCGACAAGATCACATCATAACTGTGAGAACGGGACATGGACGTCCTGAGACCCACGTCCTTACGTGGAGACATCAGCTTCTGTGCACCCTAAAACACCATCATGTTTAATTAGACCTGCTGTCCTGACTCAGGGCACTTGATGTGAATTTTCACAACTGTTACTTTTTTTAATTTATTTTAATTAATAACATTTTTGATTCACCAGTCATTCAATAACAATAGTTATTTTAATGTCTATGAGGTCCTACTGCATCAGGTAAATTTAAAAACAGACCAAATAAAAGCTCAGGTCTTCACTGTGGATGTGAATCAGTAGAAACAAATTTAAGAGCTCAGTTTCCTGTTGAGATGATTCATTTACCTTTGAGCCTTTTGGACCCACTGGACCTGGATCCCCAGGAGGTCCTACAGGTCCCTGCAGAGAGGACACAAGGTTTATTAAAATTCACATGTTTGGCTGTGGGCGGCACATATAGAAGAGTTTCAGTTAGAAAGATACAGGATCGAATCCCGAGCTGGGACCCCTCTGGGTGGATCTAGGACCCGACTTACCTTTGTTAGATTGTTCTACCTGGATTATTGAGCACCAGGATACTTTCTGGGTGGAGTTCTCTCTGTTCGTTTGTTTTGTACAAGTACCCGGCCTTCCTCCCACAGACCAAAAACATGCATGGTAAATGGTAACTCTAAATTGTCCCATGAGTGAGACAGTGAATGGTTGTTTGTCTCTATGTGTCCCTGTGATGGACTTGGACCTGTCCAGGGTGTCCCCCACCTCTCACACAGTAACTGATGGATATGAGCACCAGTGACCCAGAAATGAAGAAGCGAGCAAAGATAATGGCTGCTTGGATATTTGATCATGATCTGCTGAAAAATTCAGAGGTGTCTTCAGAAATGTTTTAATGGGGTGTCCATATGTTAGCCACTGAAAATCCTTGAGGGGGTACACCAAAACCAAAAGCCAGAACCGACTTTCAGAAGACTTATTATTTTGTTGTCATATACAGGTTACTTGGGGGCACTCATGTTTATTTTTTCATCTATTTCCAGGTTTATGACATTTTTTAGCAACTTTCAGGCACTCGTAAATCAAAGTGTACACATTTTTCCTCGTTGTTTATAAAATGTCCTCTTTTATAACATTTAAATCAAAAGTTACTGAATGAAGAAATAGCCTGACCTAAAATGACTGATTCTTCCTCTGGTTGGTTCATCCCGTAGGATTAAACGTCTTAACTTACCTTTCATTGTTTAGATCGTATGTGTCAAACTGAAGGCCCATGGGCCAGATCAGGCCTTTGTTATTATTTTATTTGGTCCATAAGATAAAAGTTTAAATGAATTACCAGTCAGTAACAAAATGAAGTCTCTAATGCTTCTGATCTTACATTTAAAAAAACCTGAACTTACTTAGAGCAGATTTTTCAGAGCAGTTTGCCAATTTAAAGTCAAAAGATAAAAAAGTTGGAAAAGATAGTAAGTTTTCATTTTGGCGCAGAAAAAGCAACAAAAGAAAATTTGAACTGATCACAGATAAACTTGCACTCAATATTTAATTTGTTTTCTTCTCATTTCAAAGCAAAATATTAATTTAATTAATTTAATTTAATAAAATTGAATGTATATTTGGATTTTTTTTACAACTAATTTAATGGATTACAATAAAATGTGCTAGTAAGAAGTATATAACAAAAACCCTGCTGATAGAAAGCAAGGCATAAGAATTGAATAATGATCATTTTATCATTCATATCATTTGTTCATTAATAAATAGGTGGTTCTAAAATACATATAATGTGGTATTGGGCAAAGATAATTTGTGTTTCCTATTTGAATAATTTGTCATATTACATTTGAAATCAAGATAATTTTATAAATATTTTAATCAGTTTTAACTGTTTCAGGTTTTTCTTTTCAGCCTCTTGTTGAAGTTTGACCATCCTGGTTCAGATCTTCTTTAAACCTTTTTTAATGAGTACCTGCTACAAGAACTTCCAGTTAGTCAAAGGAAGTGAAAATTAAGTCACTTTAAACCAGTTTTTTAATGTTGGACATTTCTTAGATTTGATCTGAATGTTCTGGTCCTTCCTTTGGCCAACAGATGACCGACGTGTTCGCCCAGCCCGGGTCCGTCACCGCAGCAGACAGGAAGCACACTGGCACCATTCTGCTCCTCTCCCAGCATACAGGTCGCTCCTGTCAGCCGTCTCTGGGAAGCCCATTCCACTGCCCTCCCTTCAGACGTGCACAAAAAGAACCCTGTTCCTGTCAGGAAGCTGCTCCAGACTCGCCCCTAAACAGCCAGATTGATTTATTCGGGGAACGTTTTTCTTACCTAACAGAGGCCAAGACAAACTGTTCACACAGCAGCAGATTTAAATTTCAATCCTCATCTTCTCGATCGGGGGTGTCTAAAGTCTTGGACACAGGCCAGAACCATCTAGCTGAAAAGACTTTATATTTTAGTCTGTGCTCTGGTATGAAATCTTACAATGAGTCAGTCACTAAAACTGATTCTTTGAAAGATTTAAGGGACACCAACAAAAAGGAACTTGAATTATTCTTAAATTAAGCCCACTCCACATGCTGGGAACAGAGTCCCATGTCCCTGTATTGAGGATTAAAGCCTCATCCTCACTGACCTACACAAGGCGAGGTCAGTGAACAAGGCCAGGCTGATTCTGGCAGATCCTGATCATCCACTCCATGGTGCGTTCAGGTTGCTTCCATCTGGACGCAGGTATCTGCAGCCCAGATGTAGAACGAACAGACTGAAAAACTCTGTAGTGATCAGGTTTCTCAAGGAACATTGATGACGTCAGTATTTTTATTTTAATGTTTTAATGTCTTGTGTAGTTTGGATGGTTTATAGCTACTGACTGTGAAACTAATTGCCGCTCGGGGATAATAAAGATCCTTGAGCTTGAACACTTGCTACACAGAACCAAGTTTTATAAATGGTTAACCAAACGTCTCCATTTTAGTAAAAGTCAGTCAGTGTTTGTGATAGCTTTTATAACAAAGCTGGAATAAACGTATGAGAAATTAAAACACAGTTTGCACTGGGTGTCCATCTGCACCAGCCTCTTAAACCTGCGGGCCAAAACCATTTCAATCGAGGGTCATGATGGCCTGTAGGCCATACTTTGGACCACCCTTTTCCAGATTAATGCAGATAAAGTCCAAATAATTCTGGTATGGTTGTGTCAAACTGCTGTAAAATGTGTCTGGTGGATGAGTTCCCCACAGACGTGATGTTTGACTTACATCTGCCCCTGGAAGACCTGCGGACCCAGGAGCCCCATCTTTGCCATTAGCACCGGCAGGACCCTGAAAACAGAAGATTCAGCAACATCAGTCCAAACGTTAGCATCCAGAACAGCTTGTGTCGTTAAACTGTGACTCACTGGTGGTCCGGTCACTGTGGAGTCTTCGCCTCGCTCACCCTGAAGACACCAGAGACAGGAACACAAACGTTAGTCATGAACGCAGCTTCCTGTTCTGTCAGATTGTCTCATTTACACGTGAAATTAAAACAGTCATATACAACGTTGAAACTCTGGGTAAAGATGGACGCAGTGCTGTTGTTGTATTTTAAACGGAGCCTCCTGACTCAAACAGCTGCTGTCTGATGATCTGAGAGGTGACTGGCTCAGTGACCTGAAAAATAACTTCTTTTTAAACAGAGAGAAAATTTCAGACTCACATCAATCCCGTCCACGCCGGGGACACCAGCTATGCCAGGAGGTCCTGGGGGGCCTCTGGGACCGACTGCACCCCTCTTTAAAACAAACACAGAATCAGTTTTTGTTTTTCCGTCACCGAACATGCAGCGCTGCAGCTGTTTCTGTGCAGGGCCTGCTCACACAGAGGCCCATTGTCTGCGTGACGCGAGGGGAAAGGTCATGAAACTGAACCTGGCTTGAGTTTAGCCCCATTATGCTGCCTAAGTAGCTGCATGTGTTCAGATTACTGCTGCTGTCTGGACTGTAGCGCTGTACGGTGGACACGCTGGGATTAAGAGGCTTTTTGGATAAATATTGTCCAAGATGTTTATGACAGTACAATGGTGCAGATTGTAAAAAAAATAATGCAACATCTACTTTAAGTTCACCTCGTAATATTTACACGCTCCATCCCAGGTGATAGTTCACCCTAAACTGAAGTTCTGTTAAAACAACATCTGAGACAGATTTCATCAAACGGCTCCGAGCGTTTAACCAGCACAGGTCAGTTTTCATTTGGCTCATATCAGAAAAACACTAGAACATCTAAGCAGTTAAAAAACAGAAAAACTACATAAATCATAACATCATAGAACATTAAAACTAAACTGAAGGCCAGACTGACCCTCACAGATGCTCTGAAATGATGATCCTTAGAAAAATTAAAACATTTTGATTTTCAGTCTGATATTAGCACGTGATCCACTGCAGCCTGCCTACACCTCATAGTCTCAGCACCTTCCTCTCACCTGAGCCCAACAGATCAGCACCATCTGCAGGAAAAGCACCAGCAGGGACTCCTGAGAAATCCTTAATAGGGCCATAGTCGTCTTCAGATGCAGGCAAAGCTTAAAAGCCTCGTTTTACCAGGTCAGTCGGGGCTCTTTGACAGTCCACCTGCCAGTGCGGCCCCCAACTAAAAGCCCACTGTGTGCTGGAACGAGACGATGTGAGAGAGTCCTGCTGGGAACCTGAGGCTCAGCCGACCTGAGAGGGAGGGGTTCTGTGGACTCAGACTGCTGACTGATTCTCTCCACTTAGAAAGTTTAATGCTTAAAGTAAAAATACATTACAGGTATTTTTTAATCATGGTGTTATAAACTATTATCACTGTTGTTACTAACATCTGATTGTTTTACTCTGCTAATGGACTTTGCTCCATTGTCTTATTGGTCACAGTTTCCACAACAATCTTTCACTTGTAAGCACTTCTGAGGTTAGAAGATGCATCACAGATCTGGAAAACAGAACATTACAAACAGGTCCAGACTCCCACAAAGACATACACAACTATGACAACAACATTAGGTAACACAAAGATACAACCAGATCCAACAAAGTTAAGTCAGGTCCTCTGGACGGTTTCTTTTTGTTGAAACAGTTCGTCTTTCATCCAAAGGACTTCATCAGTCTGAGGAGCCGCAACAAATTCAGTCTTATGTGGCTGTTATGGCGGCGCACAGAAGTGTGGTGGCTTCTCATGCTAATGGGATTATTATTTTAATTATTTTAATTCCTGAGGCTGTTTTTGTCACTAGTTCAGTGCTAAATTCACGGCTCAAGTTCAGCTCAACCGAACTGATGGCCATGAGAAACAGTTTGGTTATTAATATATCACAGAGGCTGAAATCTGCACTCGGCAGACAGCGGCCCCTGAGGACAACGGAACGGCGCAGCAACGTGTAAGGAGCAACGGTCAAGAGGAAACGATGTGCCCGGAAACAGAAGAGGGGGAAGCGGGCAGGCATGTTGGCCCAGTTAAAGGCTAGAAGGCCACCGATTCCTACTCTCTTTCTGGCCAGTGTCCACTCTCTGGATAACAAAATGGACTTGTTACATCTGAGGATGAGTGTTTCTACAGAGATGAAGAATTGTGCTGTTCTTTGCTTAATGGAATCCTGGCTTAACAACAACATGCCAGACTCAGCTTTCTAGATCAACTGTCTTCAGTTAGTCTGAGCAGACCGTGACCATCGGTCGGATAAAACATGGGGGGGGGGGGACTTTGTATGTTCGTGAATGAAGATTGGTGAATGAACTGTGAACTGGTAAAAAGCTACTGCTCTGAAGCGATAGAAATTATTACTGTGAAAGTCAGACGTACTATCTGCCATGGGAATTTACTGCAGTGTTCTTTACCATTGTTTGAATACCGCCAGTTGCTAATGCTAACGAAGCATCAAAGAAGCTGTATGACACCATTAGCTCACTGCAGATAAAGCACCGGGAGGCATTTTACATGGTTGCGGGGGACTTTAACCACATGAAACTGATGGACACTCTGCCCAGTTTTTACCAGCATGTCACCTTTCTTACACGAGGAGACAACACTCTGGACTGTGTGTACACTAACATTCACGGTGCGTACAGAGTTCTTCCTCGCCCCCATCTTGGCCTCTCCGACTACATCGCAATCCTGCTGGTGCCAGCAAATCGTTTGTTGATGAGACGAATGAGGCCAACAAAGAAGACAGTCACTGTGTGGCCCAGGGATGTAGACTCTGTGCTCCAGGACTGTTTTCAGTGCACAGATTGGCAGGTCTTCAGAGAGGCGGCTACATATGAGGGAGAGGTGGACCTGGAGGAATACACCTCCTCTGTTCTTGGCTTCATCTACAAGTGTGTTGATGATATTATCACCATCGGGACAGTAACCTGTTATCTGAATCAGAAACTCTGGCTGAATGCTGAGGTGAGAGCTCTGCTGAAAACTAGGGATGCTGCATTCAGGACAGGTGAGGCATCAGCACTTCGAGAGGCAAGGAAAAGATTGACTGCAGGCACTGCAAGGGCCAAAGCCACATACACCCAGAAAATTCAGGGTCGCTTCATCACCAATGACCCCCGGCACATGTGGAAGGGCATCAAGTGCATTATGACCTACAACATCAAGGATGCACAATGCCCAAGGGACCCCTCATTGCCAGATGCACTCAATAAGTTCTATGCTTACTTTGAGGATCCTAACACCACCCCCAGCACTAGACTTATACCATCACCCAGCGATACGCCCCTCTGTGTGACCACAGCAGATGAAGACCTTCAGAGGAAGATCCTCCAGTGAATCAACCCCCATAAGGCTACAGGCCCTGACAACATCCCAGGTTCTGTACTGAAGGACTGCGCATACCAGCTGTCTGAGGTGATGGCAGACATCTCAACACCTCACTGTCATTGGCAGTTATCCCCCCTGCTTTAAGTCTGCCACTATTGTCCCTGCACCTAAGTGCTCCATAGTGACAGGCCTGAATGACTACCAACCCATAGCCTTAACATTGGTAGTCATGAAGTGCTTCGAGAGGCTGGTAATGACCCACATCAAGGACTCCATCGACATCACTGTGGACCCACATCAGTACGTCTACAGAAGGAACCGCTCCACTGCTGCTGCCATCTCATCGGTGGGCCACACAGCACCCAATTGGAGAGCAAAAATTCTTACACAAGTCTGCTCTTTATGGATTTCTCCTTGGCCTTCAACACCATCATCCCACAGACTCTGGTGCAGAAGCTCTCCTTTCTTGGACTGAGTCCCACACTGGGGAACTGGATTCCAAACTTTCTGACCAACAGACCTCAGACTGTCAGGATCTACAACACCTTCTCCTCCTCCATCACTCTCAGCACTGGCTCGTGAGAGGGCTGCTTTCTGAGCCTCCTCCTGTACACTCTGTTGACACATGAATGCTCGGCTAGACACCCCAGCTGCCATATAGTGAAGTTTGTGGACAACACAGCAGCAGTGGGACACATCACAAACAATGATGAGTCCAACTACAGAGAGGAGGTGGAAAACCTGGTGCAGTGGTGCAGAGGCAATAATCTCTGCATGATTGTGAAGACGACCAAGGCGATGGTGGTGGAGTTCACAAGGGACAAGGATCCTCTTCATCCCCTACACATCGGAGGAGCAGATGTGGGGGTGGTCTCCTGCTACAGGTACCTGGGGGTGCATATATCCAGTGACCTCACCTGGAGAGCCAACACTTCCTGTCTGGTCAAGAAGGCCCACCAGTGTCTCGACTTCCTCAGGAAGCTGAAGAGAGCTGGACTTGGGAGCTCTGTCCTGAGGAGCTTCTATTGCTGTGTGGTGGAGAGCGTTCTCTGCAATTGTATCACCGTGTGGCACGGCAGCTGCACTGCTGCTGAGAGGATGGCTCTGCAGAGGGTGCTTAAGGCTGCACAGAAGACTGTGGGGAGCAGCCTTCCCACCACCTCAGACCTCGACACTTCACAATGCAGGGGGAGGGCACTCCGTATCATGAAGGACTCCACTCATCCTGCACACAATCTCTTCCAGCCCCTCCCCTCAAGCAGGCGGCTGAGGAGCATTCAGATCAAGACCACCAGGCTCAGAAACAGTTTCTTCCCTGCAGCTGTCAGACTGCTGAACTCGAGCTGCAATTCAGCTTCATCTTATATATATATATTTTTTTTTTAACTTTATCAGCACGGTGGCGCAACTGGTAGAGCTGCTGCCTCTCAGCGATCAGGTCATTGGTTCAAACCCTGGTCCAGGGGCCTTTCTGGGTGGAGTTTGCATGTTCTCTCCGTGCATGCATGGGTTTTCTCCGAGTGCTCCGGTTTCCTCCCACAGACCAAAAACATGCATGTTAGGCTGATTGGTAACTCTAAATTGTCCCTAGGTGTGCGTGAGAAAGTGAATGGTTGTTTGCCTCGTTTGTCTCTATGTTCTCTATGTGGCCCTGTGATGGACTTGGACCCGTCCAGGGTGTACCCCGCCCCTCGCACAGTGATTGCTGGACATGGGCACCGGCGACCCCCGTGACCCAAAATGGAATAAATGGGTAAAGAAAATGGATGGATGGATGAATATATATATATATATATATATATATATATGTATATATATATTACAAATATGTAATAATGTACAAATATATATCATATTTGTACTATTTTGTATTTATTTATTTGATAATTGTTAGGCTTCTTGATCTGGGACCTGAGTCCAAATTTCATACCACTAACATGCAACTGTGAGCTGGTATGACAATTAAAAAATCCTTGAATCCTAACTATAGGATTTATCAAAAAGGAAATTCTTAAGCCCAGTCTTAAAACTGGACAATGTGTCTGCCCTACGGACAGAAACTGGAAGTTGGTTCCACAAAAGAGGAGCCTGATAACCAAAGATCTTCCTCCCATTCTGCCTTTGGAAACTCTAGGAACCGCGAGTAAGCCTGCAGTCTGAGAGCAAAGTGCTCTGTTGGGAAAATATGGAACAATCAGATCTTGAATATAAAAGTGAGCTATGTTGTTGAGAGCTTCGTAGGTTAGAAGTAAGATTTTGATTTTAATTTATAGTATAATATAATTAATAATTAATAATAACATATACTTTTATAAATGGATAATTCTGCTTTACAAAATACAACAAGTAGGCTGCTAAACAATACTGTGTTGTTGGCCATGAAAGTTTAAAACGAGCGTATATAAATGTTGTCCAGCAGGTGGCGGTAATGCGGCCACGAACGAGTCCAGCCGAGAAGAGCCGAGCGGATGTGATGGATGACGTCAGCATCAGGCGTCGTTTTCAAAGCTCGTTAACGGCTGTTGTCTTGGTGCGGTTTGTTTGCGCTGGTTTACAACTCAGCTGTGTTCATGAGTTCATCTCTTCGGTAGTGTTTGCTCCATGGCTCGGTTATAAGAAGAGGCCGATGTGTGTGCAGGTGAGTGCGGGCTCTTTATGGGTGCTTAGCCGCTAACTGTTAGCTTTTCTGCTAGCTCTTCTGACAGTCTGTTTACTCCTCTGAGCCAGCTGTCTAGTTTAATTACCTAAAGTATAGATAAATGGTAAACTTATATAGCGCCTTTCTATCTTATTTGAAGATACTCAAAGCTCTTTACAACAATCAGTGCCTCATTGACCCATTCATACAGCTCTATACTAGATCAAGCTAACTGAACAAATCATTCTAAAGAGACTAATCAGTGATTTAGATCACATTCATACACTGATGGGACACACGTCTTGCCCAGGGACACTTCAGCATGTGACAGCTGGTGGATTCGAACCCCCAACTCTTGCATTGGAGGACAACTGCTCTAACCACTCAGCCCCTATAAATAATAAAAGTAGAACTGTTTAGTTTTCTTGCCAAAATATAATTAATTTTGTTCAGAAAAGCCGGGTCACATTTGTCTTCATTAAGTTGTGTTGGACCTTCAGATATTTTCTGTGCAGTAGTTTGTTGTATTGATGGTGTTGTTTTAATGTTATTTTAATGTTGTTTTAATGTTATTTTAATGTTGTTTTAATGTTATTTTAATGTTATTTTAATTAGCTGTTTTTAACATTACACTTCAGGTTTACATTTGAATATGTAAACACGAAATATCAAAACGTGAAAAGGCTTATTTGATATTAAAAACATCAAAATGTACATGTTACTTTTTCCTCATCGATGTTTTGTTAGAGATTATGAATGTTTACATTTATTTCTTTTTTTGATTTTTAGGCTGTTTCCTATCTCGGTATTTAAAACTGACAATATTATGGAAAACCTGGATTTTTCAGAAGAAGAAATTCAAGAACAGCTGGCACTCCTTGGCTATAAAAACATCCCAAAACACAGGTTACTGGAGTTTAAGCAAGGTACTCTCTGTTCCTCATGTTGTTGTAATTATGCACCTTGTCAAGAAATCTGTATTCGGTGATAAATATCTAAGTATGGTGTTTTTTTTTCTTCAGTTTTGTAGAAAATAACTTTTACTTCATCTGTGTTTGTCGTGCCAGATCTTGATGAACTGGTGCGACATGGCCAGTGGAAAAATGTGTCTCCTGCAACTCTAATAAGCACTAAAACCACAACAGCCACAACTCATTCAAGTCCTCCAGCTTACACCAAAGAAAAAGGTCAGCTCACTTAGTGAATGAGTCGCCTATCTGATTTATTTTTGTTTTTAATTATCACTTCCATCCATTATCTTTACCTGCTTCTTCATTTTCAGATTGCAGGTTAATTATCACTTGACTTTTTCAATTGTTGGTTGTATTTATGCTCTTTACACCCCTCTCCTCAGTAAGTACATCTTACTTTGAAGACTCTGGGAAAGGATTTTTCTTACATGCACAAAGAACAAACCATCAGAGAAAGGTTAGTGTGAAGTGCATCCCAAAATAAATAATTCACACTCTCCCTCTTGCTGAGTTTAATTGTTTAAAGTTATATTATTTTCGTTTTGGGAATAAAAAAACTTAGTTTTTTTTATTTTTATAAATCTATCTTGACTATATTGTGAGGCTTGTTTTGCATACACGTGTTTGAAGACTTCCTGACTACCAAACTCACCAAATAAAACATAAATATTATGTGACACACAGCCGCTCACCACTCAGGAGAACAGAAACCATGGATCGCAGCAGGGACGCTACGAGTCATACGCTCAGCATTCTGTGGCTCCAAAGCTCCAGCTCTGTCCGGGTGCTCCTAACAGGTTGCAGGTGGAGCCCGACACTGAAGACACCCTGGACTCACTGCTGTCAGACAGCTACACCTCCACCTCAGATCTGCAGGAGAGACGGTTCATCAAAAGAAAAGTCCTAAGGTGGGTTGAAACCAGAACGGAATAATCCTTCTTTTGTCCCACAGCCAGGAGGTTTGCCTTTTATAGCAGCAACGTGAAAAACAAACGTCACAAATCTGTACAAATAGAATGAGTATGAACTAAAATGAGTTTATAGCAGAGTCAGAGTTTCTCTATTTGTCATTCTCACCCCATGTAGTACATGTGATGGAACGAAATTGTGTACACAGGGTCTCAGTTACATCCAACAATAAAATGTAAAAGAAAAACAGTAATAAGATCTAAGATATGAACTAAGAACTAAACTAACAAAAAAATATGCTAAGCACTAATGGCATAAAAGCAATACGCTGAACAGCAGCATGAACACGAGTCTGTGTGAGCAGGTGAGCACGCATGAACACAGCAACATGAAACGGATCAGCAGCAACATGAAACGGATCAGCAACATGAAACAGATCAGCAGGAACATGATGTGATTTTCTCCTGTTCACTCTGCTGACACACAACTGCTCGGCTAGACACGCCAGCTGCCATATAGTGAAGTTTGCGGACGACACAGCAGCAGTGGGACGCATCACAAACAATGATGAGTCCAACTACAGAGAGGAGGTGGAACACCTGGTGCAGTGGTGCAGAGGCAATAATCTCTGCATCAATGTGAAGACGACCAAGGAGATGGTGGTGGATTTCACAAGGGACAAGGATCCTCTTCATCCCCTACACATCAGAGGAGCAGCTGCTACAGGTACCTGGGGGTGCGATAGGTAATTCCTACCTTAAAAGAACCAAACTGACACAAACGTTAGATTTCAACTGAGCTTTTGCAAAAGGAGAGCACACAGTCACAACTGTGTTAAAGCTGTGAGCTGAGAAAACTCAAGACTTTCAGCATCTGCTCGTGTTTTTATTGTCACACAGAAAGGAGTGAAAACTGGACATCTTGATTATACAGGTAGTTTAGATTACACAACAAGGGCAAGGCGGTCTAGAACATTTTGATTAAACGCTTACAGTAATGTGTTTCTGATACCATTGTATCAGTTAAATTCTGCTTCGTACGCACAGTTAAGAAAAACAGTGACAGTGTGAGATTGATCAAATATGAGTTATGTATAAACCCTGACATCTCTGGTTTTACAAAAGAAAAAACAGTTCTCAGAAACTGCTACGTGGGTGAACTTTTTATCAGTTCCTGTCAGTTGGTTTAACTTTACAAGTTCACAGCTTTACGGTCAAACAGACATTATTAGACAAAGATTGATAACATTTTTAAGATACGAAAACCCTATCAGGGTGCATATATCCAGTGACATCACCTGGAGAGCCAACACTTCCTGTCTGATCAAGAAGGCCCACCAGTGTCTCGACTTCTTCAGGAAGCTGAAGAGAGCTGGACGGGGGAGCTCTGTCCTGAGGAGCTTCTGTCGCTGTGTGGTGGAGAGCGTTCTCTGCAACTGTATCACCGTGTGGCACGGCAGCTGCACTGCTGCTGAGAGGATGGCTCTGCAGAGGGTGGTTAAGGCTGCACAGAAGACTGGGGAGCAGCCTTCCCACCACCTCGGACCTCGACACTTCACAATGCATGGGGAGGGGACTCCGCATCATGAAGGACTCCACTCATCCTGCACACAATCTCTTCCAGCCCCTCCCCTCATGCAGGTGGCTGAGAAGCATTCAGATCAAGACCACCAGGCTCAGAAACAGTTTCTTCCCTGCAGCTGTCAGACTGCTGAACTCGAGCTGCACTTCAGCTTCATCTTACTTTTTTAACTTTATTTATTATATATATTTGTACGCTTTTGTATTGATTCGAGTCCAAATTTTGTACCACACACATGCAAATGTGAGGTGGTATGACAATAAAAATCCTTGAATGCTTGATTTTTTTTCTTAGTGATTATTTTGTTAGAGATTCATGAGTCTAACAGCCTCAGGATAGAAGCTGTTCCTCAGCCTGGTGATTCTGCACTTTATGCTCCTCAACCAACTTCCTGAGGGGAGCAGAGCAAAAAGTGTGGGTGAGTGGGGTCCTTCATGATGCAGGTGGCCCTCTTCCTGCATCTGGAGGTGTAGATGTCTGTGATGGTGGGGAGGCTGACTCCAACAATAAAATCCTACAACAACAACAACAACAATAAAATAGTAATAAAATCAGCTTTTTTTTGTCTGAAGTCCATTATTAGTTTCTGACATACTTTTATATTCTAAGCTGACCAAATGTCAACATTTTGATATTTAAACTGTAAGAAGTGTCACAAGAACCAAGAGGTAAAGAAATGGTAGAATGGTTGCCAGTGGCTTATGAAGACCGTTTTGGAGAAAATAATTTTGTAAGCCAAGCTCACCAAAATAGGAGATAATATTTTAAACATTGGCCACACAGCTTGCTGGTCACACTCATTCACTGAGCCTGCAAGTGAAAATTAGCAGATTTTCTCTAAATTTGGAGTCTCCAACTAGTCTTCACCATGGTAACCACAAACATAAGAACAGATAAGTACCACTAAAATCACAAATGCAACCGTGTAGGATAGGTTACATGTAAATATGTTAAGTTTGTTGTTTATGATCCGTTTCTTGCTGCCCACCTGGTTTCCCCTTTAGGAAAATAAAGGTTCTATTTCGTATAAGCTTCGCCCTTTAAGGCTGTCGCTTGGTGGGTTTATCCCGTTATGCGGAGCGTTGCACTGAAAAATTTAGTCCACGCCCACCTGCTGTGTGGGCCCTACCCGGTCCGTATAAATTACGTTAAGAGCGGGAAATCGGCTCCCATTTTTTCTTCAGCGAGCTAATAGCACTGTCAGAAGAACAAAGAAGGAAAATTGTGTAGATGACCAACCTTTAAGAATGCTTGGCCCGGCAGTCGACCTCCGGTCGTCCGGTGAGTTCTCCTCCCCAAGGAGAAGCTGACGAGCAGTCTTATTTCAAGGTAAGCGCCGAGGAATATTTCTCAGTGACAGGTCACTACACGCTGGACAACGCCATCTTGTAATTTTCCTCTTATCGCGACCCTCGGAGCGAATCGGATGGTTCCTCCGGGACAGGCGCGCTCAGCTGCAGCCCCCCGCTGCTCATTCCCTCCTGGAGAGCGTAGTGTCGGTGGAGGGGGGCTGAGTGAATGCTCACCCCATCGCACCTCGTTTCGCATCGGCGATCACACCGCTCCCGGCCGACGGCGCCCTCAGGGGTTGCCCGGCGTAACCCAGGAGGCGGCTGACATGAAGGGACCCCTTTTTTCTACGTCCCACGCCTTTCCCGCCAGTTCAGATGATCCAGCGGGAAGGTTGTTTACTGGGTTCCATTCCGGCTCACCGTCTTGATCCATATGGCCTCGTGTTCCAACAGGACGTCCTACGGGCGAGGCCACAGACGGTTCTTTCCTGGTGGATTGGGGGAGCCGGTCTCCACAGTCCGCACCCATCACCAGAGTGGAGGGGTTCACCGAGCGGGGCTATCCCTCGGTAACCCCCCTTGAGCCAAGCCTCGTGGAAGCTTTCGGAGCGAAGCTGTCCAGGTTGGAGCAGCGTCCCGTCCCTCCTGGGAAACATGACCAGACGGTGACCACGCTCTCCAATCGAGCCCATCAATGTGCTTTTCAGGCAGCCGCAGCTAACAACAACGTGGCGCTGCTAGCATATAGCATGTCCAAGAGGCTGGAGGCCGCAGACCTGCCTGAGGAGACCAAGAGCTCCCTCTGTAAGGCAGCCAACGCCATCCTCAATATGTGTGCCTCTTCTACGGGTTGCCTGTCCAGGATTGCAGCGTGGATGACGATGATTCAACGATCTACCTAGCTCGGTCTCTCCCCCTCGCTGCCGGAGAAACTGCACAAAGACCTGATGGAGGGCCCCATCACGGCGGACGCGCTGTTCGGGAGCAGCTTCAAGCCATGCTGGCGAACTCGAAGCAGTCGGAGGAGGTGTCAGAGGCTGTGCGCCACCTCATCATGCCGCGCGGCTCATCCCGCCCCCCGGCCCGCTGGAGAGACCGTCGTGAGCAGAGGCAGAAGCAACGACGTTCCACGGCCGCGGCGGCGTCTCTCGCTCAGCTCCAGCCCCGCCCGTCAGAGACCAGCCCTCTTCATCCTGGCAACCAGCAGTTCAGCGTTTCCCCAGAGATCGCCTGCAGACAGCGCTCTGGGCAAACAAATCGCAGAGCTCAAGGGGGAGAAGATTTAAAAAATGACGGTCTGCGGAGGGTGTGTGTAAAAGTGACACGAAAGTTGAAATAAATCATCTTTCAATGATCAAAGTGTCTGTTTTTAGCCAGTCTGTAAGCTCGGATGAACTCACAGCGGCTGCGCACACATCCTCCTCACATAACAAGCCGGTGTCCTTAAATAAAGTTTTTTTAAACTCACCGTCGCTCCAAGACATGACGAGACGCTCACACGACACGATGGTAAGCGAAATAACTCGTTGTCAACCCGAGCTGCACGATCCCCACCCAAGCGGTGTCAAACGCGCACTCGTGCGATGCAAACAGCCTTCATCCAAACGGTGCTGTGTTGATGATGGTGCACACACAGCTCCCGGCGCTCACCGACTCACATCGGTATAAATGTGGGACCGCAGGCCGGGTCCGGTGAAGGTCCTCGTTTTCAGCAAATCAACACACGCCTCACTGAAGCAAACGCGTGCGGCCGCGATGTGGGCAGCCATCACCCACCGCCTCTCAGCGCTCGGCAGCTCACGGCAGCATAAGCATGAGACAGCTGAACGAACCCAGTGACTAGTCTCGCCTCCAGCGAGAGCGGCGCGCGTCCCTCCAGAGAAAACGTGTGCTCCCGCAGGGCTCGCAGCCTTCACTCTAACAGCACGGCGTAGATGAAGTCACGCCCTCCGCCTCTCAACGTTCGGACAGCGACGTCGAACGCGCAGCCCCACGGCGTCATCAGCTGTCACACGCTTCGCCTCAGCACACACCGGCCCACCTGTACATGAAGGTTGGTCCGCGGTCCGAACGCAGCGCACAGGCGCGTTCAGAGCCTTTTCGAGGAAGCCTCGCCTTGGGTCACGCAGAAAACATTCCTGCGACACATGACAGCGGTTGAGGCGGCGGACTGGTGACATCCGTACAAAACATGACGCATCACTTAAACGCATGTTCACTCCACGAACGTTACGCAGAATGGCTAAAAACATGCTCGCCGGACAGATGGATGGACAGGGTGTTATGCAAAGATTACAAGTTACAGTTTGCAACCCGACCCCCTCCGTTCGGAGGAGTTTTAGAGATGGTCCTGTCATCACCAGACCAAATCTCATCCCTAAATGCAGAAGTCCAAGAGCTTCTGATAAAAGTAATCTCCAGGGTTCCCAACGGAGAGGAAAACACAGGGTTTTACTCACGTTACTTCCTGGTTCCCAAACGGACCGGAGGGATGAGACCGATTTTGGATCTGTCAGCTTTCAACAAGGCGATCATGGACAGACCGTTTCACATATTGACAACCAGACAGCTGTTGGACAACATCCAGGGAAACGACTGGTTTGTTTTCCGTCGACCTAAAAGGTGCTTATTTTCACATACCGATCATCTCAAAACACAGAAAATTCCTGCGTTTCTCCTTTCAGGGGATGAAGTATCAGTACAACAGGCTGCCGTTCGGGTATTCCCTCGCGCCTCGTACGTTCTCAGTGTATGGAGACAGCTCGTACGTTCTCAGTGTGTGGAGACAGCCCTGCATCCGTTACACAGAGCAGGGATGAGAGTTTTGTTTTACTTGGACGACCTGCTGCTGCTGTCACGCTCCAGACAGGAAGCAGTGATGCAGGCTCAGGTGTTGACATCACACCTGTTAAATCTGGGCTTCGCCATAAATTGGAAGAAAAGCTTGAGTTTCTCGGCCCAGACAATTGTTTATCTGGGAGTGGAGTTAAATTCAACCACCATGAAGGCTCGTTTATCACAATCGAGAATCGACACTTTAAAAGACCAGCTCCGCCATGTAAGACCTGGCGGAGTGGTAACAGCTGTCTCCGTCATGAAGCTGTTAGGAATGATGTCATCAGCTCACACAGTGGTCCCGCTGGGTTTATTACACATGAGACGCCTCCAGAGGTGGTTTGTGCGTCTGCGTGTGGATCCAGTAAAACAAAAGAGACGGATGATCACTGTTCCCCCCTCCGTGAGAGCAGACCTCCGACACTGGGGAAACACCCTGGTTCTGTCGGAGGGAGCCCCCATCAGCAGACCCACGTCACACGTGTCAGTCTTCACGGACGCGTCGCTGTCAGGCTGGGGGGGGGGCATGCCTATCTCAAGCAGTAGGGGCACTGTGGCCCCATCACACATCAGCCCACATAAATGTTTTGGAGTGTCGCACGGTGCTGAACGTGATTCAGCACTTTGCTCCCGTGCTACAGAATCAACACGTGTTGATTCACACAGACAACAAGGTGACTGCTGCGTACATAAACCACCAGGGGGGTATGCGCTCAGCCCAGATGTTACACATTACGCGAAAGCTTCTGTGTTGGGCTCACCAAAATCTGCTCTCCATCAGAGCAGTTTACATACCCGATGTTCTGAACAAAGGGGCAGATGTGATGTCCAGGGGCGGTCCACGTCACGGGGACTGGACTCTCCATCCAGACCTGATGACTCAGACGTGGCAGAAATTTGGCAAAGCAGCTGTTTGCGACACGAGAGAACGCTCAGTGTCAACTATGGTTTTCCCTGAGCTCGCGAGACGAACCACCGTTGGGGGTGAATGCGTTTGCCCACAGCCCATGGCCCAAAACGCTTCTGTACGCGTTTCCTCCACCTCCTATGATTTTACGGTTCCTGAACCGAGTTCAGGAGGAGGGATTGACAGCTCTCCTGGTGGCCCCCGAGCGCGTGAACGCACCATGGTTCTCAGCCCTACAACGCCTGTTATCGGGGCGCCCGTGGAAACTGCCATGGAGGGAGGATGCTCTCCTCCAGGCAGGAGGAGCGATCAGGAGTTACCCAGAAATAGACCAGCACCTGTGGGTCTGGCCACTGAGCAGTTCCGCTTAGAGAGGGTGGGTCTCCCACAGGAGGTAGTGCGCACAATCCAGGATTCACGTGCTGTATCTACCACAGCGCGGTACATATCAAAGTGGACAGTTTTTCAGCGCTGGTGTACAGAGAAAGGTGTAGAGGCCATCTCATGCCCATTAGGCGGCGTGTTGTCTTTTCTACACAGCTGATGGACATGAAGTTGGCATTCAGCACGATTAAAACGTACGCTGCAGCCATCTCTTCCTGCCTTGAAGGGTTCGGAGACAGAACAGCTTTTAATCACCCGCTGATGAAGCGGTTTCTAAAAGGCGTACAGAGACGCAGGCCTGTTTCACGGCCACTTGTGCCACAGTGGGATTTAACGCTGGTCCTGCGAGCCCTGATCAAAGCTCCATTTAAGCCTCTGGATCAGGTTCCAATTAAATTCTTCTCTTTAAACAGCCCTGCTGCTGGCTTTAACATCCGCTAAGTGCGTTAGTGTTTTATCTGCCCTCTCTGTCGCTCCGTCATGTCTTAGAATTTAGGCTGACGACAGCTCAGCTGATTTAAGACCAAACCCAGCTTTTATGCCTAAAAACATCACAAGCTCTTTTAAATCAAGAGAGATATCGTTGGAGGGGTTTTTCCCTCCCCCCCACAGATCAGAAGAAGAAGCATCTTGCCATCTTCTCTGTCCGGTGTGGGCGTTGACGTGTTACATAGCGCGCAAAGCTGTAATGCGCCAAACTCAACATTTGTTTGTGCATTATAGAGATGCACCTGCAGGTCGCCCGTTATCCACCCAGCGCTTGTCACACTGGCTGTGTGAGGCCTTTTTCTGAAGCCTACAGAGCATCAGATTTAGAGCCTCCTGTCAACCTCAGAGCACACTCGACCAGGGGTATCGCATCTTCGACTGCCTTGCATAATGGTATGACAATGCAGGACATTTGCACTGCGGCCGCGTGGTCAACACCCTGCTCATTCATTCGCTCTTATCTACGTGATGTGACGGCCCGTTCCATGACACATTCTGTCCTTAGTGCACTAACAGAATGAATATTGTTTTTTCATGGAACTCTGTTTAAGCTCACATCTGTCTGCATGCTTCACAGTGTGAGATGTTATCAGTCACAAGTTGTGTCTGTTATTTTGGTTCTATTGTCACTAATCAGTTCATGACTATTGTTACCAATCAGTTCATTTGATTAATAATCAGTCATTTGTTATTATTAATCTGTCTATACTGTTCAGCCATGAACGCATAGTTACACAACATGCGTCTGTGCATGGCACATAACTACGCGATGCGTAATTACGCACATGGGGAGCTGAGTGACAAGACGTTTTTTGGGCAAGCTTCTGCTTCATACGGTGTTCGAATGGACCCAGTGAGGCGAGGACCACATCTGCTTTGCCCTTAACCCACCAAGCGACAGCCTTAAAGGGCGAAGCTTATACGAAATAGAACGTTGGTTACGTACTGTAACCCCAGATTCTATGAGTATAAGCGTAGCCCTTTAAGCGTCGGGCCTCACTGGCTCCTAAATGGCTGAAGAAAAAGCTATTTTTGGGAGCCGATTTCCCGCTCTTAACGTAATTTATACGGACCGGGTGGGGCCCACACAGCAGGTGGGCGTGGACTAAATTTTTCAGTGTAATGCTTCGCATAACGGGATAAACCCACCAAGCGACAGCCTTAAAGGGCTACGCCTATACTCATAGAATCTGGGGTTACAGTACGTAACCAACGTTTCGTTGAACTGTGCAGTCTTGCAGTTGTTGACTAACCAGGTCTGTAACAAATCTGTGTTTGTCTTCTCGTCTTTAGGAAACACAAAGGAAAATCTCTCGTCTGTGATGAATCCGTCTACAGTGAAGGCTCAGGTAACAAAACAAGTTTTTTAATCATCTGTATTGAGTGGTAATTATTAACTGATTATATTCAACGTGGAACAAAAAGTAAGAAAAATTGTTTTGGGACAATGATGTTTTTGTTGTTACAATACTTTTTGGGAATAAATGTTGGAAATCCTGTTTGTTGTCTTCTAAATGGTGTCACATTTGTTAGGAAAATGTATTTGTGGGTTGTGCCCATGAAAAACTTGACAAATCATCTCTTGCATTACTAAAGAGTTTATTCTGCTGTTGTCTCTTGTTCTGAGCTCCTGGTACTCCAGGGGCTGCTAGTCAGGCCCTGGTGTCATCATCTCTGAGCATGGACCCTGATACAACGATCACCTGTTGTCTGCTTCAAACATTTCACTGATCTGGATAGACTTGGAGCAGCTGTAGACAACTTCAAGTTGGTGTTCTGGACAGTTTCTTTTTTTTTTCTGAAACATTTCACCTTCCATCCAGAAGGCTTCATCAGTCAAGGAAACACACAACACAAAACTGATTCTTCCCCCAACATCTTACTCCAAAGTGGAACAAACCAGATGAAACCTTCCGTATCGAAGGTGAAACGTTTCAGCAAAAAAAAAGAAACTGTCCAGATGACCTGACTGAAAATTGTTGGATTGTAAACCTGGATTATTGCGCATGGACTTTGTTGGTTCTGCAGAAAAGTTTCAACGTTTGTTTGGAGTAAGCTCTGGTATCATCTCCAAACTGAAGGTTTGTTGTTCCATCTTATGAGGGAGGTCACAGATGGACCGTGGGCATTTCTTGAGATGACATTTTGCAACCATTAGCATTCTCATATCTCCAGTCTGGAACCAAACCGTCCTCTAAGATGTAATGCTCACACCCCCACAAAGCGGGGGTTTTCAGAGACCACCTCCAGCATTTGGAAGTGGAGAGGATGGAGTGCCCTGCATGCAGTCTTGACCTGAACCCCACTGAGCACCCGTGGGATCAGTTTGGGGGTCTTGTCTGTTCCAGTGTGATCAACACAATCCCAGTAATTGACTTCCTGGTTAAAGACTGGGAACATCCCACCGTAGCTGGTGACCAAGCTGGTGAGCAGCATGAGGAGGACGTGCCAGGCTGTTGTGGCTGTGTATGTTTCTTCCACAGCCACATTGGAGCTGCACCTGACACAGGTTGTCTTGAGTGTGGTCTGGGTACAATGA
>NC_056513.1:42051617-42054884 GCF_014905685.2 Nematolebias whitei
GTTAAACTTGTTTTGTTGTCGAGTCTTGGACTTGACATGCTGTGCTAAGCGTGCCTGATCTGTACAGTCCAACACTTGCTGAAGAGTGGTCTGATCTAGACACATAGTTAGTTTCTGTTTAATGTGCTCTTCTTTGGCCTTCAAGGCCTCAGGCTCTAGAGCAATGTGGATATCCTAACTGAGCCTTCATGAAAGCAAAAAAGAACCCCAAACAGGACTCCAGTCAGCCATCAGGTGAAAAGGAGGAACCCAGACCAGTGGTCATTCCGTATGTTGAGGGAGTATCAGAGAAACTGAGATGTTTATTTTCAATAAAATCTTAAAATCAATCCAGAAGTGGACAGGACAGGGGTTATGTGAACAAGTTTTTTAGTTGCTGTTAAAAGACAAGCTGTTAGTTCTGGACAGATTGTAAGCGATGCAAAGATGATTTATCTAAACCAACATACAATGAATTACAATAGTCCAAACGAGAGGTAATAAAAGCATGAATCACCTTGGCAATGAGTCTTAGTTGGAAGAAACTGGATTTCACAACTGCATTTATCCGTTTGTCTAATTTAAAAGTTCTATTAAAAATAACTCCCAGGTTCCTGACAGTGGAGTGGCTGTATGAGGCCAAGGGGCCAAGTGTGAAGGGTGTTACATTTACCAAACTGATGACTTCTGCTTTATTTTCATTTAAATTCAGGAAATGTAGTTTTAAACAGACTTTAATGTTGTTTAGACGGTTCAAGAGTACTATCAAGCTGAGAATTTTACATCTGGATGTAAGAGCAGTCATGTTTCTACACAGAAGCTAAGAGCATTAACCATCAGACTACCCTTGACTTTACTCTGAGACAACATTTACAGAATATTCCTGCAAACAGGACCTGTCGCATTAAGAACGTACGGTAATTTGGAACAGGGAGGAGTGGACTGTGCACATATCTATTTAATCAGAAATAAAAGGAATATCCAGCACCACACAACTTTAACGCACAACTTTAATGTTCAACTCTGTAAAAATGTCCAAAATGTTAAAGGTTTATTTGAGACAATTCAAAGTGGAATGTAGTGGAAAAGATATCCCAGTATGACAGGACTGAGGAGCTAATGGCTAGTCCAAACAAGACTAAAGGGGATTCCTGCTATTTTAGAACACCACCAAGCACCAGAATGTCACAGCAGTTCATGTAAATATTATTTACACTACTGTCAGGTTTGCAGTACAGTTACTCACATTGTAAATAAAATAGTTTTCAAAATACGGTCATACAGCTTGTTGGTCACTTGGCCGCAGGCACCGACCATTTAGAGGAACTGGAGTGGAAAAGTTATTTTTTCCACTCATAATTTTGACCCTCCAACAGTCTCAGCCTGTTCCTGGCCTAAAGCAAATCCAGCAGGAGTTTCACCACATTTATGTTGAATTAAACACGTAACATGAATATGACACATAGCATCTGCATGAAACGCTGACAGTTTGAAGATGAAAGCTGTTTGAGGGCGGCAGCAATCCACTCTGCTCTTGACCCCACTCAGACTAGCCATGAGCTCATCAGTCGATGAGCGATGTCCAAACTGAAGGCTGCTCAAAGAGCCATGTAAAACAGGTGAGACACTCACTTTAAAACAGCTCTTTAAATCTAGTCAGGAATCTCTACCTTTCCCGTGCCTCAGGTTTGCTTGCCACTCCACACCCATCTTCCCATGGGTCATCCAGCTGAAATCCAGTTTGGAGTCTGTAAATGTGAGATTTTTGTTTCTTGAGGCGTCCTCCTCCTCCTCATCATCATCATCATCTGTCTGGACTCTGTCCTCTGTGACACTCAGCTCAGTGGGGGGCTGCAGCTCCTCCTGTTTGCCACACTCTGTTACATCTGTTCCTTCTTCTACACAAGTCTGATTCGATGTGTCCCGACCAGCATCAATGTGCAAATGATGTTCTGCCAACGTTGACTTTGTCCCTTCGTACCAGTGTTCCTCCTCTTCTGTCTGCCCTTCATCCTCTCGTTCTGGTTTTGTGTCAGAGATGCTGATCTCTTCCAGAGCGTCCTTTCCACAGCGCACTATGTTAGCAACAACAACAAGTGTGTTGCTCTCTGTCGGACACACTGAAGGCCCACTTACATCTGGCTCGTGTGGAGCTTCAGAGTCAAACTCGCCAAAGCTGCAGAATGACGGGCAGTCCTCGTCATCATCTTTAGTCTCAGACAGATCTGCTCGGCTGTCTTGGTCGAACTCAGTTATAGTGTAGCTGTCCTTGTGGTCCCCTACTTCCTGTTCCTCCGCTCTAAGTGTGCCATATCCAGAGGTCATCAGACTTGGTGCTGGACTACCAGAACTGCTAACTTCATCATTGTTGCTTCCTTCCAGAACCTCTCCAGTAAATCTCATCTGGCTGTTCAGCTCCTGGGTTTTCTCCCCTGAAATCCCCTGAAGCGCACCGAATGGAGAGGTGACAGGTTTGGAGTTAATCACCACCTCCTCCTCTTCTTCTTCTTCTCCACCTTCACCATCAGACCAAAAGGAGGAGTTGAGAGAATTATTGTCATCATCAGTGTCTTCATCCCACTGATTATTATAAATCTTGTACATGTGGAAACTCTGAGGTGTGCAGTGTGGGTCAGGCGAAGGCAGATGGCTTCAGGAAGGAGCTAAGAGGATTAAGATGATACCAGGAGCCTCAAAGGCAAGTAGGTATCTCTGCAGACAAATTCAGAAGGCGTATCTGGAGGGTCACACATGACTGGACGATAGTAAATGGGCGTGTCTGGAGGGTCACACCTGATTGGACAAAAAAAGGCTGAACAAAAATAAAAGGTGTTTGTGTTAACCACAGATCTATTATGTCTACGGTGTTAACCGGTTCAACTTTAGCGGCGTCTCCATAACTTTTCTTTCCGCCTCTCAACACAGAACTTCAGGTTACATTTCAAAATAAGAGCAACATAACTGGGTAGTGTGGAGGGCTAAATGTTTGTTTTTTAATACCTAGCCATTATATTAAAAAACAAAATCTGTTTTGGTTTTTGAATAATGTGAAAATAGTTACAATCAACTCATAAATAAAGAAAAATAAAGTAACTAAAATAATAATGATACTTAAACTGGCCTTTGGACAAAGGATGTTTCCTTTAACTTCATATTTTCTTGTTCATCTTTTAAATCAGTCACTGCAGATGAGTGATGGTCAGTTTCTGCACCTGGAGCAGGTAGTTCTGTTTACTGGTTAACTTCCTCAGCTGTCTCTGGTTTTAAGGGTCAACCCTACTCCATGTT
>NC_056513.1:42054984-42074163 GCF_014905685.2 Nematolebias whitei
CACATCCTGGACAGAGAGGAACGATGGTTTGAGAGAGGAGTAAAGGAGGCCATCTTTGTGAAAAGAAATCGTCCATCATTAAACAGGGGTGGAGGCCTCCGGGTTCAACTGTCCCCCTCTTACAATGCTGTGATTGCTAGTATCACTCAGCCCTCTGTGAACAGTAAACAGCCATCAGGTGCTAATGATCCATTGTTAGGCTGATGGTCCTTCTTGAGCATGTGAGTAGCTGGTTTTGGTTGTCAGCAGCAAACTGGTTGATCCACCCTGAGAATGTGCTATTTAAGAGACTGAGCTGAAAACAGCACCTCAGACTGAGGAAGTCTCTCGGATGAGAGACAAAACGTTTCTAGATTTTTTTGCTTTGTTTTGTTTTTTTTGTTTTTTTGAATGTCCAGAGGACCAGATTGAACTTTTTTGGATTTTTCTACCTGGATTATTGAGCATGCATCAGGAGATCTTTTTAATCTGATTTAACTGTAAATCACTTTTTTCAGCTTTTGTTGTTGTTAAGTGCTATAGAAACAAATTGACATGGTGTATGTTTGTAGATGTAGCGAGCTGTTTGGAAGAGCAAATGGCAGAACTGGACTTATCCACAGCAGCTCAGGACTTTGAGACAGAGAGTGAAGATGTTACTGGTCAGAGTGAGACGCAGAGCTTCGACACTGATGGCGTCTCATTGAGTGCCTTTGAGTACTACGTCAGAGGCATGGTGGGTAACGTAAAGCTAGCGGTTAAGAGTTTCTGTCTTGCTTTATGAGGCACTAACCTTTTGTTTTCTTTCAGACTCAATCTCAACGTGATGGTGATGTTAGACCCAAGCCCAAATCCTGTAAGTCGTCAGAAACCCAAGAGTTTCTACACAACATGTCCGTTTTTTGTACGTGTTGTCTCCATTCACTGTTCAGACCCACCACTAACATTCATCCTGAGTTATTGTGGGTGGACTACTCTGAGAGCACCCACCCCAGCAATGAAATGTGTAAACGTGCACCCCAAAATGTTACTGCATTGCAGTGACCCACCGTGTCTGCAGACACACACACAGCCGTGTCCCACTGTGGGGAGCAACGCAAAGTGACAGATCTGCAGATGTTGCCTTAAAAATTACAATATATTCATGCATCTGAACTCTGTTATTGTTGACATTCAAGTAGTTCAGAGCCCTTTGTCTTTTTTTAAATAATTATTTCTGGTCTGAGCTTAACAGACTCGATATGAGAGAAATATAAAATAACGATGTGCCGTCACAGAGTTCAGTTTTAGATTCGAACCTGTAAAAATCCACTGCAGTTTTGTTTAATTAGGTGAATATAATGTACCAGACTGCTGTTGTGAATAATTTATTGTGAATAAAATATGGTAAATGGACTGTACTTATATACAGTGAGGAAAAACGTATTTGAACACCCTGCGACTTTGTGTGTTACTGGGGGGTAATCCAGGGTTTAGGTCTGGAGACTGGCTAGTCCACACACACACTGAATGAAAGTGATCTAAAGCTCTGATTAGTCTCATTAGAATGATTTGTTCAATTAGCTTTGTAGAGGTCTAGTATAGAGCTGTATGAATGGGTAAATGAGGCACAGATTGTAGTGTAAAGCACTTTGAGTATCTTGAAATAAGATAGAAAGGTGCTGTATAAGTACAGTCCATTTACCATTTTCAGTCCATTTCCACTCCAGAACCTTGATATGTTCTTACAGAGCCACTCCTTGGTTCTCCTGGCTGTGTGCTTTGGGTCATTGTGATGTTGGAAGAACCAGCCATGACTCATCTTCAATGCTCTAACTGAGGGAAGGAGGTTGTTCCCCAAAATCTCTCAGTACATGGCCCCGGTCATCCTCTCCTTAATACAGTGCAGTCGTCCTGTCCCATGTGCAGAAAAACACCCCCAAAGCATGATGCTTCCACCCCCATGCTTCACAGTAGGGATGGTGTTCTTGGGATGGTACTCATCATTCTTCGTCCTCCAAACACGTCGAGTGGAATTAAGACCAAAAAGTTCTATTTTGGTCTCATGTGACCACAGAACTTTCTCCCATGACTCCTCTGGATCATCCAAATGGTCATGGGCAAACTTAAGACGGACCTGGACGTGTGCTGATTTAATCATTTTTTAGATCATGTCTCTCACAGTGGACATGCACCTAAGATGAACATTTCAGACCCCTCCATGATTTCTAAGTGGGAGAACTTGCAAAGTCGCAGGCTGTTCAAATACTTGTTTTCCTCACTGTAGCTCCTTTCTCTCTTATCAAGATACTCAAAGCTCTTTACAACAATCTGTGCCTCATTTACCCATTCATACAGCACTCCACTAGATTTATACAAAGACTAATCAGAGCTTTATCACATTCATACACTGATGGGACACACATCGGAGGCTATGAAGGGTTCACTGTCTTGCCCAGGGGCACTTCAGCATGTGACTGCTGGTGGAATTGAACCCCCAACTCTTGCATTGGAGGACTCTAACCACTCAGACACAGCTGCCCAAAATATGAGTTTTAGATTTGCAAATCATAGTATTCTATTTTATATTTATTTTTTACACAACATCCAAACTCTGTCAGGGTTGGGACTGTGCGAAAGACCCAAGCTTTGCTACCTTAATATTTAAAATATGCATATTTTTATTTTCAGAAGATAATTTATTATGCATTACACTCCTCTAACAGAAATATCGTTTATCTCGTCACTTAAACATGTTTCTAATCAACCAAATGACTTTGTTTCAGTCATCCGACCAGTGATGAGTCAACCGACTATAAAGAAGACTGATCCAGTGGCCAAGTAAGCGCAATACTTCTCATGAGATTTGCCAACATCTGGAATGAAGTTCTTGGGAAGTGGCAGGATGTGAAATGTACTATGGTACCCACAGAAGTAGTGATCCTTATCGGTAATGAGTGAACTTAGTCTGAGGTCAAGAAGACTGAAACAAGTCATGAAACAAGTCGAATCTAACTGGTGTGTTACGCTGGATCAGTGGTTGGAGCTCTGCTCTACTACCACCATCTGTATTTTAATTGCCACATTTTCAAACCATTAATGGTAAAAATTAATTTACACAGAGAAGATGTTTAAAGGCCTGATAAATGGGTTCACTAGTTTTAGTCTCTCTTTACTTTAGTCCTAAAGTCTGTTGCTCTATTGTGACACCTAGTGGTGCTTTGACGTCATTGTTGGTTTTTCAGTTCATCCATTTGTTTGAACAGAACTTTTCTTTGTCTGCAGATACTTCCAGTACAAGCAGATCTGGGACATGTTTAAACTCCCTGGGGAGCGTGACAGGAAGGCTCTTCGCTGGGAGATCAAGGTGCAGAAGCATGTCTGGCTTCAGACAGACCTTTACATTAGTGACATAACATTTCTCTAGCTTTAATTAGTTCACATGTTAAATGCTGTGGATAAACTGCAACATTTTAAACATGATTTAATGTCGTATTCTGTCCGATTGCTCTCAGGAACGACTCGCATATCAGCCTCCTCCTGTGAGTATTTCTCCACGTTTTGCTCTTTTTACAGTTCTTAGATTTGTTTTTATTTTCCTTTAAGGAAGTTTGTACCGATGTGCTTTGCAGTTTAATTTAAAAACCTTGAATATTCTTGAGTGGTTCAGTTTGGCCCTTCTGTCACGCAGACTGGGTCTATTTGGACCGTGAAACATGTCAAACTGGACGTTGCAACGGTTCTAATAGATCTGAGCTGATATTTAAAGGAAACTTGAGAATATTTATTTTTTTAATCTTAAGACTTTAATCTCTGGATATTAAATGAGCAACTAGTCAAAGGAGTTGTCAGGCAGGCAAGAAAAGTTGGATGTTATTTAAAATATAAGCAGTCTGCTGTGATTAATGAATCATTTAACGTTGAGTTGAAGAAGTTCTTGGTTTGAAATGGGTTTACTGCTGTTTGCATCTTTTAAAACAAGTTTGCAGAAGTGGGGAGTCCAGTAACTAGTTGTGACAACAAACACTCATTTTGACCCGGATGCCAGTCGTCCAACAGCTCTGGACCGTCCGTTGTACGGTCGGTTCATAATTAATGTTGTCAGGGAGTCACAGTTCAGGACAGTGGGTCGAACAGAACTTTTAGCTTTGTTAATGTCCAGATTGCAGAACACTTTCATTTTACGGGTCAGTGTTAAATGAACCTGGGCCGTGCTTTGCTCTGCAGAGTTTGAACTTTGTGGACGCAGTGATGAAACGTGTTCACTGACAGACGGAGCTCATTCCTCCCTGACGGTCATGGATTCAAACTCCACTAAACCTTCACGTTTTATTTTGTTTTACCTTAAAAAAACAAGTCTGTTTCATCTGGATGGATTTTTCTTGGTTGAAACATTTCGTCTTTCATCCAAAAGACTTCATAGTGATCCACCTGTCGGTACTGGCGTAACACTAATTAGCTGCGCACAGTACTAGCTTCCTAAAATGCTAAAAACAAAACGTGCAGCTCTGCTTTTCTCTCTCCCCCCACTCCGCTCTGGGCTGCCGGTGCGGGCGCAGCTCGGCTGGGTCCCCCCCCCACCACCACCACCACTCTAAACTGCTGGTACAAACACACGCAGCTCAGGTATGTCTCTTGAGATCCACAGTCCACGGAGCAGGAACAAAGTCATGTGATCAGAGGCGGAGCATCAGAGAAATGGATCTTTCCTGCAGGAACAGAGGAAGCTGAAACTCCACAAGCTTCAGGGGCAGATGATCACCTTGTTACCACTTCTGGAAGTTATAGCTCATTTAAAGGAAACATATTTTGTTGCATGTTACATTTATGCTCAACAGAACTTAAGCTTTAATTTATTTAGTTGTTTTGGGAAACTGCACCTGCACTTTAGTTTTTGTGGATTTATTGATCTATTTGTGCAGACGTTTTAATCTAAATAACAGAAGGATCTTTTTTATTTTTATACTTGGAGACTGAATACTTTACTAAATAAAGTAATTTCAGTAAAAATGTTTAGTTTTTATATAATACTGCAAAGCAACTTGTGAAGTTAATTTTGTCAAATTATTATTTTTTTGGTTATATCACAAAATTTATCATTATCAGAATGCTCTGAAATATCACATATTTGAACCGTATCGCCCACCCCTACCTCAGACTGAAGAAGTCTTTCAGATAAAAGACAAAACTTCTCAACCAAGAAAAATGCGTCCAGATGTTGAGCATACATCAGGACTTAAAAAACAAGTTTTTTGGAGATTTCTACTCGTTAACATCTGAAGTTCTATCGATGAGACTCAGCAGCTCCTTGAAAACACCCAAACAACCTGAATAATGTCAGCGTGGCTGCTTGTGTGAGTCCAGGTCCTGGACCAGGTGTTCAGTGTCTGATATAAAGTCTTGTTTTGCGTTGCAGCCTAAACCTCGAAGAGTTTACGTGCCCAACACCTACACCGTGCCGACGGAGAAGAAGCGCTCGGCCCTTCGCTGGCAGATCAGGAACGATTTGGCCAACGGTCTCCTCCCACACAGATTTAATCATCAGGTTTAGGCATTCAGTACTGCACGTTTTTAACTTTGAATGATTTTTTTATTTTTTCAAGTATGACTTTTTTATTGTTACACAATAAAGCAAAATGTTTGAAAGCGTCCGATGATCATTTCTGCCACGGTAAGTCAGAGTAGGGCAGTTTGAACGGATAGAGAGAAGAGAAGCGCTGGTTGTGCCAAAGAAGTTTGTCCTCCAAGAACTTCACCGTTTCCAGGGTGAGGACAAGCGCTTCGTGCTTCAGCATGCTGTGCACGTTCAGACCTGACGGAGAAGACAACAACAGTCACTATCTTACCTGCTGTAGACAGTAGACAAACACTGGAATATCAAACACTTTTCTCAGAACAGTTGGCAGCTACTCAGTGTGGTCGGCTCCAAAACGGATTCCTGACATCTTCAAATAACTCCAGTCTGCTTATTTTATAAATCTAACATCAGACGGTTATTAATACTGAAGAACGAGTCGTTTCACCAGCATTTACCCATGTCACATACGATTAGACATGACCAGTGAGCATCTTTAAGCACCTCATGATTCAGTGGTTCAGCCCTGATGTCCACATCATCTCTTGTAACTGTTGATGTTTCAGTTTTTTTAGGTCAATAAAATACTGTTGCATGGAAGCGACACACCAGCGCAGTGGTTAGATCTGTGGCCTCACAGCAAGAAGGTCACAGGTTCATCTCCTGGTCTTCCTGGGTGGAGTTTGCATGTTTTCTTGGGGAACTCTTATTTTCCTCCCGCAGGTCCAAAACATGCACGTTGGGTTAACTGGTAACTAAATTGTACCTAGGTGAGAGTGACTGGTTGTCCCTACGTGTCCCTGTGACGGACTGGAGACCTGTCCATGTCCCTCGCATCTCGTACAGAGACTGTTAAAGATGGGTACCAGCTCAATGCGTCCCAGAGAAGAAGAGGCAAGAAGACGGATGGACCGCAGTACACAGGTTTTCTCACCACATCACTTTTGCTTCAGTTCTATTTCGTATAGGCTTTGCCCTTTAAGTCAGAGTCAGAGTTTCTTTGTCATTCGCACCTCATGTGGTACATGTGGTGGAGTGAAATTATGTACACAGGCTATCGCTAGTGGGTTTATCCCTTCACGCAGCACTGAAAACTTTAGTCCACGCCCACCTACTGTGTGGGCCTCACCCCCGGTCCGTATAAATTACAGTGAAACCGGGTAATCAACTCCCATTTTTTCTTCAGCCAGCTAGCTAGCACTGTCAGAAGAACGAAGAAGGAAAAGTTGTCCAGCTTTGACCGGCACAACCTTTGCTAAGAATGCCTGGGTCTCCGCCACGCCAACCTCCTGCCGTCCCGGTGAGCTCTTCCTCCCCGAGGAGAAGCAGAGACGAGCAGCCTTGTTCAACGTAAGCGCCGAGGAGTGTTTTTTCGTGGAGGGCCGCTACTCGCTGGACGACGCCACCGCCTTCTTTGACGCAGAGTCACGCAGTGAATCGAATGATTCCTCCGAGAAAGGTGATGCGGAGCTGCCCCTTCCCTCCTGGAGAGCGTAGTGACGGAAGAAGAGCGGCCGAGCGAATGCTCAGCCACCTCGGGTCTTCCCACGTCGGCGACCACACCGCTCCCAGTCGTCTTCGCTCTCCTCTCGGAGCTGTCCGGCATAATCCAGGAGGCTGCCAACACAAAGGGACTTTCTGTCCCTTGCCTCCCTCCGCCCTGATCGGATGATCGGGCGGGATGGTTTGGCTCCACCCCGGCTCATCACCATGACCCCATCTGGCCTCGCTGTCCAGCTGTGACATCACACTGGAACGAGGTTGCAGCTGGACCCAGCAAGCTGAAGACATCCGTCTCCACCTTCGCCTCCATCTCCAGAGTGGAGGGTTTTGTAATTACGCACACAGAAGGCTGAGTGATGAAATGTTTTTTGTGCAAGCAGGTGCTTCATGTTCTGTCTGAATGGACCCAGTGAAGCATAGACTACATCCTGCTTCGCCTTTAACCCACTAGTGATAGCCTTAAAGGGCTGCGCCTATACTCAGAATCTGGGGTTACAGTAGGTAACCAACGTTTCTATGGAGGCAAACCTGTAACCTTCTTTCTGTGAGGCGACAGCTCTAACCACTGCACTCATGCCACCTAGCAGTGTAAATATTTTTAAAAGTAAAATTTTTATGGATTGAAATAAAGTTTTCGAGGTTGAGGTGTATTATGACAGCAGAAGCTGGTCTTGGTCTAGGCCCTGTCAGAATAGCCACTGGAATGACTCCTACAGGCTCAGACTATAAAAACTAATACAGGTAAAAAAAAGTTTAAAATGTTTAAATGTTAAACTTCAGAGGAAAATCATGAATTAAACCTAAAATATGAATGTATGTATGTAGGATTAATTATATGGACAAGAATAGTAATAAAAACTATCAAGAAGCCTCAGTTGCATTTGAGCAAACAAAAACGCTCGAGCGTTAACTCACCGATGGCTGGAATGATGTTAACAGTCTTTAATTTTTCTGTGGCCAGCAGGATGTTTTCAGGGAACTCCTCACCCCTAAAAGCAAATAACAGTGACAGAGAAACCGGTCAGGTTTAGAGTTTTCACGCTGGATGATGATTTGCCCTGATGCAGATACTCACACATCAACTATCAACACGGACTCGCCCCAGTGTCGCTGTCTGATGAGCTCCAGCAGGTACTGAGAGTCGGGCGTGGGCAGGTTCAGAGCGTCCACAACGTAAAGACATTCCTGCAAAATTGTGTCCAAAGTTTATTTGGAAGAAAAAAATGTTTAAATCTCATATAGGCAGACATCAAACCATTAAAAAAAACATGTTTACATTGTAATATGTTGATGATGCAACATAAAACTCAAAGCAAGTAAGTTATTATCATACATGCAAACTTGTCACTTTTCAGCGAAAATCGCCGATTTCAAACAAAATGACATTTTCATGAATCGTCTAGATCAGGAGTTTTTTTTTTCGGGGGTGTCAGGCATGGTAGATGCATCATTTCCCGTTGACTTGACTAAGAAACAACAAGGTTTCTGTCTACAATAGAACATCTTTGGTGGAACGTGACTCGTTTGACCAATCACAATCAAGACAGACGATGGGGAAGTCTTTCCCATGGACGAAGGAAACTGGTCTAGGTTACAACTAGTCACTTCTAATGTTGGACACTGTTAGTTTTGAGGTAAGTCTCATTATCTGCCAACAATATAACATACAGACCCTTTCCAAACAATTAGAATATCATGGAAAAGTTGTTTAACTTCCATAATCCCATTCAAAAAGTTAATATTTAATAGATAATGGATCCAGGGCCCACAATTTAAACAACTTCAAGTATTTATTTGTTTATTTTTACATAAATTGGGCTTCTAGCTCATGAAACCCACAAAAACAGGATTTCAAAAAATTAGAATACTGTGGAGAAATCAGGCCAAATGTTGCAGGACATGAATGTTTTAAACTGAGTGTGACACACTAATCTTCTACTAAACTCAAAGCACCTGCACAGGTTTCCCCAGGTGTCATTTAAATTGCTTCAGTTTGGTTCATTTGTCTCAGTTCGGTTCAATATGGTGAAGACTGCAGACATAACTGGCCAGAAGACCATCATTGATACCCTCCATAGGCTGGCTGTTCGCAGAGCGCTGTGTCCAAGCATATCAATGGAAAGTCTAGTGGAAGAGCAACATGTGGCAGGAGAAGATGCACCAGTAAACGAGATGACCGTGGGCTTCAGTGGATTATCAAACAGAGAAGATTCCAGAATCTGTCAGAGATCCAGAAAGAGTGGAATGAGGCGGAGTCACAGCTTCAAAAACCACCACATTCAGAAGCATCCGGGAGATGGACTACAACTGTCGGATTCCTCGGTTCCAGTGATGGTAAAGTGTGCCTTTCATTCAGAAATCAAGGTCCAAGGGTTTGGAGGAATAAGGTGAGGAACAGAACCCATACTGGTTGAGGTCCAGTGTGAAATATCAAGTCAGTCATGATCTGGGTGCAATGTCCGGTGCAGGTGTTTGTAAACTCTGCTTTCTTAAATCCAAGGTCACCGCACCAGTCTACCAGGATGTTTTAGAGGACTTGATGATTCCTTCTGCTGAGGATCTGTATGGAGATGCAGATTTCATCTTCCAGCAGGACCTGGTCCCTGCCCGTGCTGCCAGAAGCACCAAAACCTGGTTTGATGTCACAGTGCTTGACTGGTCTGCAACTGGCCGGACCTAAACCCCGTTGAGAATTTATGGTGTGTTCTCAAGAGGAACATGAGGAGCACCAGAGCCCAGAACAAAGAAGATCTGACAGCATCAAGGAAATCTGGGCTTCCATAACTCCCAGTCAATGCTACGTCACATCGAGGGTGCATTCACACCAGCCCTGTTTAGTCCGCTTTAATCGAACTCTAGCTCATTTTCCTAGAAAGTCGGGCTCATTTAGGGAGGTGTGAACGCGCCATCGAACTCTGTCACGGAACAAAAAGGCGAACTCTGGCCCGGGCTAAAACCTAGGTCTCGGTCCGGTAGAAGAGAACTCCAGCGCGGTTCGAGTACAGTGTGAATGTAAACAGACCGAGCTCCGCTCCGCAGGACAAACAAACACGCATTGCTCTGACCTTATATGGAGCCGTCAGCTGACTTGTGTGGAAAAACAATATTCTCCATGGTCTTCTGTCTCATCTTCTGCTCATGCTAAGTCCATTTTTGAAAAATGACAAAATATAACTCCTAAAACTGCTAAAACTTGATGCCACTTCGTTTTTATTTTTATTTACAGAAGAAGAAGAAGAAGACGTGTCTTCAGAGGTTTTTGTGTTGTTTCTTTCAGTAGTTCTTGGTGCAGCGCCCCCACAGGCGAGCGGGGGAACAGGTTGCTTCAACATGTTGGTTCAACAGGTTGACTCGACTGCACAGTGCAGTGTGAATGCAAACGCACCAGCTCAAATGTAAACAAAGGCTCATGAATATTGGTCCCGAACCGAACCGAGTCTACCGGACTATCTGGTGTGAAAACAACTTAAGACAAAGAGATTCCCAACCAAGTATTGAAGATTAACATATCGTTTTGAAAGTACCATATTTTGATTGAATTGTTGTGATCCTAATTTATTTATTTTTTCCTGCAAAAACTGAGAAGCGTGGGCTGATTTCTTCTCATTATTCTAATTTTTTGAAATCCTGTTTTTGTGGGTTTCATGAGTTGGAAGCCCAAATTATGTAAAAATAAACAAATAAATACTTGAAATTGTTTAAATTGTGGGCCCTGAATCTATCGTCTATTAAAGATCAACTTTTTTAATGGAATTATGGAAGTTAAACAACTTTTCCATGATATTCTAATTTTTTGGAAAGGGTCTGTATTATTATTAACAAACCAGTTTGTTCCACTTTGGAGTAAGCTGTTGGGGGAGGAATCAGTTTTGTTGTTTCCTTGACTGATGAAGCCTTCTGGATCGATGGTGAAACGTTTCAGCACAAAAAAGAAACTGTCCAGATGACCTGACAAAAAAATGTTGAATTGTATACCTGGATTATTGAGCATGGACTTTGTTGGTCTGTATTATGTAAGTTAAACTTGATATGACAAAAAAATAATCCTACTTTAGCAATGTGTCGTTACCTTTTCCACCACGACGTTATCTGTAATGAAAAGCTTGTCAGCATGTAATGCTAGCCAAGATGTCAGCTGACCTCAGTGAATTGTGCGTTAACGTTAGCCTGCGATGTCACTCAGTTCAATATGAATAATTTTGGGAAGGCCATCTCTACTCCATCCGTATTGCTGTCCGATAATAACACGTCATCGTCATAAGATGAGAGAAATGAAAACGAACACGTAACGTTAGTGCCAATAAAACACGACACATCAGTGTTTTGTTACAATGATAAGAACATCTGCTCAGGCAGATCAATACGGCAATAAATAGGGCAGAAGTGGTGGAGCAAGAGAGGCACATGGGTGGGGGGGCAAAGTCTTGTCCAGGCCAAAACATTTAAATGAGTTTTTGCTATCAGCTAAATGCTCTGCTGTGTTTGTTTCTCTGGTTGTCTTGCTGCTGTTGTTGCTTGTTTATTTTTTGGTTGACGCCATCTTTCCTGTGTGTCCTCGTTACATCAGGATGTGCTAGTACCGTATTTTCCGCCGTACACGTCGCATCGCCTTATAAGTGGCATCAGTCCAAATATGTCTAATAAAGTGGGTAAAATCATAAATACATTGCATCGCCGTACTGGTCGCATCTTTTATGCGTCACCACTGACAACCTGGAAATGTGGGACGGTGTTGTGCCAAAAATCAATTGGATGCCAAATGGTGGCCACGGAAGCATGCGCGTAACAAGAATTTAACAAGATTAACACTTAAAAACAATCATTTGTTTGCTCAAAACTATAATAAAAGGTGTCTCAGTTTAATTTTTCCTTAATAAATTCACTTTGACGTCAAATCAGCTGCGTTACAAAAGTATTCGCTGCCTCGGTGCTCGGGGAGCGCGCAGAGGGAGGAAATCAGGAAGGAGGAACGCTGCTAAATCAAAATTTAACAAGATAATCACCTAAAAACAATCATTTGTTTGCTCAACATTATTGTAAAGATGTGTCTCAGTTGAACTTTTACTAAACAAAATGCACTTCAATGGTCAAATCAGCTGCATTTCGCCGGGGCGGCGCAGCGAAATCTGATTTGACGAGCTGGACTAAGGTGGCAGTCTACAGCAAGCCGATTGTGTCATTAATAGCCCCTTAATCTATTACATGACACAATGGCATGCCATACTACTCGAGTGCCACCTAGCTGCTGAAAATAGTAGTGTTCAATATTTTCTGTCAGAATGAATGAAAACGATCATAACAGTCAAAAATTGGTTTATAAATGAGAATAAATCCATAAATATGTCGCTTCGGTGTATAAGTCATAGGGCATGCAATTTATGCAAAAATCGGAGCGTACCAGAATGATTAATTTACATGTTGAAAATCACAAAATCTTCCCACTAAAGTTTTGTCACCTTTTCCATCCCTTCTGAGTTTGCAGGTATGAAGACTTGTTAAAATGTGACATTAGCACATAAACTAGAGTAATTTTACAGCATGTTGAAAGGACGTCATACAAGATTAGATTTACTTTGTAATGTGAAACAAATAATCAAATAATGTTTCGGAAGGCTTTTCTATGAGTTTATTGTATTTATTACTATAATTGTAACTTTGTGAAGTCCATGTTGAGTTTGTTTAAGCTCATTTAGTTTTTATCATTTTAATGCATGTGCCCTGAATCAGACATCTTTTAACTTCCTGCACTTTAAGTCTGGTGCACAAAACATCTGCAGAGCCGTCAGGTCAACGACAGCACAGACATGCTGCTGTGACGCGACGACCATTTTATTACAAAAGCAAAGGAATTGAAATAACTTGAAACAGAAAAATCATTTTTAATCTAAAAATCAACTAATGAAACATTGAACTAACTTCATTACATTTGAATTTCAGTTCTGATTTATATATATTTAAAAATTTTAATAAATAAAAAAAAACTAACAACACTTGCCTTGACTAAAAATATGATGCCGCTAAAGATAAAAAATAATTTGAGCACTGGGACATGTAAAACTGACGTGTGTGTGTGTATGTGTGTGTATGTGTGTGAGTGTGATGTGCCTCTCAGGTGTGTTCAGTGTGTAATCAGTCAGTGTGCCTGTTTAAAGGGTGAAACGTAGTCACAGTGCTGTTTGGTATCATGGTGTGTAACACTGAACATGGACCACACAGTTGTCTCAGAGCTCTAGAAAGAAAACTTGATCCGCATGTTAAAGATAAAGTCTATGAGACCATGTCCAAGCAGCTCGATGTTCCTGCAGCTGCACAGATTCTTCAGAAGTTTCAGGTCCATGACATGAAGACAACCTCCTTAGATGTGTCCTCAAGAAGAAAACTGATTACATTAAAGAGACAGAAAATATGAACTGAAACTACAGAACTTCCCATTTCCAAAGAGATTAGAGGTGAACTCCAAGGTCAGGGTATGTTTGTGCACCATGGGCCACTGTTCGAGCCAAAGTGGACTTAATGAGAGACAAGTGAGAAAAATCCAGACTAATGAAGTGAGAAACCACAAAGCTTCTGGGAGAAGGTCCGGATGAAACAAAGAAGCAGGTTTACCTCCATGGAGGAGGCTCCCGTAGTTTATGAGGAGCAGGACGACATACCTGTGAGCAGGTGCACGGGTAGAAATCACTTGATTTCATCAACTGTCTCAAAAGGTTGGGCAACAAACGAGTTCAATGTACCATCCTTCAGGTCAAAGACAGTTTATTACTTTATTTTGTTAAATAACTTTTAAAAAAAAATCTAAAACGGTGTTTAATTGTCATTAGTTGATTTGTGGTCAGCTTTTTACATTTTTATTACTTTGTTGGATTCTGTGTTTATTAAACAGACACAAATTAGTTCTGGTGCATTTATTAAAATCAGGGTTTTCTCCTCCCAAACGGACTCTTGTGCTACTGTAAAAAAAACTAGCTAAATAAAAATACAGGTTTTGCTCAAAACCATGTTTTGCGTAAACAAAATGATTCCACATGCTGTAATTTTCACTGTGTAAGTTGCAATTTGTTTTGCATAAAATAGCATGCCCTGCGACTTGTACAGTGAAGCGACTTATTTATGGATTTTTTCCCATATTTATAAACAAATTTTTGGCTGAGAGCTGACGATTTTATTCATTCTTCATTAATTTATTAATTGTTAAAATCAGGTTTGTTGTAAATGAGTCCCCGAGGCTCAGTGGGATTAATCTGGATAAATAAAGGTTGAATGAGTTCTGACTGAAAATATTGAACTCTACCATTTTCAGCCACTGGGGGGCCCACAACTAATATGGCAGGCCAAGTGTCTCATTAATAGTTAAAAGTGGCTATTAGTGAGACACTTGGCTTGCCATACAGAGACACCTTGGTCTCGCTGCATTCTAGCTGCATTTTGCCGGCCAGGAGAAATGATTTGACCATTAAAGTGCATTTATTAAAGAAAAGTTCCACCTTTGCTATAATCTAAAGCAAACAAATAATTGTTTTTAATGTTAATCTTGTTGAAGTCCTCCCGTGCACGCTCCCGCGCTTGCCATTTGGCAGCCAGTCAATTTTTGGCACAACACCGGCCCATGTTTCCAGGTGGTCAGCGGTGAAGCGCAATAGATGCAACGTATTTATGCTTTTTCCCACTTTATTAAACGTTTGGACTGATGCGATGTGTACGGCGGCAAGTACGGTAGTTGTTGTATTTTGTTCTGAGAGCCTGCATACGACTCACAAGCTTTTCTATTCACGCTGTCAACAGCTGGATGGCTAGCGGCTACATCTGGAGTAGATGGTAAATAAATAGGTTTACCTGCGCCAACTTGGAAGTCAGAGCCACTTTGAGTCCCTGCACTCGAACCTTCATGGGTAACATGTAGTAGTAACTGGTCGGTCCTCTCGGCCCGTGAGACACTCCACCTGAGAGACACGTGAACCCAACACATCAGACAACGGGAACAATAATCCCGAGATTATCTCTCAGGTCACAGTGTCAAGGAGCAGCACGGTACTTTGAGCAAGAGACAAAAAAATAATTCCCATCTGTATAAAACCAACGAGCAGAAACGGGTCAAAGTCACCTCCTCTCCAATGAGGCGCTCGGATGCTTCCCTGGCGAGCTCTCCCAGTTCCTTTCTGTTTCCATGGTTTCCTGCCTCCGCCTCGCACTTCAGACCTCACCTTTGTGTTGGCGTGGCTCTGAGACGCCAAGGGAACTGTTAGTCAAATAACTACTACCTTTTCTAAAGACATGACATACACGTCGCATATTTCAAGTAGAATTAAGAGTTTCATCGCTTTCTATTGTAGAAAATAAATACAGTAAATTATTTATTTAAATGAAAGTGAGAAACTTACAATGCGTTTGTAGTTTCTCTGCCATACTTCAACGGCGTGTAGAATATCGAGCCTGAGGAGTGACAATGGACAGTTTGAACCTGAAACTGTTTGAACGAAGTCCTGATGCTGTTCAATAATCCAGGTGGATAAATCCAGCAAGGTTAAGTCCGGTCATCTGGACGGGATCTTTGTAGAACCCGTCCAGATGACCGGACTTAATGTTGGATGCTGGAATGATCCACTCGAGATGAAAAGCTACAAACGCAAGTCTGAAACAATCCAACTTTCCTCGGAGGCACAGAAAAGACGTCTGGGTGGAGCTCCGTCAAACCGAGCGGCTCGCGGTCCTTCTGCAGAGTGTCCACCCACGTCTGAACCGGGCTCAGGTGAACCGGGACCGCCGCATCACACGTCCTCAGCAGAGGCAGGGAGCAGTCAGCGGGGGGAGGACGACGCTCTGCAGGACATGAAGACGTCCAAAAACATTTAAAACCATTCGGCTGACAGGCTCAGAGGAACAAAGATGTCACAGACGCCGACAGGCTCACTTATTCTGGCAGGATCCACCAGGTTGGAGGGGAGGAGTAAGTTTGGAGGGAGAGCACGCTCACCGGAGAACGATGAGGCAAACTGAGGAAGATCAACAAACATCAACCAAACACAAAATATATCAAGTTAGCGTTCACTCCAAGTGCTGAGAACTTGGTGGCAAACCTACAAAGAGATTTGTGTAACGAATGAAACACGTTTCATAAATGACGCAGCTGCATGTCGTCACTAGTGTTTGTTGTTTTAGCTCAAACCTCTGGTTACCACCTTTACTGTGTGACTGCCGACTCAAATATACCGCAACATTACGTGCAGAGCAACTCCTCCTGCAGACTTTGAGCTGTTTTCATATTTCACACATCAAAAGTTCAGTCAGGAGATTTGGTGCTCTGACTTTTAGTTGAATTTCTTCTTCTTCTTTCAGCTGCTCCTTCTTCAGGGTCGCCACATTGAACTAACTCACACAAAGACTTGGCGATAGTTTTTACTCCCGATGTCCTTCCGGACACAACCGCAGACCACCGAGCTACCACAGCCTCTGTGTGGAGCAGAGCGCTGCCGTCTAGGGTGCCCGAGGAAGCAGGTGGTGGGGGTTGAGTGCCTTGCTCAAGGACCCAGAGTGGGGAAAATGAAGATGGAGCACTCTATCTCTACAAAGCTAATTGAACAAATCATTCTAAAGAGATTAATCAGTGATTTATCACGTTCATACACTGATGGGACACACACCAGAGGTTATGAGGGGTTCAGTGTCTTGCCCAGGGACACGTCAAAATTTGACTGCAGGTGGAGTCGAACACCCAACTCTTGCATTCGAGGACGACTGCTCTAACCACTCAGCCGCCTCTTTGAATGAAATTACAACGAAAATGAAACGGCGTGGTTTACTGAAGACTGAGAGATTTGATTTGAAGATGTTTGGATTAAAGGAGAAGTGGCTCAGTTTCCATTAGTGACTGTGTCGAATAAAGAACTAGAAGCAACGAAACGTTTGTTGCAACAGTTCAGGGTCTCGTGCTTATCTGACACAGGAACAGAGTTAACGAGAAGTTGTGATGGGAGGTCAGATGACTGGGACCTGCCCGAGAGAGATTTGATGGTTTTCCAGAATCTTTTAGGATCATTTAGATCTTTGGAGGTCTGAGATAAGCAGCCGGTGTGTGGAGCAGACCGTCTGCAGCCACAGCTGGTCTGTCCTGTGCAGGTCAGCCAGCTCAGAGTGAACCAGGGGCTGTCTGGAACTGGCATGTCTGCAAAAACAAACTTCAGTCTGTTTATTCAACACCTGGCTGTGGGCTTTCAACATCTTGCACCCATCTAGTTTGTAATCATGGATCATATTGTTATCTGTTCACCACTAATCTTTGAGCTGATCTGGGACAGATCCGGTCTCCATGAACTCAACTGATCCTCATGGAGCTGCTGGTCCAGTCTTGTTGTGACGTACGCGCCTCTCTTCTTATGGTTGAGTTAAAAATCATAGAACAGTTATCAGCTGCAACCAACACTTCACTCTTATCGTTACCAATAAAAACATGATGAGCACTGCGACCGGAACAAGCACGAGTCTGTTGTGCTGAGACGCAGCTGTTGAGAAGCTCTTACCCTTTGAGCCGCTCCTCTGTTGAAAACGAAGACGGAAACTCGAAGCATATTTTTATGGTTTCTTCAGCAAACACTAACACGTCTAAACAACTCTCACATCATTAGTAACATTACAAATACAAGACGGAGTTGTATAAAGGTCGCAGACAGAGTGTGGCGTGATTGTGGCGCATGTTGATGACGTCTTCTTCTTCTTCTTCGAGGTTTATTGGCAAACAACGAAATTGTTTCATTACCGCCATCAACTGGTGAGGAGTGTGGACCAAAATGTCCCTCTAGGATTAAATTATTTTAAATAACTGTGTTAATTTAAGATGAAAGATTATCTGATAAATTTTACTATTCGAGTTATTTCTGAATAAATCAATTAAATGTAGTTTTACTTTAATTTTATTTAAATTTTGAATCAGCTGTTGTCTTTCTTCCTCATATGTTTTGCAGTGTAACATTACATGTTGTCTCATCTGCTCCACAGTACTCACATTTACCAGTGCAGTGTTTCATAAAATAAAAAGAGCTGTTTAATCCAGTACGCCCAAATCTGAGACGAGAAATAATCGTCTCTTCTCTCCTCGTCCTCCCTGGACTTCTCATGTCTCCAGTTTTCTTCTGGATTTTATAGAACCAGCGTCCTTTCTTTTCTTCCTCCCATATCTTTTGCCATTTATCCTTCATTTTCTGTTTTATTAAAAGTTTTATTTCTGTTTTGCTAAAATTAACTACTAACTCCACTGATAGATTTCTAGTGGCTTCCTTTGCAGCTTTATCTGCCATTTCATTTCCTGTAACACCACAATGAGCTGGTATCCATAAAAAATGTACCATTAGACCCATCATATTTATTCTGTATAGTGTTTGTTGAATTTCTATTAAAATATCTGGCCTGCTTTCTGAATGGTTACCCTGGTAACTGACTAATGATGAACTGGAGTCTGAACAAATCACTGATCTCAGTGGTCTTGTTTCTTCAACCCACTGAATAATATTGTGAGCATTTCCTCTGTGTATACTGAAAGTCCATCGTTACTTCTTTTTCTAACTTTGATGTTGAACTCTGGAACAATGAAGGCTACACCGACTTTATTTACTAAGTTCTTGGAAGCATCTGTGTAAATTTGAACATAGCTGTAATATGTATCAATATGGTTCTGTACCGTACTTGAATTTAAAATGAACCCATTATCCTCATTTCTTTTTTCCAATAATGTAAAATCTACCATGGCATCTGGAAGTATCCAAGGTGGTTTTACTGGTAATGGAGTTGTTTGACTTTTATTGATCTGATCTATTTTGAGTTCTGTTGTTTTCTGATTCACAGTCCAACTAACTTCTAATATCTTTTACTTATTTTTCCCATCAAGGTTTAACTGTCTCTTGTGTTGGATGATCCTGTCCATGACCTCTCAGATTAGCCCAGTAATTTAGTGTTAGTTGTTCTCTTCTAATTTTGAGTGGTATTTTTCCCATTTCTACCAGTAGTGACGATGTTGGGGTAGTTCTAATTGCACCTGTACACAGTCTCAACGCTTGATATTGAATAAGATCTAACTTTTGTAAAGTTGTATCTGCTGCTGAATTATAAACAATGTTTCCATGGTCTAGTACTGATCGAATTAATCCTGTATATAT
>NC_056513.1:42074263-42077829 GCF_014905685.2 Nematolebias whitei
TATTTAAGAGACTGAGCTGAATACAGCACCTCAGACTGAGGAAGTCTTACTGATGAAAGACGAAACATATCTACATTTTTTTGCTTTGTTTTGTTTTTTGTTTTTTTGAATGTCCAGAAGACCAGATTGAAATTTTTTGGATTTTTCTACCTGGATTATTGAGCATGTGTAGATGAACATATACTGTGATATATTCATAAATTAAACGGATTCATTCATTTTTCTGGACTGAATAATATCGTGCATTGAATTTAATTAAATGTAACGTGAGACGTTAATTTTCTTTGACCCATCAAATGAATGTGGTCATTTATTTTCAGAATCAAAATTTAACATCAAACATTTACATTAATTTGGCAAAATTGAAAACAACAACAGCTTATTAATCAGCTTTACAAACAGGAAAACCATCCGGCCATGATTTTCCTTTGCTTCACAACAGACATTTCTGAAAATATCTGGAATGATTTCTAGCAGATAGAAGAGTTGAAAGATGGAAAGATGAAGTTTAGAGGGAGGGAGATGGTGTGTGAGGGAAAGTGTTGAACAGAACGGCACCCTCCATTCGAACCCAGCTTTCCTCGGTACGCTCGGTAGTAAACTCGACTCATTACCTCTCTGACGATGAATCAGCGGATACGGAGTTCCAGTTAACGCTACCGGTCCAGCGTCTCCGTAGGATGGCAGAGAACCGTCCGGAGTGGTGGCGGGACTTCATCAACAACAGTTCACCTCACGAGTGGACTCACATGAGTGGAGTCCTTCAGAAGTTCCACTCAGATGTGGAAGATTGCATAATTCCCACAAGACTCGGAAGAGCTCCGGATCATGTCTGAACTCCTGTTCTCTCCAGCACTTCTCAGCTCGGCTTGCTCTCCGAACTGAACTCGACTGCACTCGACCGCAACTCGACTGGAGCTGGTTTGAACTAGGAAGTACCGACATTTAAATAGTTCTATTTCCGGTTCATTTGGGAGGTTCCTGATTGGTCAAATCGACCAGACAGAGGTGTGTTTTTGTGATGTAAGAGGTTATTAAAAGTCAAGGGAAAAAGATTAGATTGTTTAAGAACAGACAGAAGATATTATGAAGATTCCAGACTTCGTGGAGTCAACTCTCTCATATCTGCCTGAAAAAGTTAAACATGACATTTCTTTTTCAGTAAACTTGCAGTTGACCGAAACTTGACCTTTGACCAACTTCACAATTTGCTCATTGAAGACAGAAAATCAGACAATGCATCATTAACCTGATTTCTACTTTGAATGAGGATAAAAATCGCTAATACTGTTTCACAGTTGATTTAAAAATGAGTAGTTCACTTCAACATTTAAAATGGTTTGAACTAAACACACTTTGATTTATCAAAACATTTGTAAAATAGTAATGATAATAGAAAAAGAGAGTGTTCTTTCAATTGATCAGTGCAGGACACTTAGAAAGTCTCTGGATGAACTTAATCTTGTGTTTCTGGACTCAAATCAATGAAATACAGTTCTTGTTCCAGGAAGACCCTCAAGGCCAGATTTTGACCTGAGGCTTAGTTCACTACACATGCATCAGGATATACCTAAGGTAGATCTTTCCGTGAACTCACCTACTTATATTGATGCAATAGGAGTCCAGAGGGGAGTCCCAAATGAATATAAGTTAGCTGATCAAATAGAAGCAGGATTTGAAAACATCCCCATAATCAATGCAGTTTTTTCAGTCACCCCAAAAAAGAACATTGATAGGATTAATTACATACATTATAATGTACTAAGATTGGCAAACTTAACTAGAGATGCTGTAGAGGGTCTGGCTGAGCAATTAGGACCAACCTCTCTGATGGCCATACAAAACCGCATGGCACTGTACATGGTATTAGCCGAAAAGGGGGGAGCCTGTGCTATGATTGGAGAAAAATGTTGTACTTTCATCCCTAACAACACTGCCCTGGACGGATCGGTGACCAGAGCACTGGAGGGACTGAGAAGACTGAGTAAGACCATGCACGAACACTCAGGCATTGAGAACCCCTTCTAAGAATGGTTTACAAGCATGTTTGGTAAATTGAAAACATTGGTAATTTCTCTGTTAGTGTCTGTGGCTACTTTCTTAGGGATCATGGTGGCCTGTGGTTGTTGCTGTGTGCCCTGCTTTCGCTCGCTGGCAGTTCAATTCATCACCTCAATGATTGAGAAGGGCTGCAGCGATCGTCCTCCACCCTATCAAATGTGTAACCAGAAGGGCCGTGACGTAGAATTGTCCTTAGTGGCCAGCGTACCCCTGCTCGAGGACACCGATTGATCCCGCTAGTTTTGAAATTGCTCTGAAATGTCCATTCCTGCTGTAGTGTTGCATGCTTATTAAGATATATGAGTGAGGGAAAGTTTCTTTTCCTGTACAGGTGGAGTCTGGGCCAGAAATGGTCATTGTCACAAGAGGCGTGAGGTGATGTCCTACTTTCCTCCTTAGAATAACAGCTGCCTCAGTGGGGTTTCCAGGACATGCAGAGGTATACCTATTCAGGGCTAGACAGTCAAGTGTAATGGTCTCTTTCAGAGACCAAAAGGGGGAAAATGTAAAGACGCTCTTACCATTGTGATATATTATTGCTGTGAGGCTTCTGTATCTGCTCTTTTTTTTTCTATCTACATGTACTTGTTACTTTGTGTATGAACTGTACTGACTCATGTAAAAGGATGCATTTAAGTTCATTAAGTATGGGACATGAACTACGAGGGAGCGACTGGTGTGTGTCCCACGCTGATGACAAGATTACCAGTAACTGGAACGGCAGAAGAAGTAAAAACAACTCCATAAAAGGACTTCCAAGATGAAGACATCAGTTGGAACTAGTTTAGACAAAGAACTGAAAGAATGTTGTGAAACGTCTCTAGGTGTAGTTTTTGTGCTTAAATACAGAAGGAGCTGAAACTCAGCTCAGATGCGTCTTTGCTGTATCTGTTGGTGTGGGGTAAGAGCTTCTCCTTTCTGCTGAAAGCTTTAATAAATGTTGGTAATACTTTTAACTTGAATCTCTCTGACTGATCATTGTGTCTTTTCTCCATATATCTCCGAACCTATGAGAGGAACAGGTAAATAGACTGAAAAGTCTGAGTTGGTGTGTTGATTTTCCGCGACACCAGATTTAACTTTTTTAGATCATTCTGACAGTTTTCGGGTCAGAGGAGGAGATTGAAATTGTGTTTGCTGTGTTTCTGCTTGAGCTGAGGCATCAACTTTTACCATCATCTCATCCATTTCTGTCTTTGTTTAGGTCTGACGACAGGTGACTCAGATGCAAGATTTGTAACATGAACTTTTTCTTTTGGAACAAACGCATCGGCGTGAGGATCCAACGGAGGCATGTCCTTTATGTGCCCTCTTTCTGTAGGGATGGCACCATCTAGTGGGCCTTCCCCCTGTCTGTTCTCCCTTGTGTCTGTATTGATTGTCTGATTATTGTCACCTGTGTCATGTCTTGGTTGTGTGTATTTAAAGTCTGTCTGTCAGTTCTGTCGTTGTCGGTTCGTCGTTGGGTATTGCCTGTCCTGTCCTGCCTGTCTGATCCTGTTCTT
>NC_056513.1:42077839-42080454 GCF_014905685.2 Nematolebias whitei
TATTTTATACATCTGCCTCTTGAGTCCTGCCTGCGCAACTGGGTTCTCCTGTCCTGATCTGCCTTGAAAACCCTGACACTTTCAAAATAAGAGTTCATTCCATCAGATTGCTAGCCGTGGGCCTCTGGCCTCCTCTCGAACTCAGGACCCGCCTCCAGCCCACGTTGCTCCACCTGGCTCGAACCTTCCTCAGAAGTGGCAACTCACACTAACAATAAATCAAGGAAATGTGAATTTAGTTTTACCAACTGTATTAAAATCAAGGCAGGAAAAGTTTACAGTTTACAGCGCTGGCCAGTCCAGTCTATGACACGATCACAAACCGGAAGGGCTGATGTCCTGTATCATTACTGATTTATAGGGCCCTAGACTCCTCCCTTTGCAAAAGGGGAGCTCAACCTGTCACATGTATGAGGGGGCATGACTAAGTGTGATCCCAATGGATTTTACATGATTTGACAAGTAAGGAAATATGAGACGGTGCTTCAAAAGCCTTTCTACGTGATGTAGCAAGCAAAAATAAACTATTCCTTGACGGATATTGAATCCCTGGGCGACTCTTTTATAGTTGCTGGCCCAGTTTAACCCAGTCAGAACCGGGTCATAATTTCATTATAATCCTGTCTCTGAGCAGATCAAAAACCCCAGGACCAGTCTAGATAAATATCTAACAGATGGGTGAGTTTTCTTTGGTACTGAAACAAGGCAGGAGGTTTTCCACAATACTGGAAACCTTCTCTTGGGTCAGACTAAAGCCCCCAGTATACTCACGCGTACGTCAGTTCGCGCATACATGTACGGAGAGATTCAGATTTCATGCTCGAGCGTCCACCCTGAGCGGCTGCAGAGCAGCTTCGCAGGCAAGGGGCGTTTACCTTCGGGACAAATTGAGGTCACCGATTGGTCATTTGCTGACACGCCTACTAGACTGATTGACAGGTCTAAAAATAAAAGAGAGAGCTGGCAGCCCCAGCCCAGCGGTGTTCTGTTTATATGTTAATAAAAGTTCTTAAAAAAAACAAAAAAAAAGGGAGCACTGGCCCTGCAGCCCACACATTAGACCAGCCCAACAGGAAATCTCTAGACACTCCCACAGCTACGCTGGGACTGATTTTAATTTGCTCGTGACAAATTCCTTCATTTTTCACCATTTCAGTCATGGCATCAACGGAGGAGGAAGAGATCACTGCCTCTTGGCAAAAAAAAAACAAAAGAAAAGGCCAGATCAGGGATGAAGAAGGGGAATTAAATACGTTGCTGTCGCATACAAAACAGTCCGTCGCCGGGCAGTTTATTGTGCGACACCATGTACGCGGTCGTAAAAATTGAGCTTTGCACAGACATGCCCTGCGGGGGTACGCGCATACCTCCGCGTATGGACGTACGCAGGAGTATACTGGGGGCTTAAGGTTGAAGAGGTGCTATAGAACCCCACAGAGCTTTCTGCAGCACCTCTTCAACCTTAGTCTGACCCGACTGATAATATTCAAGTTAACAATGTGTTCTCTTGTTTCAAATGTTTTTTTTTTACTGATTGTTATTGAAAATGCATTGTCTGTATGGAGTTTAAGACAAGCGTGTGATTGGAGGAGCGAAGCGGTGAGTGAGAGCTGGTTGGAGAAGTCGGTGCGAGAAATCTCAGGTGTGTGTGCACGCGTGTGTTTCCGAGACCTGGAGAGTTCTTGTACTGGCGTGGTTGTGGCCGACACCATTTTTAAGTTAGCAATACAGCGACAGTTATTTACGTCTTCCTCGACCATCATTTCAATACATCCGGCTGGACGTCACAGTATTTTTCAGTTCACCAAGGCTGTTTTATCTCCATTGCTCTGTATAATTTGATGACACCTGGTCCATGTAATTCACTTTAAATTAGCTTTGTCCATGTGAGATTGTCTCAGTGATACACATATTACTCCAAACTGAACTCATACAATTTATTGAAGCATGAATTTATTTTGTTACTTATTTCATAACCATATGTTATAATTTGGGGCAGCACGGTGGCGCAACTGGTAGAGCTGCTGCCTCTCAGCGAGCAGGTCCTTGGCCCAAACCCCGGTCCAGGGGCCCTTCTGGATGGAGTTTGCATGTTCTCTCCGTGCATGCGTGGGTTTTCTCCAGGTACTCCGGTTTCCTCCCACAGACCAAAAACATGCATGTTAGGCTGATTGGTAACTCTAAATTGTCCCTAGGTGTGAGTGAGAGAGTGAATGGTTGTTTGTGTCGTTTGTCTCTATGTGTCCCTGTGATGGACTTGCGACCCGTCCAGGATGTACCCCGCCCCTCGCACAGTGATTGCTGGACATGGGCACCAGCGACCCCCGTGACCCAAAATGGAATAAGCGGGTAAAGATAATGGATGGATGGATGGATGGATGTTATAATTTGAACAACTCTGACCATCTTAAACAGTTATTAGTTTCTGTTAAAGTTCCACATTTCCTACCTCTGTACCTGAGTAGTCCTGCAGCCCTGAGGTACTCCTCTAGAGCAGCACGTGACTCTTTGCTCTCCTCCTCTGTCATCATCATTTACTTTATTTCAGACACAATATAAGATCCATAAAAAAACATAAAAAACAACAAAAACACAGAATTAAAAAGTTTTTCTAT
>NC_056513.1:42080554-42084414 GCF_014905685.2 Nematolebias whitei
CCTAACAATGGATCATTAGCACACTGATGGCTGTTTACTATTCACAGGGGGTTGAGTGATACTAGCAATAACAGCATTGTAAGAGGGAGACAGTTGAACCCGGAGGCCTCCACCTCTGTTTAAAGATGGACTATTTTTTTTTCACAAAGATGGCCTCCTTTACTCCTCTCTCAAACCATCGTTCCTCTCTGTCCAGGATGTGAACATCTTCATCCTTGAAAGAGTGACCGCTGGCCTGGAGATGAGTGTAGACCACAGAGTCCTGGCCTGATGATGTTGATCTTCTGTGCTGGTCCATCCTTTTGGCCAGTGGCTGTTTAGTTTCCCCGATGTAAGACTGATCACAGCCCTCCTGACACTGAACAGCTTACACAATATTACTCTGTTTGTGCCGGGGGACTGGATCTTTGGGATGAACCAGTCTTTAATGTATTTTGGGGTTTAAAAGCCACTGGGACGTTAGGTTTAGAAAATAAACATCTCAGTTTCTCTGATACTCCCTCAACATATGGAATGACCACTGGTCTGGGTTCCTCCTTTTCTCCTGATGGCTGACTGGAGTCCTGTTTGGGTTTCTTCTCTGCTTTCAGGAAGGCCCAGTTAGGATATCCACATTGCTCTAGAGCCTGTCTTGTGTGGGATTTCTCCTTCTGTCTGGCTCCTGAGTTAGTGGGGACACTGTCTGCTCTGTGATACAGAGTCCTGATGACTCCTAACTTGTGCTCCAAAGGGTGATGGGAGTCAAACTGCAAATACTGGTCTGTGTGGGTGGGTTTGCGGTACACCTCAGTTTGCAAATGTCCTCTATCAGAGACTGAGACCTCACAGTCCAAGAAAGCCAACCTGACATGTTTTACATCTTCTCGTGTGAACTTGATGTATTTATCCACAGAGTTGATGTGGGCAGTGAAATGTTGGACTTCCTGAGATTTAATTTTAACCCAGGTGTCGTCAACATACCTGAACCAATGACTTGGTGGTGTCCCTGAAAAGGACTTCAAGGCTCTCTTTTCTACCTCCTCCATGTACAGGTTGGCAACAATAGGAGAAACTGGAGACCCCATAGCACACCCATGTTTCTGCCTGATGTCTGTTGACTTGACGTCCTGTTCAGGGACACCACCAAGTGTCCACAGGCTCTAGAGCAATGTGGATATCCTAACTGGGCCTTCCTGAAAGCAGAGAAGAAACCCAAACAGGACTCCAGTCAGCCATCAGGAGAAAAGGAGGAACCCAGACCCAGACCAGTGGTCATTCCATATGTTGAGGGAGTATCAGAGAAACTGAGACGTTTATTTTCAAAACATAACGTCCCAGTGGCTTTTAATCCCCAAAATACATTAAAGACTGGTTCATCCCAAAGATCCAGTCCCCCGGCACAAACAGAGTAATATTGTGTATGTTGTTCAGTGTCAGGAGGGTGATCAGTCTTACATCGGGGAAACTAAACAGCCTCTGGCCAAAAGGATGGCCCAGCACAGAAGATCAACATCATCAGGCCAGGACTCTGCAGTCTACACTCATCTCCAGGCCAGCGGTCACTCTTTCAGGGATGAAGATGTTCACATCCTGGATAGAGAGGAACGATGGTTTGAGAGAGGAGTAAAGGAGGCCATCTTTGTGAAAAGAAACCGTCCATCATTAAACAGGGGTGGAGGCCTCCGGGTTCAACTGTCCCCCTCTTACAATGCTGTGATTGCTAGTATCACTCAACCCCCTGTGAACAGTAAACAGCCATCAGTGTGCTAATGATCCATTGTTATGCTGATGGTCCTTCTTGACCATGTGAGCAGCTGGTTTTGGTTGTCAGCAGCAAAACTGGTTGATCCACTCTGAGAAGGTGCTGTTTAAGAGACTGAGCTGAATACAGCTCCTCAGACTGAGGAAGTCTCTCGGATGAGAGACGAAACATTTCTATATATTTTTTTTTTGCTTTGTATTGTTTTTTGTTTTTTTGAATGTCCAGAGGACCAGATTGAACTTTTTAGGATTTTTCTACCTGGATTATTGAGCATGCACCAGGATATCTCTGTTGAACATCTTACAGAAATGCTGGTCAAACAGTACAATCATGACTTTAATGAAAGATCATCAGAGGAGACTGCAGAAATGTCCAGAGAGGATCTGTGTTTCATGGATATTGTTAGTAGCTCAACAAAACTTGTTGGAAATCATTATCATATTGACTTACCTTTTAAGAGAGAAAGTCCCAGCTTGTCAAATAACATCTGTGTTGCAGAGCAGCGCCTCCAGAGCCTCAGAAGGAGATTTGAAAAGGATGCTTATTACAAGGAGGAATACGTTGCATGTGTAAACAACATGTTAGAACAAGGATATGCTGAAACTGTACCTGCAGATGAATTACAGAAAAGTGATGGAAACGTGTGGTACATTCCTCATCATGGAGTGCATCCTCCCACAAAAGGCAAGTTGAGAGTTGTATTTGACTGTGGAACAACTTATAAAGGAGCATCATTGAACAGCCAGCTTCTACAGGGACCTGACCTCACAAACTCTCTGGTTGGAGTTCTCAACCGATTTAGAAAAGAGCCTGTTGCATTAATGGCCGATATTGATGCCATGTTTCACCAAGTTTATGTCTCAGAAAAACATATCAACTTTCTTCGTTTCCTGTGGTGGCATCATGGTGACACAGGAGTTCAGGATGAAAGTGCATTTGTTTGGAGCAGTGTCTTCACCAAGCTGTGCAAATTATGCTCTGCAAAGAACTGCTAATGATAGTGCACAACGGTTTTCAGCTGAAGTGGTTTATACAGTCAAAAATAACTTTTATGTGGATGACTGTTTAAAATCTGTTCCTTCAGAAGAAGATGCAGTGCACATGGTGAAGAGGCTGACTGATATCTGCTCTAAAGGAGGATTTAGCTGTCAAAATGGGTCAGCAACAGTCGCACAGTGCTCATGTCAATCCCAGAGGAAAGGAGAGCAAAGGAAATCAAGGATCTGGATTTGGACACAGATCAACTTCCAATTGACAGAGCATTGGGTTTACAGTGGTGCATCGAAACAGATAAGTTCAAGTTCAGAACCTCGGTGCAGGACCGCCCACAGACAAGAAGGGGCATTTTATCTGTGGTTAGCTCACTGTATGATCCTTTGGGAATCCTGGCCCCCTTCAGTATGTCAGCTAAACTGTTGCTACAAGAACTTTGTCAACAAAATTTGAAGTGGGATTAAGTTATCACCAATTCTCTCTCTAAGCAGTGGCATGATTAGCTGGAGGATCTCCAGCTGATAAAATTTTTTGTTAATGGAATGTTGCATCAAACCAAGCTGCATCGGAAAGCCAGACAAAGCACAACTTCATCATTTTTCTGACGCAAGTCAAGATGGCTATGGAACAGTGTCATATTTAAGACAGGAGAAGAATAACATTTCACATGTTGCCTCCATCCTGGGAAAAGCTAGAGTTACCCCTCTTAAGCAAACTACAGTCCCCAGGTTGGAACTGACAGCTGCAGTTCTTAAGGTACGAGTCAACAAACTGCTGCAAAAAGAGTTGCAAATAAAGTTGGAGCCACCTGTTTTCTGGACTGAAACAGCACTAAAATACATCTCCAATGAAACCAGAAGATTTAACACCTTTGTTGCAAACAGAATTTCTGTCATTCGAGAAGCAACAGATGTGAAACTGTGGAGATATATTTCCTCCAAGGAGTACCCGGCAGAGGACGCACCCAGAGCCATGAAAGCTGAGAAGTTCCTCAAATGTAGGAAATGGACAAGAATTTCTCCACAGGTCAGAAGAAGAATGGCCTAAACTAGATGTGGATCACCAAGCAATTTTAGCAGATGACCCAGAAGTAAAAAAGGACCTAACAGTGAGCGTTATCGTGACG
>NC_056513.1:42084514-42085983 GCF_014905685.2 Nematolebias whitei
GTCGTTGGGTATTGCCTGTCCTGTCCTGCCTGTCTGATCCTGTTCTTGAGTCCATGTTGTAAGTTTTGCTGCCATGTCAGCCTTTTGATTTATTATTCTTATTATTATTAAAAGTATTTTATTTTATACATCTGCCTCTTGAGTCCTGCCTGCGCAACTGGGTTCTTCTGTCCTGATCTGCCTTGAAAACCCTGACAGTACGAACCAACCAAAACCTGAACCCAGCAGGCAGACTCGGACTCTGCTCACCTGTTTTTGCCCGAGTTTGTCCAGATGGAGGAAACTGCGATCCGGTGTGGTGCCTTTTGGACTAGACCCGTCTTGGGTCTGAGAAGCTGCACCCAGGCAGTCGAGGTTCTGCCTTCGCCTCTCTTACTGCAGGAGGAGAGACGAAGATCTCAGCTCCAAAAGAACCACACAGCACCCAGGTTCAGTCCCTCCTACTCACCAGTCTGCTCTGGGTGGACGTCTGGGGAGGATGCCGAGTCAGAGGACGAACTCTGGTTCGCCCCGGTACACCACCCACATCGCCGCCAAAAGGGAAAGAGAAGACGCAATCGGAACCGGTCCGCTGCTCTTCCACCCACATCACCTGTATTTCCAGCTCCTCGCATTCAGCCCGGCGAGGCTGAGTTTTTTGGTTCCGCCCCCTCCTGGTCCCAGCCTCCAGCCTGCTCTCCTCAGCCAGAACCTGCGAAACGGGAGAATTTCGCAGGGGGGGGGAGCAGTCATCCCCCGGTTCGTCTGTGGAGTGGACGAAGGGGGGCCAGCCCGGGGAGCGTGTTGGGCAATCGCTTCCTGCTCCTCTTGAGGATAACCAAATCCCTGAGCTGCCTTCTGTAGAGGACCAGGTGGCTCATCTTCTCATCAAAGGCTCTATAATGATTCTCAGAATAACTCCAAGAAACAGAGTTACAAATAGAAGACGCCTGGTGGACCAACTCTTAGATATATTCCTCTCACAGCCTGACCTGCTCAGCACATCGGTTCATCAGGTGATCTTTCAATTTTCCATGAAACTAAGAGCTGAACTCGATCCCGTTTTTTTCTCGTCACACACTGAAGAGCCTGCAGCCAGCCCAGAGCCTGCAGCCAGCCCAGAGCCTGCAGCCAGCCCAGAGCCTGCAGCCAGCCCAGAGCCTGTAGCAGCCAGACCAGAACCTGCTGCAGTACCAGAACCCGTAGCAGCCAGCCCAAACCAAGATCCAGCCCCAGACAATCCAGTCGCAGAAGAGTTCCTCACAGCTGCAGCCCCTGTGGTCGCTCCCATGCCTACCACAGTCCCTGTAGTTTTTCCATCTCCTGCAGCCTCTGTATCATCCACGCTATGTGAGGACACAACCTGTCCTGAGCCCATAGACCCAGACGCATCTTCTCCTGATCATGTTGCTGCACACAGCCCCCGTGGTTGATCCCTTACCACTCCTGCCTGCTCAGCCGTGGGAGTCCAGGTGGACTCTGCTCCTGCC
>NC_056513.1:42086083-42089623 GCF_014905685.2 Nematolebias whitei
ACATACAGTATATATTAAGATGAAGGTGTTTTGGGCTGAGCTTCACTCTGATAGCTCACTGCTCATTGTGTGAAGATGTGACTGTACAAGAACTCAGTGTGAAACTACATCATATATAAGAATGTTCAGTCAGGTCGTCTGGACAGTTTCATTTTTTTGTGCTGAGATGCTTCATCCGTCATCCAACGGACTTCTTTAATCTGAGGAACCACCAAACAAAACTGATTCTCCTCCAACTGCATACTCCGTAGTGGGGAAAAAAAACAGTTTGCTGGTGCTAAGATGGCCTCTGGGGTACGCCCTCTCCCTCGTCAACTATTCTGAGACAGTCATGCCAAATTGGTTCAAAACACCAAAGTTCATGCTCAATAATCCAGGTATAAAATTCAATAATGTTCATTCAGGTCATCTGGACTTTTGTTGTTTTTTTTTTTTTTGTGCTGAGACGTTTCATCCGTCATCCAACTGATGGACCCAGAGAATCAGTTATGTTTGGTGGTTCCTCAGATTGAAGAAGTTCATTGGATGGCAGATGAAACATCTTGGCACAAAAAAGAAATGGTCCAGATGACCTGACTGAACATTGTTGGATTTTATACCTGGATTAATGAGCATGAACTTTGGTACATCATATATAATTCATTAATATACAGCGCCTGGTCAAACAAAAAGTCGCCACTTGGATTTAACTAAACAAATAGGTACGAGCCTCCTATAATTACTGTATGGATGATTATCTTTCAGATGCAACAAGTTATTTAACCCCAACTGGTGCAATGAGTTGCTTCTCATTTCTTAAACAACCATGTTGAAAGACACATGACGTGGTCGTGGAAAAGATGTCAGTCTGTTTGAGAAGGGTCAAATCATTGGCATCAAGCAGAGAGAACATCTAAGGAGATTGCAGCAACTACTAAAACTGGGTTAAGAACTGTCCAACGCATTATTAAAAACTGGAAGGATAGTGGGGACCCATCGTCCTCGAGGAAGAAATGTGGCCAGAAAAATATCCTAAATGATGGTGATCGGCGATCACTTAAACATTTGGTGAAATCAAATAGAAGAAAAACAACAGTAGCACTCAACCAGTTTGACATGACTGTCGACAAGGGAGAGGGCCAGCACCGGAGGAGGGGGCGTGCCAAAGACACCATCTTAGCACCAACATAACTAGTTTGTTCCACTTTGGAGTAAGCTGTTGGGGGAAGAATCAGTTTTGTGTGTTTCCTTGACTGATGAAGCCAGCACAAAAAAAAAAAAAAAAAACTGTCCAGATGACCTGACTGAAAATTGTTGGATTATATACCTGGATTATTGAGCATGGACTTTGTTGGTTCTTTCATAGTTTTATCTTTATACAATTTTGTATCAAGGTTAAGTCACAAGCTCTTTGTGATACTTCTCATTGTACAGTCTTTCATAAAAGCCACAGACTATAGTGAAGGGCGACCATTAGAGTTGATTTAAACAAAAAACATGAAAGTTGTGATAATTGGAAATATGGGGGTTTCGCCTAAGAGTGACAAAATGTATTACTGTATATTTAAAGTTTAAGTTTAAACTTTTTTTCTGAAAAGTTTATTTAAACAAGAAGCTGTTTTGTTATGTTATTACAGTGGCTGAGAAGGGACAGACTAAGATACAATAAGACTTTATTGTCCTGAAGGAAATTCTGAAGTTGCCAGCTGCTTCAAATCACACAATTATAAGAAAACAATAGGTATACCATAAAAGATGAGTGAAAATAAATTCAGTTTAGACAATTATATACAACCAAAATGCAAGGAGGTTTAAAAATTTTATTAAACAACTGAGAAACAAGAGTTAGACGGTCGTTATTGCACTGAGTTTATTTAGTGGGTATTGCACTATAAAAACTCGATATTTACAATAAAGGTGTGAATGGTTGTGTAGTAAGGTGCTCAGTGACAGAAAACAAACACTGAATTAAAAACACCTGTTATTGGACCTCTCTCTCCTCCTCTGTCCTCCCTTCATTACCCTGCCCTGCTCCACCGATAGAGGGCGAATGTGCTCCTGTGTTGTGTGAAGGCAGATTGGAGAGGGTGACTGGTGCCACTCAGTCTGGATCTTACTCTCCACTCCACCTCTGCCTCTACAGTCCGGCTGTAGGCCCACCATCGAGCTCGTGCTCGTGATGATCCTGTTTAGACGATAAGCTCTAAAGCAGGCCCTAAAATAAACAGCCGTATGCAGCTTGTTTTAGTTTTGTATTGGTCGTAGTTTGAACCCTAGAGCTGAGTCTTGAGTTAAACCTATAACTGGACCGATGACACTGCCATCTAGCTCAGACTTGTTTTTAATTGGGGACTTCCTAGAAAGGCAACCACCTATTATTATGAGACTAAAGGTTAAATTTAAAAATAAAATAAAATTATCCGCCTGAAAAGGGTCTTGCTCTTCTGTCAACTTTAATGTGTACCCCACAAATGTTATATCAAAACAAGCAGCTCGGCACCGCTCTGTCCTGGGGCTCCTTCTTTTCATCATCTACCTTCTCTCACTTGGCAATATCTTCCGTAAATTTAACATTCACTTCCATTGTTTTGCCGATGACACCCAGCTCTTCTTATCTACTGCACCTAATTCTTCACTTCCTCCTTCCTCCCTCACTTCCTGCTTAGCTAAAATAAAATCCTGGTTTACATCTAACTTCCTTAAATTAAACAGTGATAAAACAGAGTTTCTACTCATCGGCACTAAATCCACCATATCTAAAGTTAACAGTTTTTCCCTCACCATTGACAGCTCCATGGTTTCTCCCTCCCCTCACGTTAAGAGTCTGGGTGTCATTCTTGACAGCACTCTCTCTTTTCACTCTCACATCAATAATATTACCCGTTATGCATATTTCCACCTTCGAAACATCAACCGTCACCGTCCATCCCTCTCCCCACACTCTGCTTCCATCCTGGTCCATAGTTTGGTCATTTCTTAAATTGATTACTGCAACTCTTCTTTTTGGTCTGCAGCAAAAATTACTCCGTAAGCTTCAAATGGTTCAAAATTCAGCTGCCTGCATCGTTACCAAAACCCCCTCATTTCACCACATCACCCCAGTTTTACAGCAACTTCACTGGCTTCCAGTCACTTTCAGAAGTCAATTTAAAATCCTGTTGTACACATTCAAGGCAATCCATAACCTCGCCCCTCCCTATCTGTCCGATCTCCTGCACATCATCACCCATTCGCGCTGTCTTCGTTCTTCCTCTTCCATCCACCTCAACGAGCCTCTCGTCCTCCTCAGCACCATGGGACACAGAGCCTTTTCTCACTCTGCTCCCCAACTCTGGAACACTCTTCCCCCAGACATCCATAATACTGACTCCCTTCAGACCTTCATATCACAGCTCAAAACTCATCTGTTCAAGTTAGCCTTCTCACTTTAATTTCTTGTTATTTTCTTCTTGGTTTCGTGTTTTTAAAGCCGTTTTGTATTGTTTTATTTTGTGTTTTTAATGTTGTGAAGTGTCATTGGGTGTCTTAAAAGGTGCTAAAAAGCGCTATATATACATATAT
>NC_056513.1:42089723-42092313 GCF_014905685.2 Nematolebias whitei
GGACACCCTAGGCCGCAGTTCGATGATCAACTTTGTCATCATCTCATCTGATCTGCGGTCACATTTCTTGGACACTCGGGTGAAGAGAGGGGCGGAGCTGTCCACTGCTCACTACCTGGTGGTGAGTTGGCTCTGATGGTGGGGGAAGATGCCGGTCAGACATGGCAGACCCAAACGTGTTGTGAGGGTTTGCTGGGAATGTCTGGCAGAGTCTCATGTGAGACGGAGTTTTAACTCCCACCTCTGGGAGAACTTCGAACATGTTCCGGGGGAGGTAGGGGACATTGAGTCCAAGTGGGCCATGTTCCGTGCCTCTATTGTTGAGGCGGCTTAGCGGAGCTTTGGCCGCAAGGTTGTCGGTGCCTGTTGCGGCGGTAACCCTAGAACCCAGTGGTGGACACCGTTGGTGAGGGATGCTGTCAGGCTGAAGAAGGAGTCCTATCTGGCCTTTTTGGCCTGTGGGACCCCGGAAGCAGCTGATGGGTACCGGTAGTCCAAGCGACATGCGGCTCGGGTGGTTGCTGAGGCAAAAACTCGGGCATGGGAGGAGTTTGGAGAGGCCATGGAGAATGACTTCTGTACGGCTTCAAGGCCATTCTGGTCCACCATCCGGCATCTCAGGGGGGGAAAGCGGTACGCCACCAACACTGTTTATAATGGGAGTGGTGCGCTGCTGACCTCAACTTGGGATGTCGTGGGTCGGTAGGCAGAATACTTTGAAGACCTCCTCAATCCCACTGGCATTTCTTCTACTGAGGAAGCGGAGCCTGGGGACTCTGGGTCGGGCCCTCCAATCTCTGGTGCTGAGGTCACCGAGGTGGTTAAAAAGCTCCTCGGTGGCAGGGCCCCGGGGGTGGATGAGATTCGCCCGGAGTTCCTTCAGGCTCTGGATGTTGTAGGGTTGTGTTGGCTTACGCGACTCTGCAATATTGCATGGACATCGGGGGAAGTTCCCCTGGATTGGCAGAACGGGGTGGTGGCCCCCCTATTCAAAAAAGGGGACCGTAGAGTGTGTTCCAACCATAGGGGGATCACGCTCTTAAGCATCCCTGGTAAGGTCTATTCGAGGGTTCTGGAGAGGAGGGTCCATCGGATAGTCCAACCTCGGATTCAGGAGGAGCAGTGCGTTTTCCGTCCTGGTCGTGGAACACTGGACCAGCTTTACACTCTCAGCAGGGTTCTGGAGGGTGCGTGGGAGTTTGCCCAAACAGTTTACATGTGCTTTGTGGACTTGGAGAAGGCGTTCGACCGCGTCCCTCGGGGAACCCTGTGTGGGGTACTTTGGGAGTATGGGGTACCAGGCCCTTTGATACGGGCTGTTAGGTCCCTGTATGACCAGTGTCAAAGCCTGGTCCGAATTGCCAGCAGTAAGTCAGGCTTGTTCCCAGTGAGAGTTGGACTCTGCCAAGGTTGCCCTTTGTCACAGATTCTGTTCATAACTTTTATGGACAGAATTTCTAGGTGCAGCCAAGGTGTTGAGGGGATCCGTTTTGGTGGCCTTGGGATTGCGTCTTTGCTTTTTGAAGATGATGTGGTCCTATTGGCTTAATCAGATTGTGATCTACAGTATTCGCTGGAGCGGTTCGCAGCCGAGTATGACGCAGCCAGGATGAGGATCAGTTCCTCCAAATCCGAGGCCATCGTCTTGAGCCGGAAAAGGGTAGAGTTCCTTCTCCAGGGCAGGGAGTAGGTCCTGCCTCAAGTGGAGGAGTTCAAGTGTCTTGGGGTCTTGTTCACGAATGAGGGAAAAATGGAGCATGAGATCGATAGGTGGATAGGTGCAATGTCTGCATTGAAGCGGGTGCTGTACAGGTCTGTCATGGTGAAGAGAGAGCTGAGTCAAAATGCGAAGCACTCAATTTACTGATCGATCTATGTTCCCACCCTCATCTATGGTCATGAGCTTTGGGTTGTGACCGAAAGAACGAGATCTCGGATACAAGCGGCCGAAATGAGTTTTCTCCGCAGGGTGTCTGGGCTCTCCCTTAGAGATAGGTTGAGAAGCTCGACCATACGGGAGAGACTCAGAGTAGAGCCGCTGCTTCTCCACGTCGAGAGGAGCCAGTTGAGGTGGCTCGGGCATCTGTTTAGGATGCCTCCTGGACGCCTCCCTGGTGAGGTGTTCCGGACACGTCCCACCGGGAGGAGGTCCAGAGGAAGACCCAAAACACGCTGGAGGGACTATGTTTCTCGGCTGTCCTGGGAACGCCTCAGGTTTCCCCCGGAGAAGCTAGCCCAAGTGGCTGGGGAGAGGGAAGTCTGGGCCTCCCTACTTAAGCTGCTACCCCCACCACCCGACCCCGGATAAGTGGAAGAAAATGGATGGATGGATGGATGGCATATATGTATCTATATATATCTGTGTATATATATATATATATATATATATATATACGTATATACGTATATATATATATATATATACGTATATACATATATATATATATATATATGTATATACGTGTATATATATATGTATATACGTGTGTATATATATATACGTATATACTTATATATGTGTGTATATATATACACGTATATACGTGTGTATATATATATACGTGTGTATATATATATACGTGTATATATA
>NC_056513.1:42092413-42097651 GCF_014905685.2 Nematolebias whitei
GTATAGCACCCCCAGGACAAAAATCTACTAGCCGCCACTGCTAGAAGGCATGATCACATCACTCCAGTTTTAGCCAATTTACAATGGCTGCTTGTTCATTTCATTCGAGATCTTCCAGTCAGATGCTTTTAGTGTAGCCCAGGGCAAAATGTAAGTGCAGACAGGATCAGGCTTGGCAGCACGGTGGCACAACTGGTAGAGCTGCTGCCTCTCAGCGAGCAGGTCCCTGGTTCAAATCCCAGTCCGGGGGCCTTTCTGGGTGGAGTTTGCATGTTCTCTCCGTGCATGCATGGGTTTTCTCCGAGTACTCCAGTTTCCTCCCACAGGCCAAAAACATGCATGTTAGGCTGATTGGTAACTCTAAATTGTCCCTAGGTGTGAGTGAGAGAATGAATGGTTGTTTGTCTCATTTGTCTCTATAGCCCCTTATCCACAGGGCCTTTTGGGGCTCCTGTGTAACTAGTTCGGGCCGATTGCGTGGTTTATCCCCAATGCCTTCAGCGGTGGAACCCACCCCATTTTTGGGACCTACTTCTCTGAGGTCCCAGTCTGGTTCTTGTTGGGTCTAGATGTGACATCAGCGCACTGTTGGTCACTGATTGGTCTGGGGGCGTATTCATTGGTGGAGGGCGGAGATCAAGGAGGTCATCCATTTTGGTTGTGTGTTGTTTTCCGGCTCTTCTTCTAATACATGCTAGTGGTGCTTAGAAAAGAGCTTAATGTAGCACTAGCGCCACCAGCTGGTAAGGTGCATTGATATTAATAATCCGTCCACTAGAAGTGAACAATCCGCCCACTAAACGGGAACTATGGGCACTGTGGAGACAGAAAAAAAGAGGTCCCACCAGAACCGGACACAACAGGGTCCAACAAGAACCGGCCCTGTGGATAAGGGGCTTATGTGGCCCTATGATGGACTGGAGACCTGTCCAGGGTGTACTCCGCCCCTCGCACAGTGACCGCTGGACATGGGCACTGGCGAACCCCGTGACCCAAAATGGAAGAAGCGGGTAAAAAATAATGGATGGATGGATGGGATGAGGCTTTTGTAGTGGTAACCCCCAGACTCTGGAACAACCAGAGCAGGAAGAACATACATTTTTAACAGTGTATTGATATCCCTTTCATCTTCTTCCTTTCGTCTAGGATACCACATCCATTACTATGCCATAGTGATATCTAATATCATAGTTATAGTTATGTAGAAACAACAGAGTATGCCCACTTCTAAATGTACGGTATAATATATAAGGTAAGAGTATGTTGTATGTATATTTTTGGCTTCCTCCATCCTCATGTTCTCTTTTTCTCATCTGCCTGGATGTTGTATGCAACACGTCTCTGAGTCTTCGAGGCTCAATGGGAACTAACCTGTATATATAAAGGTCTAATAGTAATAATGATAATAATAATAATAATGTAGAATGTTACTGTACATCGAAGGCGAAACAATTCAGCACAAAAAAAAAGAAACTGTCCAGATGACCTGCCTGAAAAATGTTGGATTGTATACCTGGATTATTGAGCATGGACTTTGTTGTTACTGTACATCGTTTCCATAGAGAGGTAAAGAACTTATCTAATCTGTTTTTATCTTCTGACAGTATTTTCTGTCATTATGAAGCACCGATTTAACGTGTCCTTCCTCGTTGATATCAAGCAGAAAAAAATGTGACTGTGAGAATACTTGTTGCGTAGCTGTTGGTTATCTAAATATGTGCAAAGTAGTTTACTGTTGTTGTAAGTTCTGCGATGGAGTTAAATTCAAAGCAGTCTGCTCCTCTGATAAATGGTGTCAAATTATTATTTTATATATGAATGTTTCTGTTAAATTATTATTTTTATTTAAAAATGTTTGTTCAGTGCCCTGAGATGATTACTGTTGTGACTTGGCGCTATGTAAATAAACTGAATTGAATTGTAACAAAAGCTCATAAAAAAATGGTAGAAATAAATGTTTTTTTTCATTCAACCTTTATTTAGACAGGTAAATCCCATTGAGCCTCAAGGACTCCTTTAAAAGAGAGACCTGATTTCAACAAAGAAAGATGACAACAATGGACAACAGCAACAACAATAAACAATTATAAAAAGTCATACTGCAGGGTTGTTTTTTTGTTGTTGTTGTTTTTTTTTTACAAATAGGATGGCTAAAAGAAAAAGGTAACAAGAAAACAGCTAGATTCTAAGGTGAATGTAGAAAACTAAAAACAGGAACATGTCTGCATTGGTCCCTGCCAGGAGTCCAACAGATTCTTAGACACTTAGAGAGGTCAAGGTGGAGAGCTTCAAATCTTTTTGTAAGATATTCCAGGAAACAGGAGCGGAGTAGGAGAAGGAACTTTTGCCTAGTTCAGTCCTCACTGAGGGAACACTGCAGGTAATAATGTCCTGAGAGCGCACGCCGTAGCTGCACTCACGCAGAGACATGTAGGAGGAGATGTATGAAGGCAGCAGTTTACCCAGTTTTGTTAAAGAAAATGTAAATTTTCTATAAATATAATAGAAATAATAATATAATATAAATATACATTTTCTGTTCAATTATCAGCCAAAAACAAGCAAGTAAACTTTTCAGAAATACTTTTATTTAAAATAATTTGATGTGGAAGAAATAAACTAATTACAAAACAGTAATTATGGTAATTAATGAAAAAAAATATATGCAACTCTGGTATTGGTAAATACACAATAAATATAAAAAATGGGTGTCAAAGAGTTGAACAATACAAAGGAAAATAATGAAACACTTGAGTATTTTACAATTCAGGTGAAACTATCATATAGTTTCAGAATATTGACTTCTTACCTTTAACTTGGGTATGATACCCTAATAATTTACAAAATTTCATCCTTAAGTTTTAACATTAGCTGAAAAACAAAAATCTTATTTGACCTAGTAAAAAACATTTTAAAAATATTTTAACGTATAAAATTAATTTTTTATAACATTTATAAACTAAAGTTTTTGTTTACTTTATAAAACAAGTGCAAGAAAGCTGTATTGGACTTTCTTCACCATATGTGAAACAAGTGGTATTTTTGTACAACAAAATTAAATGAGGCAAACAGAAACACTTTTCGTACCAGTTATGAACCATTAAACCTACAGTGGGTAAAAGTAACAATAAATAAAACACTAAAATAGAAATGAGCCTGTTTGCACTGATGGCTATACAAGGTTGGAGAAAAAGAAAGTTGAGCCTTTTAGATCGTTTTTATTTGGAACATCGAGGTCCAAATTATCTGTATGAAAATCAAGCCCTCCAAGAGTGCTAAATTTGCGATTTACCATTTTTTGATTTTGTGCTTGCGTCGGGAAAACAGTGACGTAGTATCCATCTGAACTCTCAGTTACTTTTCCTTGTGAATTTTGAGATAAATTTGGAGAACATGAAGTGGATTCTTCACTACTTATTGGCATTCCTCTGGTTTTTCTGGAGTCCCCCATGTCAACATTAAGCCCTGAAGAGAACATCCCCTCTTTATAAATGAAGGGTGACTGGAGGTCCAGGTTTGAACCCCTGGCTCTGAGCACATGGTCTTTTTCTGTGAAATCATCAATGTTGAGGTCTGAATGATCAAAGTTAATATACTGGTGTAAAGCATCATCCACTGTGGGGTAGCTGGCCCTTACTTTGGTTCCAGATGATTTTCTGTTAGTGCTACGAAGTCTAATGTTTTCATCTATGTTCAGATCAGGGTTTTTTATACCTATACTTGCCATATTTGATTTGTGAGTTTTAGGGGAAGGTCCTTTGAATTTTATTGAAGGATCATCGATATAGAGATCTGGAGATCTGAGATGCAGCTGTGGACTGGACTTTGCAGCTTTAGACATGTTCAAGTCTATGTTTGGAGCACTAACATTTGGACCTTTTAACTCTCCTGTTATCTGAGGTTGAGTGAAGTTCATTTTAGATTGTGGGATGTTACCATTTACTCCTAGGTCTGGGTGATTAGTACTGATGTCAAGCTTTGGACCATTTACCCTTGCACGAGATGGATCTGGCAGACCTACTTCAGGACCTTTCAGCCTTGATCGTGGTTCTTTTGGACTTCCAACATTCAAATTTGGGATGTGGATATTGGCATCTACCATTTTCATAGCCAACTCTGGAGCTTTGAGGTTTATGTCTGGTGTGCCATGCTTGGTAACAGTGAGCCCACCCTTTGTCTTTGAAGTTTTAACATTCAAATCTGGAGCATTTAGATCTGAATTTATTTTCCGATTTGGTCCCTTTGGTAGTTTGGCATTAAGTTTTGGTGAATTGAGACTAGGGTTTGTGATATCTATCATTGGACCAGAAAATCCTACATCAGGTATTTTCATATGTGACATTTTTGATTTCCCTGATGGAGTGCCAAAATCAACATCTGGAACTTCAAAACCAGGTTTTGAACCTTTCACGTTCGTCTTTGGTAAATGCACATTGGGAAAATCAAGTCTAGCTTTGTTCTTTGGAAGTTTGAGATTGAGATCCGGACTATTTAGGTCTGGATTTAATGTCAAATTAGACCCTTTTGGTAATGTAGCATTCAGATGTGGTGAATTGAGATCAAGATCTGGGCCACCTAAATTTGGATCTGAAAACCCAATATTGGGTATTTTCATAGTTGGCATTTTAAGTTTCCTTGATGGGCTGCCAAAGTCAGCATCGGGTAATTCAAAACCAGTTTTGGAACTTTTCATGTTGACATTTGGCAAATCAAAGTCGTTGTCTGGGCCATCAATTTCAGGTCCTTTTAGGCTTGGCATATTAATGTTTGGCATTTTTAATTTAGCTTTTGGAGAACCAAAACTGACATCTGGAGTGTTTACATCTAACTTAGATGCACCTGAAAGATTCATTTTAGGCATTTTGAGTTTGCCCGAGGGAGCCTTCACATTCCAGTCTGGAGCATGAAGTTCTGGCATTTTGAGTTTGCCAGATGGCATGTCTAAATTGACCTTTGGGGTATTGAGGTCAAGTTTTGGGGTTTTAAGATCAAACTTGGGCATATTAATGTCAGGCGTATGTATTCCACCACTGAGTTTGGGAGCAGAAAAATCAAAATCAGGTGTTTTTAGGTCCAGGTTAGGGCCATCCAACTCTGGACCAGAAACACCTAGGTCAGGTAACTTTAAGTTTGGCTTTTTAAATTTCCCAGATAAATCTGGAAGATTCATGTCTAGATCTGCTTTAGGACTTTTCAAGTTGACACTGGGTGCATTTACATCAAAGTTTGGAGCATTTA
>NC_056513.1:42097661-42138853 GCF_014905685.2 Nematolebias whitei
CCACTGAGTTTGGGAGCAGAAATATCAAGATCAGGTGTTTTTAGGCCCAGGTTAGGGCCATCCAACTCTGGACCAGAAACACCTAGGTCAGGTAAGTTTAAGTTTGGCTTTTTAAATTCCCCAGATAAATCTGGAAGATTCATATCTAGATCTGCTTTAGGACCTTTCAAATTGACATTGGGTGCATTTACATTGAAATCTGGAGCATTTATGTTGCCATTAATTTCAGGTCCCGTCATACCAGGGTAACTAAATTTGGGTATTTTTATTTTAGGCAGTTTCAGTTTTGCTTTTGGTGAGCCAATGCTGACATCTGGTTTGTTGACATCTATCTTAGGATTTTTCATTTTGCTATTTGGCATGTCCAGATCAGGGGTTTTCATTCCTCCTTTTATATTTGGAGTTTTCAGACTCAAACCTGTGGACATTTTGACGTTTTTAGGGGAGCTTGAAATCTTCAGATTTGTCGATGGTCCAGTTAAATTGGTATCTGGTAGGTCTATGTCTCCATTCAAGTCTGGAACTTGAATATTTGGCAGATTAAATGTTGGCATTGTAAATTTGGGAGCCTTGTACTTTCCAGATGGACCTTTAATATAAACTGGAGTGTCAGTGGTCAAGTCTGTTTCTTTCATGTTTGTGCTGATCAAATTTTCATCAGAGGCGGAAATGCCTCCTTTAAATTGCGGTGTTTTATTAATCCCAAATCTGGGCAAAGTAAATGAACCAGATGGAGCATCCACATTGAAATGATCAGATTTATGACCAGTCTTGGATTCCTCAAGAGACATTTTAATGTCACCTGAAGACATGTTGAGGTCTGTTTCAGTGACATCATGTTGTGATATTTTAAAATCTGAACGTTCAAGGTCCAGTTGAGGAAGTTTTCCTGACAGCCTAAGCTTAGATGATTCTATAAAACTGGAGGGATCATCCAAATTTAGATCCGGGGATTTTAGTTTATTGGAATGCTTATAACTGAGTTTACCTGAAGAAACTCCTGAGGTTTCAACATCAGGTATCTTAACCTCAGACTTTGGGCTTTTAATGGATTGTTCTGAAAGGGACAGATCAGGCAGTTTGAATTTTGGCATTTTGAATTTTGGGTTTGTTCCTTCAGTGTCTACTTCAGGAACACTTACATTATAGGCTGGGCCAGTAAAATGCTTCTCACCGAGGTCTATTCCAGTTTTAGGAATTGTCATATTTGTACCTTTTATGTCCAAACCCATTTCTGGAATTCTTTCACGATTAGACATTGTCAAGTCATATGAAGTTCTCTCAGTGTATTTATCAGATACATGTCTGTCATTCTGATCATCTGGGAATGTCTCAGACAAATGACAGGCTGGAGAAATAAGCTGGGGATTTCTAGCATCAAGTTTTAGTCCTGGGGCCAGAGAATTACTTAGAGTACCAAGACCCATTGGTGGAAGGTTCAGATTGCTGCCATTTATTAATTCATTAACATTAGAGTTTGAACCTACATGACCATCCTGGCCCAGAGTCTTAGATTTCAGAAGTCCAAAGTCAACTCCAAGGCGAGGCAACCCCATGTCATGTTTAAGGCTGACTATGGATGATGCCGGTACTGTTGCCTCCCAGTTCCCACTGCTCGCCTCTGCACCACTAGAGTCACTCTTCACAAACTTCTTTATTTTGGCATTGTAGAGTTTATTGTAGGAATCATTCAGCATCTAGAAATGTAAACTATAGTTAGTTGTGTAATGCAGTGTCAAAAAAATCAGAACAACAAATATCAGTTTTGAGCTGCTGTTGCATAAAGCAACATAAAATAATAATGAATTCACTTACAATTACAATTACAGTTATTATTCCACCTACCGCCTCAGGAGTCCTAGCACTCTGGTTCAGGCTGTCAAGGCTTCTGTTTAGGTTTTTTCGAGTATAGACTTGGATATTGTCATCATATGGTTCCATCATTTTCAGAACTTTTAATACTTCATCTTTTGACAGGTGATCAAAATTTATTGTTGCCCCCAAAATTTCATCCCCTGAAAAAAAACAAGTTTATTTTACATTAAATAACACCTTTTCCATAAAAACTGCATTCTATACAAGTATGCAAATTATGTTATTCATTTAGTAGTAAGTTTCAAGCAAACATTACTGAATAATTTCAAGCTAGGTAATAGCTTTTGTTGTGCATCAGCGCTATGAGTGAAAACACAAAACTAGGAGTTAATGATAGCCTCTGAGGTGATGAAGGAGGTAGTCCATCCATCCATCCATCCATTATCTTTTACCCGCTTATTCCGTTTTGGGTCATGGGGGTCGCCGGTGCCCATGTCCAGCAATCACTCTGTGAGGGGTACACCCTGGATGGGTCGCAAGTCCATCACAGGGACACATGGAGACAAACGAGACAAACAACCATTCACTCTCTCACTCACACCTAGGGACAATTTAGAGTTACCAATCAGCCTAACATGCATGTTTTTGGTCTGTGGGAGGAAACCGGAGTACCCGGACAAAACCCACGCATGCACAGAGAGAACATGCAAACTCCACCCAGAAAGGCCCCTGGACCGGGGTTTGAACCAAGGACCTGCTCGCTGAGAGGCAGCAGCTCTACCAGTTGTGCCTCCGTGCTGCTCGAAAGAGGTAGTCACAGCGCTGAATTGCAGATTTGTTTAAAGTTTAATAATCTTCTCACTGAAACTGTTGGCTTTAATTTAGAAACTAATAAATCCTTGGATTATAGTCATGTTTCACATACAGATTTTAACCTTCATTAGTATAACATGAGCCTTCAAACTTTTCACCAGTCATTCAGCTTTTTTAAAGGGAACAAACAGCCACCATGTAGTTTGGTAGGGTTGTTTGACCACACTGAACATGGAGCAGAGTAAGCAAAGGCCCAAGCTGGGTAAGGAGCTCAGAAAGATTAAATATATTAAAAGTTAAAAGTAAAGGATTCAAGACCATTTCCAAGTTCTTCTTCTTCTTTGTCTTTTCCCTCTTCAGGGGTGACCACAATGAGTCATCCTCCTCCATCTCACTCTGTCCTCTGTATCCTCTGTCCTCACTCCAACTACCTCCATGTCCTCTCTAACTGCATCCATATACTGTATCTCCTCTTTGTCTTTCCTGGTAGCTGCATTTCTAACATCCATCTACCAATATACCCACTGTCCCTCCTCTGGGTATGTCCAAACCACTGTCCCTCCTCTGGATATGTCCAAACCATCTCAGTCTGGCCTCTCTAAGTTTAGCGCCCAGTTGTTCAACCTCTGATGATCTCATTCTTAATCTTATCCATCCTTGTCACTCTTAAGGAGAACCTCAACATCTTCATTTCTGCCACTTCCAGTTCTTTCTCCTGTCTTTTTGTCAATGCCACTGTCTCCAGACCATACAACATAGCTGGTCTCACCACTGTCTTGTAAACTTTTCCTTTGACCCTTGCTGACACCCTTTTTCGCAAATCACTCCTGAAACTTTTCTCCATCCACTCCATCCTGCCTGGACTCTCTTCACCTTTTTACCACACCCCCCATGTTCCTGGACAGTGGATCCCAAGTACTTGAAGTCCTGCACCTTTGTGACCTCTGCTCCTTGTAGCCTCACTGTTCCACCAGCCTCCCTCTCATTCACACACATGTACTCTGTCTTACTACGGCTGACTTTCATTCCTCTTCTTTCAGTGCATACCTCCACCTCTCCAGGTTCTCTTCCACCTGCTCCTTGTTCTCACCACAGATCACAATGTCATCTGCAAACATCATAGAACCATGGGGATTCCTGCCTGACCTCATCTGTTAGTCGTTCCATCACCAGAGCAAACAAGAAGAGGCTCAGAGCAATCCCACCTCCACCTTAAAGCTATCCGTCACTCCTATAGCACATCTCAGCACTGTCCTGCGGTCCTCATACACGTCCAAGTTCTTCCAAGTTCTTTTAACCACATACATCATTATACAAATGTATAAGGTTCATGGAACTGTAGTCAACCTCCCAGGATGTGGATGCAAAAAATGTAGCTCTAGGTTGATCAGAAGGATAGTGCAAATGGTAGAAAAAGAGCCAAGAAAATCATCCCAAAACATTCAAGTTGATCTCCACGGTCAAAGTGCATCACTTTCTGATTTATGTCACATTTTGAATCATAATAGCCTCCAAGAAAAACAAGACGCAGGTAATTCCACTACGGGCAGAAAAACATTTAAGGCCAGACAGACAATCTCCAAAATACATGTGTACAAGAACCAAATTTTCTTGGAGATGTTTCTGGGACTGGGGCAACACGGAGGCGCAGTTGGTAGAGCTGCCGCCTCTCAGCAAGAAGGTCGCTGGATCGAATCCCATCTGGGGGGCTATTCTGAGTGGAGTTTGTATGTTCTATTTGTGCATGCGTGGGTTTTCTTCAGGTATTCCTTTTTCCTCTCACAGACCAAAAACATGAATGTTAGACTGATTGGTAACTCTAAATTATTCATAGGTGAGAGTGAGAGGTTGTTTGTCTCGTTTGTCTCTATGTGTCCTTGTGATAGAACTGTCCAGGTGTACCTGCCTCTCACACAGACTGCTGGATATGGGCACCAGTGACCCCCGTGACCCGAAAAGGGAAAAGCGGTAAAATAGAATGGATGGATGGATGTTTCTGGGACTGATGAGACAAAACTGGAGCTTTTAGGTTCCAGTCACAACAGCATTTAACTTTGTAAAGGTGCTAACAAATTAATCCACGTCTGTATACTTCCAATAAGGTATTTACACCCTCTACGAAAGAATAAACGTACAGCAGCAAAAAATGGTACATAAATAAATAAATAGGGTGGACAGATACAAAAATTCTATCAACTTAAGCTATTGTGACCCACATGGACTCCGATGTAAAAGTTAAAACATGTCTGATGTTTAGAAAAAACAATAATGGAAAATGGATAAATCAAAGTTAGAGCTCATACCTTCCTTCAGGTCCTGAATGTTTGAGGCGCTGTTAAAGCTGGAAATGACCAGTCCATCCTCCTCAGATTCTTCCAGGGTCAAGGCCTCAGAGAGGCTCCTTCCTCTGCGGTGTGTTGGCTGCACACAAAACAGTTCACAAAGTGTTTACAACAAACACATTCATCCACAGGACATGAACTAAGAAGCTGAAACTTGAGTGCTACTGTATTAAAAATAGTTCAAAGAACTATTTGTTCTATACCATGTTTGATGTTGGTTTGTTTGTCTTGATTAAGCCTGCAAGAAGAAATAAAAGTCATTAAACAGCAAGTCCTTAAATGACATTATGAGGACAAAACACATCAGTGATACATGAGACAAAAGGGGAACACTGAAAAACCTTTCAATCGATGAAGGTTGTTGTGGCCAAAGGAAATAACTCCCAGAAATTAGTTGACAACTCAAAATTTCAAGAAACTTGTCTGGTTTTCAATTGCAGTCTCTTTTTTTTTTAATTCAACCTTTATTTATACAGGTTAATCCCACTGAGTCTCGGGGACTCATTTACAAGAGAGACCTGGTTTTAACAAAGAGTGATGACAACAAAGACAACTGTAGACAATCATAAAGGATGCAATCAAATTGAGAATAACAAGTGAATAATAAAATGGTATTTTTTAGAAAGTAACCAAAAAAAAACCCCAGCCAGGTTGTAAGGTGATGTAGAAAACTAAAAACAAGAACATATCTGTATTGGTTTTGCAGGAACTTAGCAGATGTTTTCATCTTAATTGTTTGCAACCAAGTTACCAGCAAGCCATGCAGGAATACTTTACTGCCAGTTTTTTTTTAAATAAAGGCTTAGTTTCATGTCCCCGACTGTATTCTACACAATATTTTGTTGCCCTCCTTCACTCACATCATACCAGCCAGCTTATCTCCCCACCTTGGCAGTCGCCCCCATGTTTAAATTACGTTTCTTTATATGCCGATGACATGCTTTTGTATATATCAGATCCTCTCATTAGCATTCTTGAATTACTTTGCTTCAAAATTTGGGAGAATATCTGGCTATAAGGTTAATCTTCAAAAAAACGAGCTGATGCCTGTGACTACTACATTCAATCTCTTGAAGTACACAATAGAAACAAAGGCTTGTTTGGACCAATCGTCAAATATTACTTCTTATCAGTATTCATTCATTCATTCATTCAACCTTTATCTAAACAGATAAATCACATTGAGCCTCGAAGACTCATTTACAAGTGAGACCTGTTTGGACAGACAAAAAAAAACAGTGGTTAACTGGACACATGTAGGAGTTGGAGGCGAAAAAAAAATTCCTATCAGACTTTTTTCTTGGCTGAGAAAAACCCATAATATTGAAAAAACACTTTGCACAAACAAGCACATATTTACGTAGACATTCTGCAGAGCAGGAAGAAGGAAGAGACGAGAGCGGTCAATAACGCTTATAGATGCTCTCGAGGTCACTGTAATCAGTCAATGTCCTCCGGTGAGATCCATAAACATTCTCGAGGTATGTTGAGGAATGGCCAAGAATAACCTCTGTGAGAATCCAAGAGTCCTGAAATGATGACACAAAGTTTATTCAGCTGGTTCGTCTGGTTATCAGTTGGAAATTCCTCAGGGAGGGGGTGGTGAGTGTCAGATCACATTTTCTCCAGGCGACTTTAGATAAGGTGGCCTTTAAGGACAACCATGGCGACCAAAATTTAGATAAACACACAGTTGTTTTGGGGACAGGTAGAACTTAATGACATCAACCTTGAGTCTGTGTCGGTCCACTCGGTTCTGAAATGTCCAAATTAACATGGCCAACACCGATGGAAACGTATCTGAGTAAAAATCCCCAAGATCTGATCCATTCAGCCCAAAGCATTTGAGTCCGGGTACTCCAGACATGAACCCAATAAAGGCAAGCAGCGTGATCGGGTCCAAATTTGCTGCTGACGACTTCCTTGATTGTAGATAAAACCAGCACCAGCTGAATCCAAAAAGCAGGAACCAATTATCAAAAATCCAATTAAATATGCGTCCTTAAAATCCACAGATGGCAGCAGATCAAGTTTTCCAGTCGATGAGATATCCAGCTGCATACGTGCCAACAGGGTAAATCGGCTCGCCCAAAGCCTGTCTTCTCTTGAAGAAATGTTGTAAATTGAGATGAGGGACCAACTGGTCAAAAAACAAGTCCATAATTATGGTTTGGAAGAAATGCAAGAGAGTCTCACAGCAATTTCACAGACAGACAGAGCAGCAAAGCAAAGCGGAGAGGGAGGGAGGGAAGCCTCTGATCTCGTGGGGAGCAAGTGGTGAAGTATGCTGCAGGCTTCAGATGATCGCTGCTTCTAGAGGTCTGATGAGAGCTGGGAGAGATCATGTTTCTCCAGTTTTAGCTTCTCTTTTGGCTCCCTGTCAAATTCAGAATAAAGTTTAAAATCTTACTTCTTGCATACAAATTTCTCAGCAATCAAGCTCCATCATATATTAAAAAGATTATAAGTTCAAGTCAATTTTATTGTCATTTCCACCACATGTGGCACATGAGGTGGAATGAAATTATGTACTCAAGGTCCCAGATACACCCAAAAATAGCAAAATATAAAGTATACCAAGAAACAGTAAAAAATAATCTAAGATATACGCTAAACAAACGCCAAACTGTGCTAAAAGGACACTAAAATGAACTCCATCTTATAAGAAAATTAACACTTATTCTCATATATTGGGTGTCCTGTAGTGAAAGCAGTTTTGGTAGCACGTGATTGGTATGGTATGGTATATAGTTTGATTTGATGAATTACAAAAATTCTGAATGTAAAGCTCTCCTTGCTGCTGCTAAATTAAGACAAGAGTTTATAAACCCATTTTGGGAATTAAGTTGGAAAATGTGGCTTTTATAAATGGCAATAATAATAATACTTTATTTATAAAGCCCTTTAAAACAACCACAGCTGCAACAAAGCGCTGTACATATAAAATCAAGAACATTTAAACACACAAAACAGCTGCCAAAACATCAGGATCAATAAAAACGGTGCAGAGTAAATTCAGTGTGTGTTAAAATCCAGGGAGTAAAAATGTGTTTTTAAAAGAGTTTTAAAGCTGAACAGTGAAGGGACTCGTCTGATGGGAAGAGGGAGATCGTTCCACAGTCTTGGAGCAGCAACAGAGAAAGCTCTGTCCCCTCTGAGCCTCCGCTTGGACCTCGGCACCTCCAGGAGCAGCTGATCAGCTGATCTGAGGCACCGAGCCGGAGAGAATGGGTGAAGCAGCTCAGAGAGGAAGGATGGAGCAAGACCATTTAAAGTTTTAAAAACAAATAAAAATAATAATGTTGTTAAAGTGGAATAAAAATAATATTGTTAAAGTGGAGGAGATTGAAAACCAAAATGTTTAAGGGATTAATGGTTATTTGAATATTCTAAGGTTTAAAAATTAAAACATCGATATTGGAAGTAGAAAAAAAACATTTCTGGCAAAAGTTGGTGTAAATAATAAAAGATACACTTTAATTCAAATTCAGATATCTAGATTTATTTTTATACAATGAACCTAATATAAAAATGAAATAACAACATTTGTACAATTGAACCCTTTTCTCCTACTTTTCCTGTTTGTGTTTTGTAATGTGATGTAAATATTTATTTGTTATTTCCATGTTATTCATGTTTTTTTTTTATTTCTCTGGTCATATTGTTTTTTATTGAACCTATGATACATTTTTAATGAAAAACAGCTCTGTTACAGCAGCACTTATTTTTCTTTAACTGCATCAGTTCGGGAAAAGAAGACATTAAATTATTTTTTTTCTTTAAATCAAGTAAGAAAACAGTAAATACAATATTTTTAAACCATCATAATACAACTGACAGTTCACAATTAGGATTTGTATGGACTGGGCAAAGTGAAGAGCAGCTGCTGTTTTTATATATATATATATATATTTATTTTTTTATTTATTTATGTCTCCGATGGTGATGTAATGCCTTCAAGATCACCATCGTATGTTCATCTTTATAATTATGTAATTAAAATGACACGAACAAGTGTTGTTAATAAGGACGGGCGGGGCAGTTTTGTCCTGGACGGTTTGTGCTCGGAGAGCTGACACCCAGGAAACTCAGCAGACACGTCCGTCAGGTATTTGGGCTGTTCTAGCTTCACGGTGGAAACCGGTTCATCCAGAAGTCGGAACAATTGCTATTTTTGTGTGAGCAAACAAGGTCAAAGAAACTTTACCCACCACTTTCTAGTACAAAGTCCTGAAGAAAAGTGACAGACCTTCAGAGGATTTATGGGGTTTGACCCTCATTAATGAAGTGCAAGACGAGCCAGAACAAAAAGAATTGCTCTTTTACTCCTCATCACCAAATACTTGCTGGTTCTACGGACACGCACACAAAGAGAGATTAAAGAACATTCTGTAATTTAAATCACACGACTGAGGAAAAATCTCTTTTTTCAATGTTTCATGAGTGAAATAGGAAATGGTTGCAAACAAATAAACCAAAACGTAGGAGGACGCCAAAAGTTTGGGCGGCATGGCAAAGCGGTGTTAAGAGCTACAGCATGGAGGTCGCAGGTTCTCCTCCAGTCCAGGAGGTCGCAGGTTCTCCTCCAGTCCAGGAGGTCACAGGTGCTCCTCCAGTCCAGGAGGTCGCTGGTTCTCCTCCAGTCCAGGAGGTCACAGGTGCTCCTCCAGTGCAGGAGGTCGCAGGTGCTCCTCCAGTGCAGGAGGTCGCAGGTGCTCCTCCAGTCCAGGAGGTCGCAGGTTCTCCTCCAGTCCAGGAGGTCACAGGTTCTCCTCCAGTCCAGGAGGTCGCAGGTTCTCCTCCAGTCCAGGAGGTCGCAGGTTCTCCTCCAGTCCAGGAGGTCGCAGGTTCTCCTCCAGTCCAGGAGGTCGCAGGTGCTCCTCCAGTCCAGGAGGTCGCAGGTTCTCCTCCAGTCCAGGAAGTCGCAGGTGCTCCTCCAGTCCAGGAGGTCGCAGGTGCTCCTCCAGTCCAGGAGGTCGCAGGTTCTCCTCCAGTCCAGGGGTCCTTCTGTGTGGAGTTTGCATGTTCTTCCTGTGTTATTTCTCCAGGTACTCTGGTTTTCTCCCAAAGACCAAAAATGTGCATGCTAGGTTTCTTGGTAACTCGAACTCGTCCCTGTGAGCTGTGATGTGACCTGTCCAGGGTGTCCCCCGCCTCCTGCGCAGTGACAGGCACCAGTCGAACACGACCCGAACAGAAGTGGGTAAAAGAAACTGGATGAATTGTGAAATGTTCACAGTGCTTCAGTCTTTGTTGTTTGTTGTTTGTGGGGGTGTACGGGTTCACCGCCAGTTAGGATGAGACCTTCAGGTCCGTCAGGTTTTTGTGAGACCGTTCTGTTTCTTAAAGGACTGAAGGGTTAATCTGCTGAAGAGTTTTAGTTTTGGGTCCGCCAAAGATTTTGACCTCCACTTCTCCACTTATATCAGAATTTTTAAGAGCAACTTGCACATTTTTAAAGTAAATCATTAAATGATTCATAGGACAGCACTGAAGCAGTCGAAGACAAAAACAAAACTTCAAGAAATATCCTGATGCATGCTCAATAAACTTCAAGAAGCTAAAAGATTAAAGATAAAAGATTACAAGAAAATCCAGAAAATTCTTGAAAGTAAAACAGATGAGGACTGACTGAAGACTTTTGCACAGCTCTGTGTAAACATGTGCACGTTACTCCGAGAAGTACACGTTTAATCTGTACGTTCACACGATCATGTGAGATCTATTGTGCCGTCGTCATGGACTGATTCATGTAAACACAACAAGTTACTATTTATCATGATTAAGTCCTTTAAATACGTCGTTACTGCAAAGTTATTTATAGTATTAGTAATAAGAAGTCCCAAAATAAATATTCATTTTAAGTTCAATTAAAAGCTGTGTCGATTATTGAACATTTATTTTATTTAACTGAAAACAAAACTGGTCAAATTTAAAAACATGTTGGAGAATCAGCATGTTTTTATGAAACTTTTACAAATTTCTTTCGTGTTTTCATATTTCCTAATTTCATAATGCTTTCATGAAAACGTATTTAGGAGAACGTAAACGTGTTTAACTGATCAAACCCTGAATGTGGTTTTAGTTCACATTTAACAAAACCTGATTTAAATGTTGAGATTTGATCTGATTGTGTCGTAAATAATCAGATTTTTTGTATACAAGATAACTGAGCGCAGAAAGCTGCAGGTTTACTACTTAAAGTGTTACATATTAGAGACATGAGGTGAGGCGGAGTGCACACACAAGAAATGTTTTGCTTCCTAATGGAAAACCAAAAACAGATCCTTGTTGGATTCCTTACATCAAAACATTTTAAAATCGGTCTCGTTTGATTTAAACTGCGAGTGTTCAGAACAAACACGTGTAAACAGGTCGACGCACAGGACACAGTGCACAGCTGCTGGTTTGACAGAAAAGCTGCAGAGCAACTCTCGATGGGCCGAGCATTAAAGAGCCAGCAGCAGACCAGAAGAAAGGTTCACCTCAGAAGCAAAAACCCACCTCAGGAGCAAAAACCCACCTCAGGAGCAAAAACCCACCTCAGAAGCAAAAACCCACCTCAGGAGCAAAAACCCACCTCAGGAGCAAAAACCCACCTCAGAACCAACAACCCACCTCAGAAGCCATCAGGCGGTCGGAGCGGACATCCCAGGATCAACGTGCGGCTGCAGAGGATCGGTGTGAGCTGACAGCTGTGCAGTCGGCTCTGAGAGGAGGAGAGCAGCTCAGGTGGATGAAAACTGCAGGTGAAGCAGACCAACAGGTTCCACGTGTGTGTGCACACACACTCGATAGGCGGGGTTACAATCGTTTTGTGATATTCAGGAATGAGGCCCAAACACTCCCCGTGACAACACGATAAGAGTTAACGTGAGAAAAACGTTGACCTGAGCCAAGGGAGCGGCGGGCGTCACCCGTGACTCACTCTGCTCACAGAAACTGTGCATCTGACTGGAAGAAAGAACTCGGCTCCGTTTACACCTGCTCTGATGAATCCATTCTGAAGGGACAAACCTGCAGCTCAGTCAACAAAAGCACTGAAGGCACATCTTCTGCAGCTACACGCTGGAGGACGTGCACACGACGCAGATTCTTTTCCATCAAACAGATCAAATCTTTAGAAGACTCCGTCAACTTGACCTCTTCTTGAAAACCTAAGAATGTTCGTGTCTCAAGTTCCTTCCAAGTTTAGATAAATAAAACACCTGGAACTAAAATCAGATACTTGTAGACCAGAAGAGTTCTAAAGAGTTCAGGGTTTCAGTGCAGCAGCTGCATGAAATCCCAACAAACATGAACTTTGAGCTGCGAAGCTCCATCAGTAATTTGCAACAATGCGCTGCGACAAAAGGCCGATGTTCTGATGTCTAAACTGTACGAGAGGTGTAAAAAGAACCAAGACAAAGATGCTGCCAGTGGCTCATTAGGGTCACCATGGTAACCACACACTCGTGTCTCTCGCTCCCATGCAGTACATTGATGCCCTGACACAACTTCTGTTGTGATTTTATATAAATAAACTGAACCGAATTAAAAAAGACAGAAATGTAGAGTTGAGATTTAAACAGTCACGCAAAAATATAGGTTGCCCTGGGTAAAAATAAGTGTCAGAAGTTTTGGTCATCACGAGTCAGTTCTAGAGTGTACAGTGATTTATGGAGGAGATGGAACAAGTTAAAGAACCACTTCACCTCTTGGTTGGAAGAGTAAGTTCAGCGCTCGAACTTAAGTTCGACCCAATGTGCACTTCCTGCCCTCTGAGGAGATCTGGAGAAAAAACTGAAGTCCTGCAAGCAAGTGTTAGCAAAAAATCAGAAGGTTAGACAGCTCAGAAATAAAAAGGTGTGACAACATGACTAAGTTGAACTTTCTGAAGTAAAATCTTAAAAAATCTTTAGCTGTTTGCATAAAAGCCATTTAAGATTTCCAAAATACCATCTCAGTCATGTGAAGTTCAACTTTCAGTATCCAGTTTCAACTTTTAACGATGTTTGCTTCTGTCAATCTGAGCTCTAAAGAAAGCTGGACGCCCTCACTCACATGTCTGCAAACGCTTTCGTAGCAGGTCTCATCTTCATTTTTCAATGTTTGCAACCAAAGACGAAGACACTTCCCCACTGAGACGCAGGTCGACACTTTTTTCCTGAGCTATAAGAGGCGTGACAACACAAAAAGCCAAACTGTAAAAACAGCACTTCAGTGCTTATTCACCCTTAATAAAAAAAGAGAAATATACACATCATATATTTACAAATGTAAATAAAATGAAATTTGTATTAATAAAACATGGCAGCTGATGGCTAATATGACTTTTTTATATATATTTTTTTGATCTATATGTTATTAATATAAAAGTTAAGCAATATTTGCTTAGCTTAAATAAATGTGCTTTTTTTTTTTCATTCATTCAACCTTTATTTCTACAGGTTAGTCCCATTGAGCCTCGAGGACTCTTTTACAAGAGAGACCTGATTTCAACTAAGAATGATGACAACAATAGACAATCATAGACAATCGTAAAAGAGGCATACAAATGTAATTATTATTATTATTTTTACAAATTAAAATAAAATGGCAACCAAACGAACAGTCAAAAGGAAAAAGTAGACAAAAAAAAACAACAGAAAAAAACCCAGCTAGATTATAAAACGGTGTAGAAAACTAAAAACAGGAACATGTCTGCATTGGTTTTTTGCCATGAACTTAACAGATGTTTGAAGCTACTTAGAGAGGTCAAGGTCGAGAGATTCAGATCTTTTTGTAAGATATTCCAGGAAACAGGAGCGGAGTAGGAGAAGGTCGTTTTGTCTAGTTCAGTCCTCATTGAGGGAACACTGCAGGTAATAATGTCCTGAGAGCGCACGCTGTAGCTGCACTCACGCAGAGACATGTAGGAGGAGATGTATGAAGGTCCTGTTTGCAGTGTGGTTCTGTTAACAGCTTGGTCTTGTTAGTGCGGTCCTTTTAGCAATGTGGTCCTGTTTGCAGCGTGATGATAATAACGACCGCAGCAACAGACAATGACTGTCCTCCAGAACCGGGTCTGGCAGACACAGAACATTCCAAGTTCCCTGCGGAAGCGAACTGTTAGGCAGAGTTCAGACTGTGCAGGCAGATGGACGGTGATGGAGATGGCGGTCATGACAGGCCGGAGCCTGAGGGGCGAAGGGGTCAGAGAGTGGGGTTCTGGTGGAACGAGATACTAAAAAGAGTATTCACCTCCTTGGAATGCCATCACTATATACAGGTTTAGACTGCTGGAGGACAAACACCACATTTCTTCACTATACTACTGTCTTTACTTACTCGGCTCAACCTGTTTTGTATTTGTAATTTATTTTTTCTATCCTTAACATGTGTTTTTTGTCTTTCAGGTTCACCTGGACCTATACCTGGACCTGGACCTATACCTGTCAGTCTGTGTTCGTCTGTCTCTCCTTCCTGTCCTCTCAACCAGCCGGTCAAAGCAGATGGCCTCTTGTCCTGAGTCTGGTTCTGATGGAGGTTTCTTCCTTTTAAAAGAGTTTTTCTTTCCACTGTCTCCACTGTGCTTGCTCAGGATGGGAGACTGCAACGAAGCCAAGATTCAACTTGTCTGCTGGATTCCTTAGAGAACTTTACTAACTGGGTTTTATGTGAATGTGAATGTTCCTGTAAAGTGCCCTGAGACAACTTTGTTGTGATTTGGTGCTTTATAAACAAGCTGAATTGAATTGAATCAATCAAGGTCAATTTATATTGTCCTTCTTCCATGTCAAAGTGATATCATAATGTTAGAGTATTTCCAACTAAATATGAAATATCAAATAAGTGACTGCATAAATAGTCACCCCACCAATGTGACTGTCCTAATTCAATTCAGAGAAAAGATTATTGAAAGTACAAGTGAGGGGATGGATATAAAATGATTTCCAAGACTAAATATTCCCAGGAGTTCTGTTAAATTCATCAGCAAGGAATGGAAGGAATACGGGACATGTGCAAATCTACCAAGAGCAGGCCGTCCTCACAAACTCAGTGACTGTGGAAGAATGAGAATCGTAAGAGACCACGAAGACGCCTGTGTCCCCTCTGAAGTTACGAGCTTCAAGCAGGTGAGATGAGAGACTCAGCATACAGCAACTGTTGTCAGAGTTCTTCACCAGCTTCAGCTTCATGGGAGAGTGGCAAAGATGCACAATCTGCTGGTGAACATCCTCAGTCATCCAGGACATGATCAATTCAAAAACGTTCAATACAAAAACAGCTGGACTTTATTGGTAACAGAAGACGTTTCGCTCCTCATCCGAGGAGCTTTCTCAATTCAAAGAGCAGAGAGTGAGAGATTCAGGTTATAAGATTCAGGTTATAAGAATCAGGTTATAAGAATCAGGTTATAAGATTCAGGTTATAAGAATCAGGTTATAAGATTCAGGTTATAAGATTCAGGTTATAAGATTCAGGTTATAAGATTCAGGTTATAAGAATCAGGTTATAAGAATCAGGTTATACGGCTGAGATACACATTTTTTTTCATTTACCCTTTATTTATCCAGGTAGTCTCATTGAGCCACGAGAACTCATTTTTTCAAGAGATCTGTTTAGGGAGCAGATGGGGGTTAAGGGCCTTGCTCATGGGCCCAGGGTGGGGTGAATGGGGGTGGGGGCAGGTGAGGGTGCTTCACCTACCCCACCCACATTTTTGATGTTGTCGGGGCTTGAACCGGCGATCTTCCAATCACAGACCCACTTTCTCTAACCTCTGCGCCACCACTCCCACATATATAGATTGAAAAATCACACCTCAACATCTTAACAGTTCGGGTTTCTTAAGGTCTTCGTTCCTCTAATTCACAGTCGAGGCCCCTCTGTTCCCATCAGATGTGAAAACCGGCTGAGAATCTGTTTTAAAGTTGCATTATATGTTTTTGAAAGTTGAAATCTGAGGCCTCCTCCTCTGTTAAGAGATGGTTTTTCTCTTTTTACATAAATTGCTTCCTTCACCCCCCTCTCAAACCATCTGTGTTCTCGGTCCAAAATGTGCACATTTTGGACCTCAAAAGAGTGTCCCTTCTCTGTGAGGTGGAGGTGAACAGCTGAGTCTTGTCCTGAGGAGGTGGCTCTCCTGTGTTGAGCCATGCGTCTGTGAAGTGTTTAGTTTCTCCAATGTAGAGGTCTGGACAGTCCTCGCTGCACTGGACCACATACACTACACCACTCTGTTTGTGTATGGGTGTTCTGTCCTTAGGGTGGACCAGCCTCTGTCTGAGATGCACAATCTCATATGAGATTTTTTGAGATGTGTTAGTGCTCAGAGAATGTGTTGTAAATGACTAGCATAATAATTTTCACCATTTAATGTAGTAGAGCATGTGTTGTGAATGAGCCTCAGGTACATCAAATTTTAGCCCAGTATAATATATATATAATATTAATAATATAATATATAATTATATAATATATAATATTAATAATATAATATATATATATGTATATATATATATATATATATATATATATATATATATATACAGGTCCTTCTCAAAAAATTAGCATATTGTGATAAAGGTCATTATTTTCCATAATGTAATGATAAAAATGAAACTTTCATCTATTTCAGATTCATTGCACACCAACTGAAATATTTCAGGTCTTTAATTGTTTTAATACTGATGATTATGGCATACAGCTCATGAAAACCCATAATGCCTGTCCCAAAAAATTAGCATACAATATGCTAATTTTTGAGAAGGACCTGTATATATATATATATATATACATACTTACATACATATATATAATAATATATATATGTATATATATATTATTATATATATATATTTGTATGTATATATATATATATATATATATATATATTTGTATGTATATATATATATATATTTATATATATATAAATGTCTTTAGATATGCACATGTCTTTAAAACTGACTGTTAAAATCATTGTTTTATAAATTTTGATTAGCTGTAGCAGACATCTTGAATTGATTGATTCAAAAATTTAATCAGTTGTAGATGTTCATCTAATACATTTCTGGGGTTCATTAAGATTGATGAGGAGTTTATGGACTATTTTGCTAACAGTCAGAGACGTGAACACACATATATACAGACAAAAATGTTATCGTACACCTTAGCCTTTCAGTGGTGTGATAAAAATGTGACCCAATATGAGCAGGACAGTAGTAACAAAGTTTATTTATTGGAAGAGATCAGTTTTTACAGTTCCAAAAACAACTCTGGACGGATTCTTCTTTGTTGAAACGTTTCGTCTTTTATCCAAAAGGCTTCAGTCTTACAGACGTCATACTCTAAGACATCCCCCCCACTCCCAATAACAACAAAAATATTCAGAAAATGAATCTTCACAAATATAAAAACCTTTGAGGCTGTTTGTTCACATGTGCCACTGTATTGAACACATTCTCCAGTTCTGTGGTCAAGTTTACAAAGTATGGTTTATGTTTGGACAGTTTTTGTCCTGTTGAGCTCTGAATTGTCAAAAATAAAAACCTCATCCAAACCATCCACATGTCTGCTAGATCCCAACCCAACCAGACTGTTTAAAGAGGTATTTCCACTAATTAATGTTCACATTTTGGAACTACTTAATTAGTCTTTAATGGATGGTTATGTACCACAGCACTTTAAGGTTGCTGTAATTAAACCTTTACTTAAGAAGTCTGACCTTGATTCAGAAATTCTGGCCAACTATAGACCTATATCTAATCTAACTTTCATCTCAAAAATTCTAGAGAAAATAGTTGCAGGTCAGTTGCGTGAACATCTACAAAGAAATAATCTGTTTGAAGAGTTTCAGTCAGGATTTAGAGCTCATCATAGCACAGAAACAGCACTAGTAAAAGTAACTAATGATATTCTCATGGCCTCAGACAATGGACTTGTGTCTATACTGGTCCTGTTAGACCTCAGTGCTGCATTTGATACAGTTGATCACAATATTTTACTACAGAGGCTTGAATATGATGTTGGGATTACAGGAACAGCTCTAAAATGGTTTAAATCATATCTGATAGATTCCAGTTTGTAAATGTAAATAATAAATCTTCTTCATACACCAAAGTTAGTCATGGAGTTCCTCAGGGCTCATTGCTTGGGCCAATACTCTTTACTTTATATATGCTTCCATTAGGTAAAATTATTAAACAGCATGGGATAAATTTTCATTGTTATGCTGATGACACACAATTATATTTGTCCATTAAACCCAATGAATACAATCAGCTACTTAGACTACAAGCATGTCTTAAAGACATAAAAACCTGGATGACCCTTAATTTTCTCCTGTTGAACAGACAAGACTGAGGTTTTGGTTTTTGGACCTGAGCACCTTAGGAATGAATGTTTCAGTCTTTCTCCCTCCTTAGATGGCATTAATCTGTCCTCCAGCTCTAATGTTAAAAATCTTGGTGTTATTTTTGATCAGTACATGTCTTTTATCTCCCACATTAAAAACGTTACTAGAACCTCCTTCTTCCACCTGCGTAATATCACTAACATTAGAAACATCTGATCTAAAGATGATGCAGAAAAACTGGTTCATGCATTTGTCATGTCTAGACTGGACTATTGCAATGGTTTATTATCTGGGTGTCCAAATACTTCTTTAAAACGTCTTCAGTTGATCCAAAATGCTGCTGCCAGAGTCTTAACTGGAGTTACTGGGAGAGATCATATTTCTCCAGTTTTAGTTTCTCTTCATTGGCTCCCTGTCAAATCCAGAATAGAATTCAAAATCTTACTTCTAACCTACAAAGCTCTTAACAACCTAGCTCCATCTTATATTACAGATCTTATTGTTCCATATTTTCCTAACAGAGCACTTCGCTCTCAGACTGCAGGTTTACTTGTGGTTCCTAGAGTTTACAAAAACAGAATGGGAGGCAGATATTTCAGTTATCAGGCTCCTCTCTTGTGGAACCAACTTCCAATCTCTGTCCGTGAGGCTGACACATTATCCAGTTTTAAAACTAGGCTTAAGACTTTCCTTTTTGATAAATCCTATAGTTAGGGTCGGCTTGGGTTTCCTGAGCTGTCCCTTAGTTATGCTGCTATAGGCTTAGACTGCTGGAGGACAAACTGACCACACTTTTCACTCTGCTACTGTCTTTACTTACTCTGCTCAACCTGTTTTGTATTTGTAATTTATTTTTTCTATGCTTAACATGTTTTTTGTCTTTCAGATACACCTGGACCTATACCTGGACCTGGACCTACCATTCTGTGTTCGTCTGTCTCTCCTTCATGTCCTCTCAACCAGCTGGTCAAAGCAGATGGCCTCTTGTCCTGAGCTGGTTCTGCTGGAGGTTTCTTCCTTTTAAAAGGGAGTTTTTCTTTCCACTGTTGCCACTGTGCTTGCTCAGGGTGGGAGACTGCAACGAAGCCAAGACTCAACTTGTCTGCTGGATTCCTTAGATAGAAAACTTTACTAATTGGTTTTATGTGAATGTTCCTGTAAAGTGTCCTGAGACAACTTTGTTGTGAATGACCCCCCCCCCCCCCCCCCCGCTTGTTGGACTCATCACTCGAGCCGCTCACCAACCAGTCTGTGGAAGATTGACTTGTCAGTTTGGCAAAGAGCAGCAGGGGTGTCAAACTCCACCACTTTCCCAGAGTGCATTACAAGTACACGGTCACAGTCCATGATGGTGTTGATTCTGATGAAGCAAACAAAGAAAGTCTTTAACATGTCCACATGAAGGTGAGGAAGAAGGAATGTCTTCACTGTCCGACAAACTGAAGGACAGGAAAGAGACTTTAAAACATTTTACCTGTGGGCTATGGTGAGCACCGTCTTGTCCTGAAACTTCTCTCTGATGGTTTGTTGTAGAAGTCTGTCCGTCTTCTGATCCACGCTGGCTGTGGCCTCATCAATGCACAGAACCTACAGATGGATGAACAGACGTATGGTCCCGTCATCACATTTAAAAGTCAGGCAGTTATGAGTGAAAAGGGTTTGAAATGACTCAAACAAAAAGTCATTCTTTGTCTTTGTGCCAGAAATACAATAAAAATCAGTACAAGCTGATCAAAAAACAGATGAAAGATCAACTAAAGGAAATAAACTGTTGAACAGCTATGATAAGAGCTGTGCTGTTAAATACATAATAGTTTCATAATTTACTGTATGAATAATTGCATGAAATGTGAAAATACATGTGTTACAACCTTACTGACAAAAACTTCTTAAGAAAAGTTTGACACTTTTTTCTCTCTTTATGGCTTTGTAACAAAAGAACACAATGTTCTCCATTATGTTATTACGGTACATTTATGCTTCAGACTTAATTTGTTCAGCGTTTGCCTTTGCACAGTTTGCAGCATCACTCAGCAGTAAACTTCCGGTAAGATGGCGCCCGTGTACTTGGCTTGCAATCCACCTCTGCTGACGGTGTTCGGATTATTTGTGTTTTGTTCGTTTTTCATCTGGGACATAAACTCACTGCTGGTGTATGACCAACAACAGCTTCTGGATCTTCAATCTTCTGCCGCCGATGTCGTTTATTTGGATCATAATGAGCGTACCTCTGGACCCCCTCCCTCTTCCCCAGCTGCTGGCGGACGTGCCAGTTTACCTCCGCTGCTCTCCTCACCTCCCTGCTCGGAGACATTGCTTCAGACGCCGGGGAAAACGTGCTGGGCGGCTGGTAAAGCTTAAAGCCCTGCGCGTTGCATCTTTCTCTCTAGCTGGTGGTCATGGTTTCCATCGCCAGCTTCCCGCGTGCCCGGACCAGGTAAACTACAGGAGTTGTCAGCTGGTGCGCAGCTCGGACTGACCCAGAGGGGCCGTTATTGAAAATCTGCGGCCACTGGCGCGTGCTCTCTCCACCGCTGCTGGGTCCACTTTGGACAGTATCCGGCTGTGTTTGGTCAACGCAAGATCTATTACCAACAAAACTTTTATCCTCAGGGATTACTTTCAAGAGCACAAGTTGGACTTTCTCTGCATGACAGAGATTTGGATGTCTCCGGGTGAGTCCAGTGCCTTGATGGAATTATTGCCACCGAACTGTCTGTGTTTTAACGCCCCGCGGCCATCAGGCTGGCGCGGTGGTGGATTAACAATATTCAAATCAACTTTTGACTGTAAACAACTGCCCATCCCAGTTTCCTGCGCCAGCTTTGAGCTGAGCGTCTTTGAACTCGGACATTCACCTTCGACGTTATGCGCGCTCGTCTACCGCCCACCTCGATCTAAGGATTTCATAAATGAGTTTTCTGACTTCTTGGCTGAAATCACACCAAAATATAATCGTGTTTTCATTATTGGGGACTTTAATTTGCACGTGTGCTGTCCTGAGAAGCCCTTGGTTAAGGACTTTTTAGATTTATTGGACTCATTTAATTTAACTCAGCATGTAAACGGTCCCACCCAAGAGTGTGGACATACACTGGACCTTGTTTTAACTCATGATATGACTGTTAATAATCTTGTTATTGGTGATAATGTTTTTTCAGACCACATGCCAGTCCAGTTTGAGTTCACCCTCCCCCATATAATTCCTAAGCTGTGCGTTCCTGCACGTAGGACTCGGACCATTAACCACTTCACTGCCGCACGTTTCACAGATGTTTATAACTCTGAAATGATAATTCAGCCCCCGGTGTTTCTCACCACCACTGAGGAGATGACATCCCAGTTCAACTCAGTCTGCTTAAAGACTCTGGATCATGTTGCACCTGTTAAAACCGAAAAATCAAAACTGAGAGCAGAACCGTGGTTGAGTGACGTCACCAAGGCCGTTAGGCAGCAATGTAGGACGGCGGAGCGCAAGTGGAGGAAAGACAGGCTGCAGGTCTCTTTTCAAATACTTAAAAGAAAGTTGGCGCTGTTATCAGAAAGCAGTAAAAGCTGCTAAATCCAAATTCTTCTCTGATATAATTACCTCAAACTCTCACAACCCACGTGTCCTCTTCTCCACCCTAAACTCTGTTCTCCACCTCACTGAACCATCACCTCTGGAAGCCTCGACTGAGCTGTGCGAGAACTTCCTACATTTCTTTGTGGAAAAAACTGCAACCACCAGGGCTCTCATTTCCCCTCCAACTCATGACCCATCCATCCCACCTCAATCCGTAGCTCCTTTTGACCATTTTGAACCCATCACTCTATCTTCTCTAGAGCAGGTCATGTGCAGCTTGAAACCTTCTGGTTCCCCCTTTGATGTGGTCCCCCCTCGACTACTAAAGGAGGTTTTTCCTACTCTAGGTCCGTCCTTTCTTGATATAGTAAACAGTAGTTTATCCACTGGCGTGGTGCCAAAATCCTTTAAACATGCTGCTGTCCAGCCTCTCCTGAAAAAAAACAAACCTTGACCCCTCACTCGTTTCCAACTTCTGGCCTGTCTCCAAACTCCCATTTGTTTCTAAAGTACTGGAGAAAATAATCGAGTCCCAGTTGAAGTGCTTCCTGGAGGATCACGCTATCCTAGAGCTATTCCAATCTGGCTTTAAACCTCTCCACAGCACTGAAACTGCCCTGCTGAAGGTCTTTAACGACATCTTCAGATTCACAGATACCGGTGATTCTGTGCTGCTTGTCCTGTTGGACCTCACAGCCGCCTTTGACACCATCGACCATGAGATCCTCATTGCTAGGTTGGAGCAGTGGGTGGGCGTCACAGGATCAGCCCTCAAGTGGTTCAGATCTTACCTCACTGACAGATCCTTTTGTGTCTCCATCAAGGATTTTAGTTCTGCAGCGGCAGAGCTTAAATGGGGGGTTCGGCAGGGGTCCATACTGGGTCCCCTCCTATTCTCTTTATACCTGCTGCCACTTGATGCCATTTTACGGAAACACAACATGCCCTTCCACTTCTACGCCGATGACTGTCACATTTATTTCCCCCTAAGACACAATGGTACATGCTCTATTCAACCTCTGCTCGACTGCCTGGCTGACATCATGGACTGGATGGATTTAAACTTCTTAAGTTTCAATGAAAAGAAGTCTGAAGTCATGTTGTTCCCTCCCAACGACACGATCACAAACCACTGCATCGACCTCTCCGCTCTAACCCTGTCAGAAAAACAAAGAGTCACTAATCTGGGCGTGATAATGGACCCTTCCCTGAAACTTAACAATCATGTAAATATGATTGTTAAATCATGCTTCTTCCAACTGAGGCGGCTGTCTAAACTGAAGCCCATATTGTCCAGAAATAACCTGGAGACAGTAATACATGCATTCATGACATCTAGGCTTGATTACTGCAATTCACTCCTGTTTGGTATCAGTCAGACCTCCATTGCACGACTACAACTGGTCCAGAATGCAGCAGCCCGATTTTTAACCAGTACAGGCAAAAGAGAGCACATTACACCAGTTTTGGCCTCACTGCACTGGTTACCAGTTCACTTTCGAATCCAGTTCAAAATACTCCTGTATGTCTACAAATCGCTGAACAGTGTCGCGCCCCCCGATCTCTCTGATCTGCTACAACCGTATGTCCCACCACGCTCCCTGAGGTCAGCGGACCAGTTGCTCCTCACAGTTCCAGGAACTCGTCTTAAGCGCAGAGGTGACAGGGCCTTCTCTGTAGCAGGACCAAGACTTTGGAACGAGTTACCTCTGCTTGTCAGACAGGCCCCCTCCCTCTCGGTTTTCAAATCCCGTTTAAAAACTCACTACTATTCAGTAGCTTTTAACACCAGAGGATCTGTGTTGTGAACTTGTTTGCTTCACACTGGTTAGTCATTATATTTATTATCTGCATTGTTTTTATGTCTATATTCTGATTCCTTAGATAGAGAACTTTACTAATGGGCTTTTATGTGAATGTTCCTGTAAAGTGCCCTGAAACAACTTTGTTGTGATTTGGCGCTATATAAATAAACTGAATTGAATTGAAATACTTCCATCCATCCATCCATTTTCTTTACCCGTTTGTTCCATTTTGGGTCACGGGGGTCGCCGGTGCCCATGTCCAGCAATCACTGTGCGAGGGACGGGGTACACCCTGGACGGGTCGCAAGTCCATCACAGGGACACATAGAGACAAACGAGACAAACAACAAGCACAAGGTGCTATTTAAGAGACTGAGCTGAAAACAGCAGCTCAGACTGAGGAAGTCTCTTGGATGAGAGACGAAACGTTTCTACATTTTTTTTTTTTTTTTTTGCTTTGTTTTTTTTTTTTGAATATCCAGAGGACCAGATTGAACTTACTTGGATTTTTCTACCTGGATTATTGAGCATGCATCAGGAGACAAACAACCATTCACACTGTCATTCACACCTAGGGACAATTCAGAGTTACCAATCAGCCTAACATGCATGTTTTTGGTCTGTGGGAGGAAACCGGAGTACCCGGAGAAAACCCACGCATGCACGGAGAGAACATGCAAACTCCACCCAGAAAGGCCCCTGGACCGGGGTTTGAACCAGGGACCTGCTCGCTGAGAGGCAGCAGCTCTACCAGTTGCACCACCGTGCTGCTCACAGCAGTAAACATGAACATTTAAAATGTTTTATAATCAGGATAAATATGTATTTTAATGTACTTGTCACGAGATATTTAAGGCTGTGAATAAAAAGCTTATTAATTCTGGATTTTGCTTTAATTAGCAGCAAATGTTCAATAATCCCAGACGTGGAATGTGTGGCTATAAAATGTGACAATCAAAATGTAAAAAAATAAAATGTGACTGTACATTACAGTTACATGTAGTTTAATTAAGTTAAAACATTAGTTAGCTTGGAAATAATTTAAAAAAGTGGTGCATGCATTTTTCAATTGTAGACTGGACTCTTGTAATTCTTTATTATCTGGGCGGCCCAAAAAACCTCCTTAAAAAGTTTAATTGATTCAGTTCAATTCAGTTTATTTATATAGTGCAAAATTACAACAAAGTTGCCTCAGGGCACTTTACAGGAACATTCAAATGCATAGAAAAGCCAATTAGTAAAGTTCTCTATCTATGGAAATTCAAATTTGCTGCTGGTAGAGTTCTGAGCGTTAGAAGGAGAGATCATATTTCTCCTGTTTTAGCTTCTCTCTGTCGGCTCCGTCAAATTCAGAATATAATCTAAAATGTTACTTGTAACTAAGTCTGGGCAATAGGGACCAAAATTAATATCTCAATTAAAAAAAAAAAGATAAATCATTATATACAATATATATCTCAGTTTTTCTTCTGTCCATAAAGTAATATCAAAAATATATTTCTGAGTCAAAGCGTTGTCCCATTGTCACACAGGCACATATAGTAACAAACAGCTGTAACTCTACTAAATAAATGTCTAAAAAATAAACAATTTGCATATATTACCTGTAAATAGTTTATTTTTTAGTCATTTTTTTACATATATTAAATAGTAATCCTCCCCAGCTGTGCCGCCTTCATGACGTTAGTAAGCGTGTGTGAAGCAGCAGTGAGGGAGAAGGAGGGGCTGCGTGAAGTTGGCAGCACAGACGGGCAGGAAAAGAAGAACTACACGGATTTTCAAGTCTTACAGTGTGAGGCGGCGCCACATTAATAAATCAGCAGTTTATCATATCGCTAAAGACACGGTGCTTAGCAGCTAACAAGATGGCTAACTTTAGCCGTCTGTTAGCCGTCTTGTTGCACAGTTCAGACTGGGACCATATCTGTAGTGACATGATAAGCTGCTGCTTGATTAAAGTGGCACCACCTCTCACTGCTCCTCTCATGAGGCACAGAACGGCTAAATGAGTTTCAGACCGTGGTTTGTTTCAGGGAAGGAGGCTGAAAACACAGTCAGAGCTGCAGCTTACAACTTATAGCACTGTTTTAAATGGTGAAAAAGATTCGTAGTTCTGACCTTTTGTCGGGACTTTTTTTCAGCATTGTCTACAGAACACATTTTTTCTGCTGCTCATCTGACAATTTATTTTCCAAATAACAGCCACTGTTTATCTTTTGGTTCAGCAGCTCTTCAATATCTCCTGAGTTTACTTGTTGTGCTGAACGTCTCCCGCCCACCTGGAGAAGCAGGAAGCGGGGGCAGTGCGCACGAGTGAGGGGATGTGTTTGTATTTAGAGAGGGAGAAGGCGGGGCCACATGCAGTTGGTGGCGCAGACGGGAGAAAAAGAACCACAGAATTTCAAGTCTAACAATACTCGATGGTCATAGAGTCATTTTAACCATCGTAAACTGAAAAATTTGCGATACATCGAGTATATTCGATGGGCAGCACGGTGGCACAACTGGTAGAGCTGCTGCCTCTCAGCGAGCAGGTCCCCAGCTCAAACCCCGGTCCGGGGGACTTTCTGGGTGGAGTTTGCATGTTCTCTCCGTGCATGCATGGGTTTTCTCCGGGTACTCCGGTTTCCTCCCACAGACCAAAAACATGCATGTTAGGCTGATTAGTAACTTTAAATTGTGTCTAGGTGTGAGGGAGAGAGTGAATGGTTGTTTGTCTCGTTTGTCTCTATGTGTCCCTTTGATGGACTGGAGACCTGTCCAGGGTGTACCCCGTCCCTCGCAGTGATTGTTGGACATGGGCACCGGCGACCCCCGTGACCCAAAATGGAAGAAGCGGGTAAAGATAATGGATGGATGGATGGATGGAGTGTATTCGGTGCATCGCCCAGCCCTACTTGTAACATAAAAAACCAAACATCTTATATTAAAGATCTTAGTCAATATTTCCAAACAGAGCACTTTACTCTCAGACTGCAGGTTTACTTGTGGTTCCCAGAGTTTCTAAGAATAAAATAGGAGGCAGATCTTTCAAATTCAAAATTCAAATTCAAAAATACTTTTTTAATCCAGAGGTAAATTAAATGTTGTTGTAACTCATCATCCTGGTTTCATTAAAGAGTTGTTCTAGATGCTGATGGCTGTGGGCAGGAAGGATCTCTTGTAGCGTCTGTCCTACAGCAGATCTGAAGAAGCCTCTGACTGAAGACACTTTGTTGTTGTATGACAGTCTGTTGTTGTATGACAGTCTGATGAAGAGGATGCTGAGGGTTGTCTATAATGTTCTTCATTTTATGAAGAATTCTTCTTAGAACAATCATCTCCAAAGGTTCTAGAGGAGTCCCCAGAACTGAGCCAGCCTTCTTTATGAGCTTGTTGATCTTTTTTAAGTCACTTGCTCTGGTGTTGCCCCCCCAGCAGATGATGGCAGAAGAGACAGCGCTCTCTACAACAGACTTATAGAAGATATGCAGCATCTTGCTGCAAACGTTCATTCATTCATTTCAGTTATCAGGCTCCTCCCCTGTGGAATCAACTCCCAGTTTCTGTCCGTGAGGCTGACACATCTTTCCTGTTTGATCAATCCTATAGTTATAGTTGACTTTGGTTCCCTGAGATAACCCGTAGTTAAGCTGCTGTAGGCTTAAAGACAGCTGGAGAACCAACTGACCACACTTTTTCACTCTGCAGCTGAATTATTCACCTTACTGCTCACATTTGTATTTGTAATCATTTCTATCATGAACGTGCTTTTCTTCGGGCTTCTTCCCATAGAAACTAGAGCTGGGCCAGTTGTTCTGTTTGTTTTTGTCTCTTTCCTGTTCTCTCTAACCCCAGCCGGATGAGGCACATGACCACCAGTCCTGAGCCCGGTTCTGGTCCAGCTGCAGGTTTCTTCTCGTCAGAAGAGAGTTGTTTCTTTCCACTGTTGCTCAAATTGGGAAGGAGGTGAAGATACAATGTGATCTACTAGTTTCCTTAACTTACTAATTTAATTTATTTGTTTTACTAACTGTCATTTTATAATGTGTTATAACAAGGACAAATTGACTGTAATTGGATTTGAATTGGGATCTGAACTTGATCTATGAACCAGACTACTGGTAGTGTTTTTTAAATGTATTTATTCGTTTGTTGTTTCCATTATTGGCCTGATATGACTTTTGTTGAAAAGCAGCACTATACAAATGAACTGACATGAAAAGAATGAGACTTTACTGATTTCACAGTGATCTAAAGATCAGAATCAAATCAAATAATGTGGTTCAGGAGTTGAAACAGCTGGAATTATGTTGCATCTTTATTCTCCACAACACACGGGCACCAAATCAAACAAGGCAAAAGTCTGAACATTCATCACAAATTATCGAGATAAAAACAGAAAACAGATAAATAAAAATAGTCCAATAGAGAAAAATACTAAATAAATTAAAGCAAAACATGATGGGTACACACATATTAAAATACTATTTTAATGATTTCCTTGCTCAGATTATATTTGTGCTTAAATTCGGCCCTTACTTTAATCTTGGCTACACTCCTGTACTGTGCTATGATCGTTTCCTGCACGACAACTAAGGACAAACACAACATTAAAGCACATAAACACCTTTCAGAGTATTCAAACCACCTGCTTAAGAGTTGCTATAACAACAAACACAGGACAATAGGCTGGCACACCCACTGGATGAAAATGACTTCAGCTACACCATCACAGCCACAAAACACTGAGGCTAAAGCTACAGCTGAACGCCAGTAACACACATATCACCTGACAAAAAAATCAAAAGCATATTTGTGGTAGTACTTATTGTGGAAGACATTTTCAAGGCAGGCTTTTTTCATGATGACGCTCACACATTCACAAAATGAAACCAGTACTAGTCTGGAACGGGTGAGAGGACGGGCTTCAGCCTTCGTTCTCGTCTCGACACACACATAAGGTGTCCTGCTGCAGGGCTGGGACGCCCGCAGGTTAAATAAACCTGTCCACAGACACACCTGCCTCAGTGCTCACAACATTAAACAGATGAAAGACCAGTCTTCAGCTTAACTGGGTGGAAAAGATGTGAGATGTGTTCCAGTATAATGACGGGGCTGAGACTCACCTTAGCCTGCGTCAGCAGAGCTCGGGCCAAACACAGCAGCTGTCTCTGTCCTGCAGAGAGACGCTTCCCTCGCTCCCCCACCTCGGCCCCTAGACCTCCTGATAAATCACACACACACACACCTCAGCTCATTTACACCCATTCATCAAAGCAATGCTTTGAATTTCTAACACGTTTTATCAAACGCTTTTTTATATTAAAAAGGTAACGTGTGCCTAAAAAGAATAGTGGGCTGGTCATCCTCGTTTCTTGCCATCACCCAAAGGCCTGCATGTGTGTGTGCGTGCGTGCGTGTGTGTGTGTAACATTACCAAAAGTACAGTATCATGTACATGTACAATGATACTGTACTTTTTTCCACTACTTTTGAAGCGCCAATACTTTTTTAACACACTTTGAACATCCCGGCTTATACAATGCTGACGTGAAAAAATCTGACCACTGGAATTACTGAGCAGGTCACAGTGTGTGTGTGTGTGTGTGCGTGTGTGCGTGTGTGTGTGTGTGTGTGTGTGTGTGTGCGTGTGTGTGTGTGTGTGCGGGGGGGGGGGTTTCGTTTCACCCCTCCACTTTCTCTCCTCTCCCCGTTGTGCTAAGTATGGTCTCCCATCCCACAACAAAGTATTTGCAGGAGGTCAGCACAAGTTTGCGCAGGAGGAATATGAAGATAGTGGTCAGTGACTTCCTGGCAGGCTACTGCTTTTTGTTTAACCAGACGTGTTACCGGCACTGCCAGAAAAAAACAAAACATTATTGTACGTATTTGTATATGTTACTGGTATGTATGTACTAGGGCTGGACAATATGGCCACAACTTTTGTCATGATATATTTCTTAATTCTTTTCTATGTGTGTGAATGTTCCTGTAAAGTGTCCTGAGACAACTTTGTTGTGATTTGGCACTTTATAAATAAACTGAACTGAACTGAATTAATTTTGGTCGCTAATATAAACAATATAAAAGCCTCAGAAAAACTAAACAAACCGTACAAATAAATTAAAATTCACCTTTTGTTTGTATTTAGCCTTAAAAAACATTGAAATCACCGTCAAATAAACATAAAACTCTCAACTTTGTCAATATTAATAGTTTTAACGTTAACAACACATGCAGCAAACATCTGCATTTGCTGCATGTGTTTGTGTTTTGATACAGCTGGGGGTGATGTTTCAGCTGGCTCAAACTTTTATTGTGCTTCATCTTCTGACTCTCAGCAGATTCTATCGAGTGGAACAAGTTAGACGAGTTCCCACCGCTACTTAGAACGACTCTCCGTCACGTTTTGCAGCACGCTGAAACCTGCAGCTCATCAGATCTTAGAAAACCGAACCACTTCCACAACACGGATGAGTCTTTCCTCTCTTATCAGTGATGTCATTTGCTTTCTCTGCGCTTGTTCCGTCACATTCTAACCGTCATGGGAACTAATTTTGAAGTGAAAACTTAACGCACGTTGGAGATTAGCCTAGCCTGCTACCGCTGACTCCTTCTGGACTCGAGCTCTGCGCAACAACTACGTCACCACGCACTGACGTAGTTGTGTCGCACCTTTTTCTGTTCAGGTTGAAACTGAAGCGGCCGCTTCAACCCGAACAGAACGTCAGTGAAACGATGTAATCATGTCGAAATATCAAAAATGTGCTTAAAACTCATAACACGCTATTGAATAAAAGTATATCGTGACATATACCGATATTAAACTATTGTCCAATCCTAGTATTTACCGTATTTTTTGGAATTAAGACGGATTATAGGGCACAATATCAATGAAGGGGTCTGTTTTCGATTAGAATGCGCATTAAGCGAAATAAACCAGTCAAATAAGTCAAACTTTATTCAACTCATTCACAGTAACTCTCAATACTGTTCCGTTGTAACACATAAAATCGGTTCGGGGTCAGTAAGCACAATCAGAATTAATACATAAGGCTCAAGGTTGATTTTTGAGAAAATTAAAGGATTTTAAGTGCGCCTTATAGTCTGAAAAACACAGTGCTTGAAAGTTTAAAAAAATCTTTCTGTGTAAATGTCTCATGTTACAACATGGACTCCCGTTGCTTATAGACTAGCACAGCCTGTATATGTACAATTAATTTTTTTATTTAGTGGGCACAGCTTATATTCGGGTGTGCTCAATAGTCCAGAAATTATGGTCCACATTTCCCATATTCTTTCCATTTCTTCATGATGGATTTAACAAAACTCTTGTGGATGTTTATGGAAATCTTTTAGTATCCATCCCCTGACTTGTGCTTTTCCATCTTTTGTCTGAGTTGAATCAGCTAACACATAAAGCTTGAGATCGTGCATAACATAATTTACAGATCTGACCAAAAAATGGTTAATGTTCATCCTGTTTCATCATAAGATGATTTTAGCCTAAAAGACTGGGACAGAAGGCAGCGGGTGATATGCAGTCCTTCAAAGATTGCCAGGCCATACCTAGCTGAGCTAATAACTCACCCATCCTGCTGACCACAGAGGTGAGGTGGCACTGGTCCAGTACGTCAAGGAGCTGCTGGTCCAGGTTTCTGCCACAGGGGTCCAGGTTCTCCCGGATGGTCCCACTGAACAGGAAGGGATCCTGAGGTATAATAGCCAACTTGGACCTGCAGAGGACATGAAAAGCACACAGTCAACATTATTATATTGATCACGGCTTTTGTCATACAGTAAAGTACAGAAATGTAATCCTAAAATAATTTTTTACATGCTGCCGCAGGCAAAGGTAAAAAATCTGTCTGCAGTGTTAGCATAATATCTCAACCACTGAATGAATTTTAATGAAACTAGCCGAAAGTAAATATTGTCTACAACTCTAAAAAAGTTATCCTGATGCATGCTCAATAATCCAGGTAGAAAAATCTAAACAAGTTCAATCTGGTCCTCTGGACATTCAAAAAAACAAAAAAATGTAGAAACGTTTCGTCTCTCATCCGAGAGACTTCCTCAGTCTGAGGAGCTGTATTCAGCTCAGTCTCTTAAATAGCACCTTCTCAGGGTGGATCAACCAGTTTGCTGCTGACAACCAAAACCAGCTGATCACATGCTCAAGAAGGACCATCAGCCTAACAATGGATCATTAGCACACTGATGGCTGTTTACTGTTCACAGAGGGCTGAGTGATACTAGCAATCACAGCATTGTAAGAGGGGGACAGTTGAACCCGGAGGCCTCCACCCCTGTTTAATGATGGACGATTTCTTTTCACAAAGATGGCCTCCTTTACTCCTCTCTCAAACCATCGTTCCTCTCTGTCCAGGATGTGAACATCTTCATCCCTGAAAGAGTGACCGCTGGCCTGGAGATGAGTGTAGACCGCAGAGTCCTGCCTGATGAGGTTGATCTTCTGTGCTGGACCATCCTTTTGGCCAGTGGCTGTTTTGTTTCCCCGATGTAAGACTGATCACAGCCCTCCTGACACTGAACAACATACACAATATTACTCTGTTTGTGCCGGGGGACTGGATCTTTGGGATGAACCAGTCTTTAATGTATTTTGGGGTTTAAAAGCCACTGGGACGTTATGTTTAGAAAATAAACATCACAGTTTCTCTGATACTCCCTCAACATACGGAATGACCACTGGTCTGGGTCTGGGTTCCTCCTTTTCACCTGATGGCTGACTGGAGTCCTGTTTGGGTTTCTTCTCTGCTTTCAGGAAGGCCCAGTTAGGATATCCACATTGCTCTAGAGCCTGTCTTGTGTGGGATTTCTCCTTCTGCCTGGCTCCTGAGCTAGTGGGGACGCTGTCTGCTCTGTGGTACAGAGTCCTGATGACTCCTAACTTGTGCTCCAAAGGGTGATGGGAGTCAAACTGCAAATACTGGTCTGTGTGGGTGGGTTTGTGGTACACCTCAGTTTGTAAATGTCCTCTATCAGAGACTGAGACCTCACAGTCCAAGAAAGCCAACCTGTCATTTTTTATCGGAAGGCTGCCATTTATTTGAGAGAGGAGTAAAGGAGGCCATCTTTGTGAAAAGAAATCGTCCATCGTTAAACAGGGGTGGAGGCCTCCTGGTTCAACTGTCCCCCTCTTACAATGCTGTGATTGCTAGTATCACTCAACCCTCTGTGAGTAGTAAACAGCCATCAGGTGCTAATGATCCATTGTTAGGCTGATGGTCCTTCTTGACCATGTGAGCAGCTGGTTTTGGTTGTCAGCAGCAAACTGGTTGATCCACTCTGAGAAGGTGCTATTTAAGAGACTGAGCTGAATACAGCACCTCAGACTGAGGAAGTCTCTCGGATGAGAGACGAAACGTTTCTACATTTTTTTTTTTGCTTTGTTTTGTTTTTTGAATGTCCAGAGGACCAGATTTAACCTTTTTAGATTTTTCTACCTGGATTGTTGAGCATGCATCAGGATAGTCTACAACTGATTAACTTTTGGAGTCACCCAGATTCAAGATGGCTGTCACAGCCAACTGACTTAAAGAACAACAAATCTCAATCAACTTTGTTGTTTTTGTGATAAAGTGTGTTCTGGTAGTAGCAGATAGTCATTCACAACACAGACACTGCGTAACAACTCTCGATGCTGCAACATTACACATTATTTACAAGGTTTGAGAAAAACAAATATATATTTTCTTCATTTCACAACAAAAAATGATCTAAAATGCTCACTAAGGAAGACAGCGGGTGATTTGCATTCCTTCAATCAGACATACCTTAGCTGAGCTAAGCCCACTGTGCTAATGTCCAGCTCATCCAGAAGTATCTGCCCCTGGTTGAGCTCCACCATTCGAAACAAGGCCAGAAACAAGGTGGACTTTCCAGAACCTGTGCGTCCAACTATTCCAATTTTCTCGCCGGGTCGTACCACCAGGCTCACTCCATCCAGCGCATTTGGAAGACCCTCTCTGTAGGCCAGAACCACACCATGGAACTCCAAAGAGCCCCGTTCAGGCCAAGCAGGGGGCAGCTGGAGTCAAACAGAGACGTGAAATCTAAACAGTGAATAACACACACTGCATGTGCAGTTAACACATCTACACAGCTGGACCAAACACTTAATTCTGTTTGTTAAAGTCTAATGCTTACCGGTATATAATCTACAGGAATAATTCAAACAAATTTGTCACCACCATCTGCAAGCTAAGGAGCTAAAAGTGTTTGGACATTTGTTAGATATTCAAGAGACGAGAAGACACTGCAGTCGAAGCAGCTGCATATATTGCAGCAGGTGAATATGCACTCCTTTAAGAAACGCTAGGCTGTAGGTACCATGCTAGGACATAGCACATCCCAGGCCACAATATGTCTCTGGTTCGATCAACACAGCATGCCACTAACTTTGAAGGTACAACATATTTGTACTTGTAAAAACAAAAGAAAACTTGAGAATGTTTGTGCACGTCCTTCCTTTCCATGTAAGAGTGTGTAGATTAAATACATAACAATTAGAAACTTCTACAACAGTCAAAATGTCTTTGAACTTTAATGTTTTACAGATTATTTAAGTGCCCAGTTGAAGTAGGAACAATGTAGTGTTTGTCTAATATGTTTATTTCTGTTGAAATATTGCAATTAGTTCATTTACAATAGTGTGCTATGGTGATATTTGCCATTAATCCAGTTGGTACAATTACTAAAAATAGCATCACCTTATGTTGTAAGTAGAACACCCTAGTGTTGTGGTCAAGACCACCTAACCCGAGACCAAGACAAGTCAAGACCAGAGTGTACCGAGACCGAGACAAGACCAAGACTTTTAGGGTCCGAGACCAAGACAAGACCAAGACTTTTAAAGTCCGAGACCAAGACAAGACCAAGACCGAGGGAGGGCGAGACCAATTCGAGACCAAATCCACAAATAAAATAAAAAAATAAATAAAATGTTATTATAAAATATTTTTATAAAGTTATGAGCCTTTTTAATGTGTCAAAACTGATGATTTTACCAGACAGTAATGTTTTTACGTTTTTAAACAGTGTTGTTTGTGAAATGAATTTTGTACTGCAATGTCTTTTGTACACAACTTGTGCATGCTTACTTTAATTTATTTAAACTCTAATTTAAGTGACCCATTTTGATCCTAATAAAACAAAACTCAAGATGCATTTACCTTCTTTTGGTCTCTTGAAGTCAACATGAAATATTGGGCAGTATAAATGCAGTCTTTAGGATTAAATTGGAAACTTGAAGTCAGTTACTTTCTAAAATTGTTTAATTTTCATTTAGACTTGTGTATTTGCTTGGGGATCTTCCATTGTATGATCCAAGGCACATTAAGAAAAAAAAACACAGTATCATAAAAATCACCCAAGAAAACTTAGTAGCTTATTCATATTCATAAAGTTTCAGAGAAATAACTGCACTGCAGGCAGCCAGGAATGTGAACAAAAACTACTACAGAAAGAAAACCACGAGGCTAATCAATTTCAACGTTGCAGCTATACAAAGCAACACAAAGTTTGCCCGATGCATAACTACTTAAAAAAAATCCCACTTTGGCTGTGGCTGCATTTTGGAAGGAGTCGACGGGGGAGAGGACAGCCCCCGGAGGGCAAAACGTCAGTCTTTCCACAAAAAAAAAAAAAAAACTGTCCAGATGACTAACTGATTATTGGAGTTTAAAGAAGTGTTTCATTGCATTTAAGAAATATGAGTGATTGCAACATTCTGTGGCCTAAACGTGCACGATGGGGTCTCATTAAAATGCCTCCTCGACTGAAAACCCTTTCCACTGGTGCAGAGGAGGCAGGGACTGATAGGACCTTCATTGCCAAATTGTGCAGTTGTGGAAATCTAGTGTGGTTTTTTGCCCAGAAGACAAGTGCATTGTCTGTGTCAAAGTCACGGATGGCATCAAAGTATGTCCTTATCTGTGTGTGTATGCTTGAATCCTGGTCTGAGCTGTGCTTTTTGTATGCCTTGTAGCGGGACAGAAGGCGAGGGTATTTGTTTGGTGGCGAATCACTGGCTGCGGCTGGATCCACATTCACAACTTCTGAGCACGTGTCTTCTTTCATGTCCATCATCTTCTCCACCTCTAAGATCAATGTTTCTGAAAAACACAAACACAATGACTGAGTTAGATTTAAAAGGATATGCACATATCAGAGTTGAATTAAATACGTTTAGGACCTTTTATTAGGGGCCTCCGATGTGCGTCCCATCAGTGTATGAATGTGATAAAGCTCTGATTAGTCTCCTTTGAATGATTTGTTCAATTAGCTTTGTAGAGATCTAATAGAGTGCCGTATGAATGTGTAAATGAGGCACAGATTGTAATGTAAAGTGCTTTGAGTGTCTGATAAGATAGAAAGGTGCTATATAAGTACAGTCCCATTTAATATAAAAGTGAGTCAGGATTGTGTACAATAGGCATGTTACCAGCCTAAATATAAAGAATATCTGTTTCAATAGGCTCAGAGTGTACAAAATATGTTTTTATGACAAAAGTAAACAGATGAAATGAAGACTATGAATTCCACTGTAAGACTAGTTAAGGCTTTTATAGACAACTAATTTGAAATATTTTAGGATTTATGATTTTGCAAATAAGACATTTATTTTCAGCAGAGAAAATATATACTGACCTGTCAGTGTCTTCTTAAGCTCATCTCTGAACTTTTTCACTGATGTTGAATTTCCCCCATTGGTAACATCTAAGTCCACCCAGCTTAAGCCAAACTGAGGATCCAGCATGGTGGCCAAGAAGTAAACATTGTGGTTAAAAGGTTCCTCTCTTCCACTGTCTTTGGCCATGCTTGTTTTTAAAAAGATTCCAGAAAATCTTTTCACCAGAGACTGCTGGAGGGCTCTGACCAATGACTGGCACTGCATTCGAGTGTCCTCCATCTTGAGGAGGTGTGTATTCAAGTCCAGGACAGTTGGAACCACCATACTAATGGTAACTGATTTCTCCCCTTCTGTCAGGTCTGTTACCTCAGAAAATGGAGCAAGAACTGCACTCAGTTCCTTCAGATGGTTCCACTCACGGGCACTAAACACCAACTCCTCGTGATCCTTGCTGCACATTTCATTCAGGGCTTTGTGGTCCAGAGCTGTGAAGGCCTGTACTTGTTTAAATATACTGTTCCATCGAGTTGTGTTTGCAGCTGGAATGGTCCTATTAGTGCCAAACGTAGCCTCAAACTTGTCTTTGAATTGTGAACTGCTATGCAATAAGGTGGTGAACCGTGATGTTTTGGCTATTGTGTGAGAAATGGCCTTGACCTCCTTCATGCCGTCATTCACAACTAATTGCAGAGAGTGTGCAAAGCAGGAAAGACGTGCACCAGATGACCAGGGTAATTCGGTGTCTTCCTGAGAATTAATGTCCTCCCACAGGTGCTCGTCATCTAAATGCTCCTCTTCACTCTCGCTGTCATCAGATTGGGGCATGTGTACTTTGAAAGCACATTTCATATTGGCAGCATTGTCTGTTATGATATAGCTAATTTTGTCATGGATACCGTATTCCTCTGTGATCTCCTCAAAGGCAGACGCAATGTGCTCTCCAGTATGTATGCCTGTGAAACGCCTACAGTCCAGCAGGTAGGATTCAAGTGCATAGGAATCCTTTGATTTGTAGCACACGTGGGCGGTCACCCCAAGGAAGGAGCGTAGCCTGCGATCAGACCAGAGGTCAGTTGTTAATGACACAGATGACTGGGTCTTCAGTTTCTCCAAAACAGTGTCCTTGACCTTGATTACCAACTCTGGAATTTGTCTATCAGAAACCGTTTTTCTAGAGATTGGTGTGTATTTACTATCCATAACTTCAAGAAAGTGTTTAAAATGACTGTTTTCCACAAGTGAGAGAGGCAGACAACACCCAATGATCAAATCTTGGACAATGGCTTGACTGATGGCTTGTTGCCTTGGTGATTGTGGGCTGTAGAGCTGCACTTTCTGCGTAAATAATGAAATTGATGGCTGTGTGACTGTGACATCATTCTGTTGCCCTGCCTTGTATTCCAGGAACCTAAAAAATGCAAAGGAGGAATCAGTATATCTGGTCATGAACATCAATTACATCAAAAGAACACTTAAAAATAAGTAGCAACTTCATAAATGTATGTCAAATATATCCTCCATTGTTTATCATAAGCAAAAATTAAACTTGGAAAAATCTAACAAAGTTAAATTGGGTCCTCTGGATGGGTTTAAACAATAAAAAATTATACAAATGTTTTGTCTTTCATCCAAAAGACTTCTTCAATATGAGGAGCTATATTAAACTCAAGAGCTACATTTTCAGGCCAAGACTCTGCGGTTTACACTCATCTCCAGACCAGCGGTCACTCTTTCAGGGATGAAGATGTTCACATCCTTGATAGAGAGGAACGATGGTTTGAGAGAGGAGTAAAGGAGGCCATCTTTGTGAAAAGAAACCATCCATCTTTAAACAGAGGTGGAGGCCTCCGGGTTCAACTGTCCCCCTCTTACAATGCTGTTATTGCTAGTATCACTCAGCCCCCGGTGAAGGCAAGCAGCCATCAGGGTACTAACAATCCATCATTAGGCTGATGGTCCTCCTTGAACATGTGAGCAGCTAGTTTCATCAACAACAAACAGTTGGTCCACTGTGAGGAGGCACTATTTATAGGGCTGAGCTGAATGCAGCTCCTCAGCCTGAGGAAGTCTTTCGGACGAAAGACGAAATGTTTCTACCTTTTATTTTTACTTTTTTAACACGCCCAGAGGACCTGATTTAACTTTTTAAGATTTTTCTACCTGTGTGATGGAGCATGCATCAGGACATATTAAACACAGTTAGCACCTTCTCACAGTGGATCAACCAGTTTGCCAAATATGCTAAGGGAGACCATCAGCCTAACAATGAATCGTTGGCACCCTGATGGTTGCTTGCTATTCACAGGGGGCTGAGTGATACTAGCAATATCAGCGATGTAAGAAGAAGACAGTCCCTCTTACAATGAAGTCTTTTGTTAAGAAGTCAAGTAGTCTTTTGGATGAAAGATGAAACGTTTCTACATTTTGTTACCACATGCCCTGTCCCCTCAGTCTCTCAAAGTTAACAGTGAATTTGTCCTTATGCATGCTCAATAACCCAGGTAGAAAATTTAAAAAAAGTTAAATCAGGTCCTCTGGGAGTGTTAAAAGAAAAAAAAGGTAGAAAAAAGCTGTGCAGATAATATTCTACTTTTTTTCTTTTAACACACACTCAGAGGACCTGATTTAACTGTATGTAAACAGTGAATTTGCTTACTTCCCTTAATATGTTAATTATATCAGTGTTATAAAGTAAAACTCATTTAAGGGCTAAACAAAGCGGGTCTGAGTCTGACACACATTAATTAATTTAGATGTATTTAGATTTAATGTCGATGAATTACTTTTTCAACTTTTTGTCCCTTATTTTAGTATTTGTGATGCATGCTTTGGTATTTGTTGTTGTTATTTTTTTGTTTGTTTTTGGCGAGTCAAGACTGTTTTTCTCGTCCTAAGCAATTCACTGCATTGTTGTCGACCTTGTGTTGATTTTGCATTATGACAAATAAACCATACTTGATAAAACGTTCTGTTTGTATTGTTCTTGGAAGAGAGGCAGATTGATAACGTTAACTAGCTAGCTTTACTAGCATCACTTACACAAAGCTGCGGCGCTTACCTTTCTTTGTGCTTCCTTTCCAGGTGTCGATAAAAGTTGGATGTAGTCCCGACAGTCTCCGAAAGTGAAGCGCTGCAGAACTTGCATTGCGCCGTGTGCTTTTTTTTCAGAGTTGTTTTGCAAACATACTCTTTGTGACTCAAATAGCCAAACTTTATAACAGCAGATTTAGAAGACATCTTCTCTTGTTCTAAACACAAACGAGTCTAACTTTTCTTCCCTGACGCTTGCGAGTGAAAGGAGGTGGGCTCGGTGTTGCCAGATAGTCGAGATTTTCCAGCAAAAAATCGGTTAAAAACCGCAACATCACACAAAAACCTGCACAATCTATATTTGTTACAGTATATTTACTTTTTGAACACAAACCCACATCAGTACAAGCCAAGGTAATTTAACAATATGTGGCAAAACGGAACAGTCCAACAAAAATCTTCCCAGAGTTCCCAGCAAAATCAGAATGAAAACTGGCCAATTGGCAGTAAACCACCCAACCTGGCAACACTGGAGTGGTAACAAAAACATGTAGCTAGCTGCTATGAGTCACGTTATCGCTTGAATTTGAATCGGTATGTTTTGCATCCAGTAAAAGCAAAGATGTTAACAAATAAACTGGACAATATTCTGGCAATTTAGTGATATTTTCACAGTTGTGGTCTTGACTGGTCTTGAAAAAAAATCCCGAGTCCTCAATGTCCGAGACCGTGACAAGACCGAGACCAAATGCGGTCGAGACCGAGACGAGACCGAGACCGTCAAAAAGTGGTCTCGAGACCGGTCTCGAGACCAAGACCTGTCTCGAGTACTACAACACTAGAACACCCACATGCTACAAGAGTGCTGACTGAAAGTTTTCTTTGCTATTGTGTGAAAAGTTATATGTACTGGTAAGTAGTTATTTCTTGAAGGTCTAGATATTTAACTGAAGAGATATTTAGCCATTGTACAGGAGCTCATTTATATTATTTTTATGCCCAGTAGCTACAGTGTTTCGATGATGCTGAAGGAAACAAATAAAAGACCATCTTGAAACATCAGTACACTTCAGGACAATCCTCTCTACTCAATGTGACCAAAACATAAATTTCAATCATACTAGTAAGTCAAGAGAAACATTCGGAAGTTTTGCAATACTTTGGCATTCCATTGTAATGTTGAATTACTAAAGGTTTTATCTCACTGGGCTGAGACTGCAACTAGATGAAAAACAGCATTTGCTATGGATTCTGCAAAATGTTTCAAAATATTCTTGGGGGTTCTCAGTTTTCTTGCATGACTTGTAAGCTCACAGTCTTGTTCGCTTGAATTTTGAACGTGTTAAAAAATGTATCTAATACATTTTCTCTCAGAATAATTGAAAATTTGTTGCAGATGTATCAAACTCTTCTCAAACTCTTCTCAATTTAGTGTTTGGGAACTTTTGGTCAAAGTTTATGGATGTTTTTAACTCCTATGGCTGAGGATGTTAACTCTGCCCAAGAACCATATGTTTGGGTTAGAGAGATGGACGAGGAGCTGTGTGAGGCTGCAGCGTGCAGATGTTGCTCCAAGGTCACCTCTTATGTGAGTTCTGCTGAACTGATAAGAGTATAGAAACAAGCTTCACACACTGAACGTGGCAGATTCTTCATGGCTTCATGTGTGTACTTCCTGTATATCTGTGTGTGTTTCCTGTATATCTGTGTGTACTTCCTGTAACTCTGTGTGTACTTCCTGTATATATGTGTGTGCTTCCTGTATATCTGTGTGTACTTCCTGTATATCTGTGTGTGCTTCCTGTATATGTGTGTGCACTTCCTGTATATCTGTGTGTACTTCCTGTATATCTGTGTGTACTTC
>NC_056513.1:42138863-42139970 GCF_014905685.2 Nematolebias whitei
GTGCATACTTCCTGTAAATCTGTGTGTACTTCCTGTATATCTGTGTGCACTTCCTGTATATCTGTGTGCACTTCCTGTATATTTGTGTAACCTGTCCTGATAATCTGTCCTTGTAAGTAAAAAACAGTTAAAAATCTTCTCCCGTCGTCGAGTGTGGCTCCTTTTGAGTAAGTGAGATAAAGCGAGGATATTTTTCTCCAACATTTAGTTTCCATAAACTCTGGAGTGACAGAGCTTTATTTTGACACCTGCACAGGAGCTCTTGCACATATTGGTCCTATCTCACTGAGCTGCGTGACGTTGGCAAACGGATTATATTATGTTATATATTGAGTGAGTTTCTAGAATATTTTGTAACTTGCAGTTCTAAAACTCATGAGTTGCAGAGGCATGAAGCTGGCCACTTGACTTTTGAATGCGTAAAAGAAAAGCACAACTTTTTTTCTCAAAATAGTTAGTTGTTGAGTGTCTCTAACTTGCCTCAAACTGAACAGAATTTTGCTGAAAGGTGTCTCAAATCATCTTAGGAGCACTAGAACTATGTTTTGACTCCCGCACTGGAGCTATTCTCTTACAGAAAAAAATCTGATGCAGCATTCCAGGTCATGCTCACATGGGGGTGTGCTGCTTGTGGGACTCAAGTTTGTTGTGGCTCCTCGGACTGATGAAGTCCTTTGGATGAAGGGCAAAACGTCTCAACGTCCAGATGACCTGAAATTTGTTTATCTTCATTTCTAAAATGTACTTTAGCAGATTAAATAAAATAAAAGCAGATGCCAAGGTGGATACAATGCGAGCTGATGTGGACAACATAATGTGCACATCCTAAAATACAACAAAAAAGGTTGAATCATGTCATCTGGACTTCGTTTTTTTGTTAAAAAGAAACGTTTCGCCCCTCATCCAAGAGGCTTCGTCAGTCTGAGGCCTAGCCATGTGGTATTACCCAGAAGCCACCCTGACTCTTGTGTTTCAAGCCTGCCTCAGATACCCCTGAAGTCTGGCCTTTTCACTAATGGTTTCAAAAACACAAAGTTTGTTTTCTCAGTCATCCAGGTATATAACAACAAAAAAGGTTGAATCATGTCATCTGGACTTCGTTTTTTT
>NC_056513.1:42140370-42166157 GCF_014905685.2 Nematolebias whitei
TTTTTTGTTGTTATATACCTGGATGACTGAGAAAACAAACTTTGTGTTTTTGAAACCATTAGTGAAAAGGCCAAACTTCAGGGGTATCTGAGGCAGGCTTGAAACACAAGAGTCAGGGTGGCTTCTGGGTAATACCACATGGCTAGGCCTCAGACTGACGAAGCCTCTTGGATGAGGGGCGAAACGTTTCTTTTTAACAAAAAAACGAAGTCCAGATGACATGATTCAACCTTTTTTGTTGTTATATACCTGGATGACTGAGAAAACAAACTTTGTATCCTAAAAAACAGTTTTGTAAGCTATGCACATAAAAACAGTGATTTTCAACAACTGGCCGCTACAAATGCAAGCTCACAGCTCGTTGGTCACCTGGTCTCAAACAGTCAGCATTCAGTGAGACCGCAGCTGAAAATTCATGGACTTTTTTCACAAATTACCTGCAATTTTGAGAGATTATTTTATCAACTAGTCTTCTGACAGTCACGGCTCAATAAGAAAGGCCTAAGACAGAAAACATCACAAACTACAGCCTGGAATTTCCAGGCCAGCAAATCACACAGGTGATAAATATCAAAAACCTAGTCCAAATGCAAATAATGCCTACAAAAAGAGGTTGTGATTTTCAAAACATGGCTCACTGGTCACAAACGCTCAGAATTTACTGAGACTGCAAATGAAAAGTCACACATTTTCTTGCAAATCTGAGTCTCCAACAGTCACAGCCCACTGAGATATTATACTAAGTGTACGAGTTAGTGGCAGAGCAGCTCAGTCTGACCTGTTGATTCAGACGCTGTGGCTCAGCTGGAAGGCCAGTGGAGTATTCCTCAGTCCGCTCCACGCTCACCAACTGCATTTCAGTCTGTGTGAAGCTGAATATGAGGCCAGACAGCAGCAGTGTTATGGACAGGGCATAGGACAGGGACAAGCCCACCAGACCTGAGTGGAACAACATGATCAGTCACTCAACACCTGGAATCAAAAATCACAGTCATCAAATCCAGCCTTTTTCTAACCTGGATCGACAGAACTATACTGGTGCTGAACGACAGCTATCACCCCAAGACCTGTCACTACAGCGACACCAATCAGCTGCAGGCGGATGTCCAGCCACTGCATAGCAGCATAGCTAAGGAACAGGCATCGCTGGTTCTGCTCCAGGAGACTGGCACACTCTCCCTCAAACCTGACGCAAAAAAAAAATAGTCTTATTAGTTTTATATATGGAGGAGATCCGCTCAGACTGGTATTTAAAACATAGCTATACATTAAAGCTTGAATATAACGGCTTCATTTTGATTTAACTAGCTTTTTAAGTAACCTGATTTAAGAGACTGAAACTTCTGTAAGGTAAGGTAAATTTTTATTTATTTTTTAACTACCGTATTTTCCGTCGTACACGTCGCACCGCCTTATAAGTCGCATCAGTCCAAATATGTCTAATAAAGTGGAAAAATCCATAAATATGTCGCTTCGTCATATACGTCGCATCTATTATGCGTCACCGCTGACAACCCAGAAATGTGGGCCGGTGTTGTACCAAAAATTGATGGGCTGTCAAATGGTGGCCGCGGGAGTGTGCACGGGAGGACTTTAACAAGAATTTAACAAGATTAACTCTTAAAAACAATTATTTGTTTGCTCAATATTATAGTAAAGGTGTGTCTCGGCTGAACTTTTCCTTAATAAATGCACTTCAATGGTCAAATCAGCTGCATGTTTCCGGGGCGGTGCAGCGAAATGAAGCTGATTTGACGGTTGCTCCAGGCGAGCTGGACAAAGGTGGCAGTCTATGGCAAGCCAAGTGTGTCAATAATAGCCACTTTTACCTATTACTTGACACAATGGCATGCCATCCTACTTGAGTGCCATCTTGCGGCTGAAAATGGTAGTGTTCAATATTTTCAGTCAGAATGAATGGAAACAGTCATATCTCAGCCAAAAATTGGTTTTTAAATATGGGAAACAATCCATAAATATGTTGCTTCAGTTTATAAGTTGCAGGGCGTGTAAATTATGTAAAACACTGCGACTTATTGGCCAAAAAATACGGTAGCTGACATGAAGTTTTCAGATATCAAACACTCTGTTTGCATGTCTACCGTCCTGGCTGTCACCTGGTAGATCTGCCACTGGCCCGGATGGTTCCCAGACCAGTAATCGTCTCAGAGAAGTGCGAGTAGATGGGTGAAAGGGTGAGGCTGCACAGGCGCTTCAGCTCTCGAGAAGTGTATCTGTAAAAGCGCTGCGTGTGGTAGTAGATCAGAGCCAGGGGGAGCAGTGGCACCAACACCCAGGGGAGGCCATAACTGATCACCACTAACATGCCGAGCATGCCGAAGATGTTGGCCAAGAGAATGTTCAGGATGAACGGCAGGCTGTCGTCCACGGTGTACAAGTCTGAGGAAAAACGGTTGAGTATACGACCCAGTGGGGTGATGTCAAAGAAGGTGACTGTGGCCTGGAAAAACACAAGTTTTGTTAGCCAGAATTGAACTGGAAAATGTCTTTGAATATTTTTTGCTGGACATATCAATAAGTTACTACTTACAACTTTATTCACACAGTTTTTATTATGATAATATTCCATATATCAGTTTATACAGCCAGTTTCTGCTGCTTCTTACTGACAAAACAAGTTAATGCTGGTTTAAAGAAGCAAAGTCTGAATTTGAAGAAATCTAGCATGCTGGCAAAAAGCAACCCATAAAATCAAAATGAAGAATTCTGAAAAACCTGCTGCACAGATAATTATTTACGTATTCTGTAGCGGTGTAATGAGATTTTGTGCATATCAAAGTCCTGAAACAACACCGTTAGGAGTTTTTAATGATCCACTTTACTGCTAACTCTGGGGACGTATCCCACGTATTCACCTATCACTGGAGTCTCTGGAACATAACCCCTGCGATAGGTGGGATCACTGTATTTGAGCGTAGGATGTCAGGTGCCAGCAGGCTAAAAGCTCAGGTGACGCACCTTAAAGAGCCGGTCCAAAAGTCTGTTGTGGATGACAGAGGCAGCACAGATGACTCCATAAGCGAAGAGAAAGGCTCGGAGGGCGGTGAACACAGCGTTGGCCGCAGCAATGGATCCGTAGACCGTCAGGTAAAACTTGACATCCCCGTTCATGTTTTTGGAGAGAAAGGTGTGCACAGAGGGCAGAGGAGACCTGATTGGTAGATGTAAATAACAGAAGTCAGTAAAAAAAGACAATGAGTTTTGAGAAACTTGAACTCCTGCTGTAAGTGTGTGTTTAGATAATTTACAGTACTGGCATTAGCTTGGTGTCATTAACAAAGACGCTGAGACTGACAGCACATTTCTTTAAAGAGCTGGTGAATTTTCAAGCTTATTTTTACTTGGAACAAATGCCTACAATACCTCGGAGAAAATGTGTAAACTCAGCTAAACATAAAAAACAAACTGTCATAATTTGTTAGATTTGAGTTCAGTTTTTACTTGATTTAGAATTTTTTTTATTTAAATTCCATTACATTGTCAAACATCAAACTGCACAATTTATGTAGAAAATCAGTGAAAATGGACTTTCACTGAACTTACAGGAGCAGTTTTGTGAAAGGATGCTGAGTGTAACCTAAGCTGACTTTAAAATCCACAGCATCCGAACAACACTAAAAAGATTTTGCATCACCGTGACTAGAGTCAAAATATGGAACAGACTGAAAGCTGAAATAAAACAGTGTCCAAACATTCAAAAAACAGATATTAAACCATGACCAGGTATAAAGAAGATGGGGATTAATACCCAATATGTGAAGTGTGAAAAAATGCAAGTGTATTTTTTTCCTGTATAGTTTAGAACTTATAATTATATATTAAATAATATAATGTCACCTCTCTGGTGGGGAAGGAGCCTGAGCTGGTGTGTGAGGTTGAGAGATTCCGGCTAGAAATAGTCAGACTCACCTCAACACATGGCTCTGGCTCTGGAACCAGTTTCTTTGAGAGGGGTTGGATACTCTTCCACTCTGGAGTTGCCCCTGGCGGAAGGCTCCGAACAGGAGTGGGCATACTTGTTGCCCCCCAACTTGGTGCATGTACGTTGGGGTTCACCCCGGTGAATGAGAGGGTGGCCTCCCTCCGCCTACGTGACAGGGGACGGGTTCTGACTGTTGTTTGTGCTTATGCGCCAAACAGCAACTCAGATTACCCACCCTTTTTGGAGTCCTTGGAGGGGGTACAGGAGAGTGTGCCTCCTGGGGACTCCCCTGTTCTACTGGGGGACTTCAAAGCTCACGTGGGCAATGACAGTGAGACCTGGAGGGGTGTGGTTGGAAGGAATGACCCCCCTGATCTGAACCCGAGTGGTGTTCTGTTGTTGGACTTCTGTGCTCGTCATGGATTGTCCATAACAAACACCATGTTCAAGCATAAGGGTGTCCATATGTGCTCTTGGCACCAGGACACCCTAGGCCGCAGTTCGATGCGACTTTGTCGTCGTCTCATCTGATCTGCAGTCACATGTCTTGGACACTCGGGTGAAGAGAGGGGCGGAGCTGTCCACTGATCACTACCTGGCGGTGAGTTGGCTCCAATGGTGGGGGAGGATGCCGGTCAGACCTGGCAGACCCAAACGTATTGTGAGGGTCTGCTGGGAACGTCTGGCAGAGTCTCCCGTGAGACGGAGCTTTAACTCCCACCTCTGGAAGAGCTTCAAACATGTTCCGGGGGAGGTGGGGGACATTGAGTCCGAGTGGGCCATGTTCCGCGCCTCTATTGTTGAGGCGGCTTAGCGGAGCTTTGGCCGCAAGGTTGTCGGTGCCTGTTGCGGCGGTAACCCTAGAACCCGGTGGTGTACACCGTCGGTGAGGGATGCTGTCAGGCTGAAGAAGGAGTCCTATTGGGCCTTTTTGGCCTGTGGGACCCCGGAAGCTGCTGATGGGTACCGGCAGTCCAAGCGGCATGCGACTCGGGTGGTCGCTGAGGCAAAAACTTGGGTGTGGGAGGTGTTCGGAGAGGCCACAGAGAATGACTTCCACACGGCTTCGAGGCAATTCTGGTCCACCATCTGGGGTCTCAAGAGGGTAAAGCGGTACGCCACCAACACTATTTATAGTGTAGGTGGTGTGCTGCTGACCTCAACTCGGGATGTCATGGGTCAGTGGGCAGAATACTTTGAAGACCTCCTCAATCCCACTGGCACATCTCCCACTGAGGAAGCAGAGCTTGGGGACCTTGGATCGGGCTCTCCAATCTCTGGTGCTGAGGAGACCAAGGTGGTTAAAAAGCTCCTTGTGGCAGGGCCCTAGGGTGGATGAGATTCACCCGGAGTTCCATAAGGCTCTGGATGTTGTGGGGTTGTGTTGGCTTACACAACTCTGCAATATTGCATGGACATCAGGGGGAGTTCCGCTGGATTGGCAGACTGGGGTGGTGGTCCCCCTATTCAAATAATGGGACCGTATAGTGTTTTCCAACTATAGGGGGATAATGCTCTTAAGCCTCCCTGGTAAGGTCTATTCGAGGGCTCTGGAGGAGAGGGTTTGTCAGATAGTCAAACCTCGGATTCAGGAGGAGCAGTGTGGTTTTCGTCCTGGTCGTGGAACACTGGACCAGCTCTACACCCTCAGCAAGGTCCTGGAGGGTGCATGGGAGTTTGCCCAACCATCTACTTGTGTTTTGTGGACTTGGAGAAGGCGTTCGACCGCGTCCCTCGGGGAGCCCTGTGGTGGGTACTCCGGGAGTATGGGGTACCAGGCCCTTTGATATGGGATGTTAGGTCCCTGTACGACTGGTGGTGGAGCTTGGTCCGCATTGCCAGCAGTAAGTCGGACTCGTTCCCAGTGAGAGTTGGACTCCGCCAAAGTTGCCCTTTGTCACCGATTCTGTTCATAACTTTTATGGACAGAATTTCTAGGTGCAGCCAAGGTGTTGAGGGGATCCGTTTTGGTGGCCTTAGGTTTGCTTCTCTGTTTTTTGCAGATGATGTGGTCCTATTGGTTTCATCAGGTCGTGATCTACAGCTTTCACAAAGCAGTTTGCAGCAGAGTGTGACGCGGCCGGGATGAGGATCAGTTCCTCCAAATCCAAGGCCATGGTCTTGAGCCGGAAAAGGGTAGAGTGCTCTCTCCGGGTCAGGGAGGAAGTAATGCCCCAAGTGGAGGAGTTCAAGTATCTTGGGGTCTTGTTCACGAATGAGGGAAAAATGGAGCGTGAGATCGATAGGCGGATAGGTGCAGCATCGGCAGTGAAGCGGGCGCTGTATCGGTCTGTCGTGGTGAAGAGAGAGCTGAGTCAAAAGGCAAAGCTCTCAATTTACCGGTCGATCTACGTTCCTACCCTCGTCTATGATGAGCTTTTGGACCACGAGCTCGGTTGTGACCGAAAGAACAAGATCTCGGATACAAGCGGCCGAAATGAGTTTTCTCTGCAGGGTGTCTGGGCTCTCCCTTAGAGATAGGGTGAGAAGCTCGATCATACGGGAGGGACTCAGAGTAGAGCCGCTGCTTCTCCACATCGAGAGGAGCCAATTGAGGTGGCTCGGGCATCTGGTCAGGATGCCTCCTGGCTACCTCCCTGGTGAGGTGTTCTGGACATGTCTCACCGGGAGGAGACCCATAGGAAGACCCAGGACACGCCGAGGGACTATGTTTCTCGGCTGGCCTGGGAACGCCTTGGGATTCCCCCGGAAGAGCTGGCCCAAGTGGCTGGGGAGAGGGAAGTCTGGGCCTCCCTACTTAGGCTGCTACCCCCACGACCCGACCCCGGATAAGCAGAAGAGAATGGATGGATGGATGAAGATAATACATTATCTAATCACAATTATTTTTATTACTATTAATAATAATTAGTATTAAATCATTTTGTCAGCAAGTGCTATTGATTGAAGTAATACTAAGAATGTGTGAAGGCACTATGTTTAAATCAAATAATGTATAAATATGCATGTACTGTATATATGCTTATAGGGTTGTGAATACTGGTTTTATATGTTACATACTTACATATAGAAATTTATTGTGTATATGAATACCACATCAAAATACAAATTCATTCAACCTTTATTTATACAGGTTAATCCCATTGAGCCTCGAGGACTCATTTACAAGAGACCTGATTTCAACAAAGAAAGATGACAACAATGGACAACAGCAACAACAATAGACAGTTATAAAAAGGCATACAGATTTTTTTTTTTTAACGAATAAGATGGCAAAAAGAGTAACAAAAAACAGCTAGATTCTAAGGCGAATGTAGAAAACTAAAAACAGGAACATGTCTACATTGGTCCCTGCCAGGAATCCAACAGATTCTTAAAACCACTTAGAAAGGTCAAGGTCAAGAGCTTCAATTGTTTTTGTAAGATATTCCAGGAAACAGGAGCAGAGTAGGAGAAGGCCCTTTTGCCAAGTTTAGTTCTCACTGAGGGAACACTGCAGGTAATAATGTCCTGAGAGCGCACGCTGTAGCTGCAGGAGGAGATGTATGAAGGCAGCAGACCAAGAAGTGATTTAAAGATGAAAATGTACCAGTGAGAGAGTCTGCGTGAAGTTAATGATGACCAGTTAACCAGTGAATACAGGGTGCAGTGGTGGGTACGATAATCACAGCCAGTATATACTAAAGTACTAAAGTAAATACTTTACTAATACAAAATATTAATAATATGTTACACTTTATGTAAGAAAAAAATATATTAATTAAAGATAAGGGGTAGAATTACTGTAAATAAATTTATCCGTCCTCCTACTCCTTATAAAATTATAAAATGCTGGCAAGTTTAATATTTTCTCACCCCCAAATTAAAAAAAATATATATTATTATCTTCATTGTATGTTTCTGCTTTTGTATGGGTCTATTTGTGCTCCCCCCCCTTTATTTACTTACATGAGGCCACCAGTTGAGAAAAGAAGGAGGTGAGGAGGAACAGCGTCGAGTGACGTCGAATCATTACCGCAGCTGGAGCCGTTGTATTTTAGTGTAGAGATCCAGTAGGAGAGCCACCAGTCGGAAGCATTCTTAGAAGCTGAATATCACACACACACACACACACACACGTACACACACACATTTACTATTTTCTGCAGAGCTGTCATGTGTCGGACTATATTTTAATGCCATGTCAAACAGCCCTTTTCACTGCTAAAACTGCCCAGCTCTACGAAAGGCTGAACTTAGTTTCAGACAAAGCAACAACAAAACAAACAAAAAACTCATTGAAGAGCATGGTAACAGTAGCTCCTGTTAAAAAAAAATGTTTTGGGGACAAAATACAATTTAGCTTGAATAAAAAAATAAAATAATTGTTGCTTATTACACATAGTATTAGAAAAAGAGCAGAACCAAACTAATGTAGATCGTCTGCTGCTATAAAAACAGAAAAACTTTGTGCTGCTAACCACATATCAGAACATGTTTCTACCTCGTGTACTGCACATGCACTAATCAACATGTGCCTCAAGTGTTGTCTCTTAATTACTTGTTTAAATTAGAATGTTTGGATTAGATGTCTGTTTGTATTTATTATATGTCTGTTTGTATTTATTGTTGTGTTGTGTATCTGCACTGTGTTGTTTTGCACTTTATGTTCTGTGTTGCATCGTGATCCTGGAGAAACGTTTCATTCCTATTTGTACGTAGCTGAAATGACAGTAAAAGCTCTCTGACTCTGATAAAACCTAAAAACATTTATTTTTTGTATAAGAAGTACAGAATGTGGAAGACTCAAACCTTGCATGAGGAACAGCGACATTAGGATGGAGGCAGCAAGTGCTCCTCCCACAGCAAACCAGTAGGTCTGATAAACTCTCCATGCCAGTCCACCTGCTTGCTTCTGTTCTTCACTCAACAAATCCAGATCTTGGTCCACGCAGAGCTCGGGGAGAGAGCCCGACTCCTCCTCATCTTGCTCCACCATAGCTGAGTGCAAAACATTTTTTGCAACGGAAATAATTTTTGTTGTGAATTAGGGGTATATAAGCATACTACAAAAAATAAATGGCTGTTGAAACTTTAGTGACAGTTCATTTATTCTAGTGAGATGTACACGTCTGAGTCAAAGCTTTTGCATAGTTTAAACTTCCGTCAGTCTCACAGCTTCGGCCAGTCTGTCAGAACGTTGTTGTACCTTTTTGTTCGGCTTTGTTGTCATTCCTCTCCATTTTTGGAACAGCCTCGACTAAAGGGAGGATCTCTGCTGGTGTTCCTGTTTTTAAAAAAAAAAGCAATGCTGCATGTGACACACCAGTACATGGAATTATTTTCATAGCGTTTTTATTTTTAACTAAGAAAACAAGCCAAGAGTCTGAAATATGTAAATATTTGTTTAACTTGTTGAGGTTGTGCAACACAGAAGGTATAGGTTCACATTCCAAGAAGTTTTGAAATAATTCAACTTGTTTCCTCTTCCACAAAAGGCTTGTTCCTGGCTACAGGAAACATCTAACCAACCTGGATGACCCTAAATTTTCTGCTTTTAAACTCAGCTGAGACTGAGGTTTTAGTTTTAGGACCTGATCTTAGGAATGAATGTTTCAGTCTTTCTCCCTCCTTAGATGCATTAATCTGTCCTCCAGCTCTAATGTTAAAAATCTTGGTGTTATTTTTGATCAGGACACGTCTTTTATCCCCCACATTAAAAACGTTACTAGAACCTCCTTCTTCCACCTGCGTATTATCACTAACATTAGAAACATCTGATCTAAAAATGATGCAGAAAATCTGGCCCATGCATTTGTCACGTCTAGACTGGACTACTGCAATGGTTTATTATCTGGGTGTCCAAATACTTCTTTAAAACGTCTTCAGTTGATCCAAAATGCTGCTGCCAGAGTCTTAACTGGAGTTACTGGGAGAGATCATATTTCTCCAGTTTTAGCTTCTCTCCATTGGCTCCCTGTCAAATCCAGAATAGAATTCAAAATCTTACTTCTAACCTACAAAGCTCTTAACAACCTAGCTCCATCTTATATTACAGATCTTATTGTTCCATATTTTCCTAACAGAGCACTTTGCTCACAGACTGCAGGTTTACTTGTGGTTCCTAGAGTTTCCAAAAACAGAATGGGAGGAAGATCTTTCAGTTATCAGGCTCCTCTCTTGTGGAACCAACTTCTAGTTTCTGTCTGTGAGGCTGACACATTGTCCAGTTTGAAGACTGGGCATAAGACTTTCCTTTTTGCTAAATCCTATAGTTAGGACTGGGTTGGTATCCTGACCTATCCCTTATCCTATGCCGCTATAGGCTTAGACTACTAGAGGACAAATTGACCTCATTCCATCAAATGAATACCGTATTTTCCACCATACACGTTGCACCGCCCTATAAGTCGCATCAATCTGTACTTGTCTAATAAAGTGGAAAAATCCATAAATATGTTGCTTCACCGTATACGTCACATCTATTATGCGTCACCGCTGACAACCTGGAAACGTGGGCCGGTGTTGTGCCAAATACCGATGGGCCACCAAATAGCGACCGCAGGAGTGTGCACGGGAGGACTTTAACAAGAATTTAACAAGATTAACACTTAAAATCAATTATTTGTTTGCTCAAAATTATATTAAAGTGTGTATCAATCTAAAGTTTGCTTAATAAATGCACTTTAATGGTCAAATCAGCTGATTTCAAAAATAGTTTCACTGCTGAGGTGCTCCATGAATGCGCAGAGGAAGAGAAAAGGAAGAAGGAACGCGGCTCGTGTCTCCGAAAATTAACAAGAAATGCACCTAAACAATTATTTGTTTGCTCACAATTATAGCAAGGTGTGTCTCAGTCTAACTTTTACTTAATAAATGCACTTTAATGGTAAAATTAGCTGTATGTCGCCGGGGCAGAGCAGCTGGTTTGACGGTCGGTCCAAACAGCAAGCAGAATGAAGGTGGGGAGTCTATGGCAGGCCGATTGTAGCATTAATCAGACCATTTACAACCGGGAGCAGCTGATTAACATCTCCAAAGCTCAAATAATATCTCAACTACAGCCTCAAATCCCAAATGAGTTGAAAAGGAGGCGTTGTGGATGCAGAGCAGGAGCAAAGAAGAGGGAGAAAGAGAGAAGAATGAAGTTTAAACCATCTCTTCCATCAATCATGATGGGCAATGTGAGATCGCTGGGAAACAAGTTGGATGAACTTCAAGCCCTAACAAGGACCCATCCAGAGCATCTGGAATGCAGTGTTATGTGTTTCACTGAGACATGGCTGCAGGATCATATCCCCGACTCCAGCGTTTCCTTGCCAGGCTTTCTGACCATACGAGCAGATAGAGATTTAAAGGAGTGGCAAAAGGAAAAGAGGTGGGTTGGCAGTGCTTGTGAACAACAGATGGTGTAATCCTGGACATGTTACTGTTAAGTGTCATCTCTGCAGTCCAGATATTGAACTGTTAGCACTAAGTTGTTGTCCATATCATTTGCCAAGAGAGTTCACCAGTGTTATTTTGGCAACTGTTTATATTCAACCCAATGCTGTTGCCGAGGCTGCGTGTGATATCATCAGCTCCGAGGTTGCTAAGCTACAAACACAACACTCTAGTGCGTTTGTTGCAATATTTGGGGATTTTAATCATGCCTCTCTCTCTGCTACACTTCCGACATTCCAACAGTTTGTCAGCTGCTCTACCAGAGAAAACAAAACGCTGGACTTGTTTTATGCAAATGTCAAGGATTCATACATCTCTAAAGCAAGATCCCCTCTTGGCAAATCAGATCACAATCTTGTGTTTCTCTGCTCAAAATATAAACCCCTTGTTCAGAGGCAACCTGCAATAAAGAGAACAGTGAGAAAATGGTCGACGGAAGCTGAAGAAGCCCTGCGGGGTTGTTTTGAGGCTACAGACTGGGATGCACTGTGCCAGCCACATGGAGAGGACATCAATGCCATGACTGAGTGTGTGACCGACTATATAAACTTCTGTGTAAACAACACCATCCCCACCAGAACAGTGAGATGCTTCCCCAGTAACAAACCCTGGATCACCACTGACCTGAAGGAACTGCTAAACCAGAAAAAAAGAGCCTTCAGGGAGGGAGACAGGGAATTATTGAAGAGCACACAGAAGAAACTAAAAGTCAAGATAAGAAACAGCAAGGAGGTGTACAAGAAGAAGCTGGAGAGCAAGCTCCAACAGAACAATATCAGAGAGGTGTGGTCAGGGATGAAACAGATCACAGGCTTCAAGCAGAAGGAGGATCAGAAGGATGGAAGCCTGGACAGAGCCAATGAACTGAACACATTCTTCAATCGGTTCAGTTCAGGAACAAGCTCAGCATCCTCCTCTCTTGCCCACAGCCAAACATACATACCACCCTCCATTGACCCAAGGCTGTCCTGTCACACCTCAAATATTGTATCTACCACCTCAGTCATGGACCCTTCTTCTACATATTGGTCTTCAACTAAATCAGAAGATGCTGATACCTCCATTGCCTCCCCCCTCTGCGTCTCCAGAAGTCAGGTGAGGAAGCAGCTGGAGAGATGGAACCCGAATAAGGCTGCAGGTCCAGATGGTGTCAGTCCCAGAGTCCTGAAGGTCTGTGCAGAGCAGCTCTGTGGGGTTCTGCAGCACCTCTTCAACCTTAGCCTGACACAGGAGAAGGTTCCAGTGTTGTGGAAAACGTCCTGCCTTGTTCCAGTGCCAAAGAAAACGCACCCATCAGTCCTCAATGACTATAGACCTGTTGCCCTGACATCCCACATCATGAAGGTCCTAGAGAGACTTCTGTTGACACACCTGACTAGACAAACAAGCACATATCAGGACCCACTGCAGTTTGCTTATCAGCGTGGACTTGGAGTTGAAGATGCCATCATACACCTGCTTCAGCAAACTCTCTGTCATCTAGAAAAGGCAGACAGCACTGTGAGAGTCATGTTCTTTGATTTCTCCAGTGCATTTAACACAATCCAGCCTGATTTGCTTTGTCAGAAACTCCAGAAGACTCAGGTGGAGGCCTCAACAATCACCTGGATCAAAGACTACCTGACAGACTTGAATTGAATTGAATTAATAGCTTGTGAAGATTCTCAGTCATCCAGAACATGGTAAACTCAAAAAAGTTCAAGAAAAAAAACAAGAATGTATAAAGTATAATAACTAAAGTCCAGTTGTTTTTGTCTTGAACTTTTTTGAATTGTCATTTTAGCCACATTTTTCTATTACACGATACAACAAGCCATACTGCTACTACTACTATGCTGCCATCTAATGGCTGAAAGTGATACTGCTCAATTTTTACTTTATTTTTTTTCAGTCAGAATGAATGAAAACTGTCATCTCTCTGCCAAAAATTGGTTAATATGGGAAAAAAAATTGATAAATAGGTTGCTTCGCCCTATAAGTCGCAGGGCATGCAAATTATGCAAAAAAACAATGACTTATACAAAGAAAAATAGGGTAGTTTGTACTTGTAATTATTTCTATCTTAACGTAGGTTTTTTTCTTTCCTCCTAGACCAGAACCTGCTCGCCTCCATTCTGGACCTACCATTCTGGACCTACCATTCTGGACCTACCATTCTGTGTTTGTTTCTCCTTCCCGTCCTCTCAAACCAGCCGGTCAAAGCAGATGAGCACTCATCCTGAGCCTGGTACTGTTGGAGGTTTCTTCCTGTTATGAGGGAGTTTTTCCTTCCACTGTTGTCATTGTGCTTGCTCAAGACGAGAGACTGGGATGCAATGACTCATTGCAGTCTGCTAGCTACTCTACTTTAGATAAATGTTACTAACTGAATTTTTATGTATATGAATGTTTCTGTTCAGTGCCCTGAGATGACATCTGTCGTGACTTGGTGCTATAGATATAAATAAATTGAACTGAATTGAATCTACATTAGTTATTAGTGAACCTATCAAAAATGGTCAGAACACACAGCAGAGGTTTGAGTTATCAAACTGTTCAAAATACGTCCTGTCTTTGGCTGTTGATAAAAACATAGACAGCATTTGAACTTGTGGTGGCTGCAGTAGCTCAGTGGTCAGTGCTGTGGTCTTGTAATCCTGGGGATGCGAGTTTGAGCCCAGGTTGCGTCAGAATGGGCATCCAGCATAAAACAACTGGTAGATCTTCATGTGAGTTTGCTCACTGTGGTGGCCCCTGAAGAAGGGAGCAGCCAATATTTTTTACTTGAACTCCCTTGTACTCAAACAAGGCTACTTTTAGGATTTACATTTTCACCGAATTACAAGAAAAATGATAAAATATGATGATTATATAACATAAGATCAATAACACATACTAATTGTTTTGTCATTAGACTCATTATTAAACCCAACTCATACCACAGTGGTTATTTTTCTGTGCTTCATTATTGTAGTTTGTTGGTTTTAAAGAGAAATCTGTCCTGTTGACTTTAATCTACAAAATTACAAAATCTTGTAAACTGATGTATAGTTCCCAATTAAGTGTGCAAGTGTGTAACGCTACCTGTTTTAATTATTGTCCCATTGTCCATGAGGACCACCACATCAGCTTTGTCCACAAATTCTATACGGTGTGTGCAAAGGATTCTGGTCTTTCCTCTGAGGAGCTCCATTATACACTTCTTCATGAGGTGTTTGGCCACATCTGCATCCACAGCTGCCAGTGGATCATCCAGCAGATAGATGTCTTTGTCCTGATGGAGTGACATGAAAAACAGAGGGCATTACATGCAGGCTTTGGTTGTTTACGTGTAAACAAGTTTCCCTACACACAAAACGTGCATGCTTAAAAAGTTGTCCCTGACTGGTTGCATAAGATTATAAACTGGCCAGGAGCAGTTCAACTGGGATTTTGCAGGAACTTTGAGCCCCTTCAGGGCTACATTCGATGAGTTTAATGACATGATGTGAGAAATAAAAGGAAACAAATTACACCTCTTTCTGGAGGGTGCACCAGTTAAAACCATTATAGGTAAGCAAAAAATACAACAGTTAAATAGTAACATCCAACTGAAATGTTTTTACATATATTACAACGTGCACACGTTGTAACCCCCTTTTAGGATTGCCTTAATTCTCCTAGACTTTTCAAAGCCCCATCAGTCATTGTGTTCTCAGCCTGAAAAAAGTAGGAGCAAAGTTATTACTGACGACATAATTAGATGTCAAACCTAAACATTTAACTGAACTGGGGATAGGAACATGCGAGGCAAAGATGTTGAATTGTTTTGTGTTTGAAACTGTTGGATAAATTAAATGTGCTTTCATCATCTCTTTACTCAAATAAGCCACTCTGAGGACACGAGAAGATCTTGAAACCGGTCTTTACTTGCGAGGGTAGACGTCATGAGGAAGCTTTCGCAGATGTACAAAAGTTACGCTTTCAGCCTCGTCAGTAGGATCTGCACCGGACAGAGAGGCAGGAAACGCTTTAATACACAATTATCACAGAGTCGAGGTCAAGACGACCTCGGCTTTCCAGCGTACAGACGAGGAGGAGGTCTTGGAGTTATCAGGGCTCCTCCATGTGTCTGCAGGCTCCTCTCTTGAGGAGACAAAACAACTCTCCAACTCACAGACGTTAGTTATGGATAAACAATCCATAACCTTTACTAAATTCCCTGGACAGAAACCATTCCCCAAGCGTCATTGCAGTGGGGGTGGGCAGATCGTCCTGCAGAAGGAGGTCCCTGCCATCGGGAATGCTGTGTTCATGAAGATGAATTTTTCCTTTGTAAAGATGTTTAGGTTTGTCAAAGTAAGAGCCACATGAGTGGCAGGACATCCCAGAGAAGCTGCAGCTGTGAGGAAGCTTTGTCAATTTGAGTCTGGTCAACGTCCCTCACATCACTACACTTGATCATTCTACATCAGTTACCAGAACCAAATGTTTATTCATGCACTGTATTGATGTCGCTGCCGTGAGATAATGTATGTTTTTGTCATTTTCTCTAGATCAGGGATGCCCAGACTTTTTCATCATGCAAGCTCCTTTTAAAATGACCAAGTTAAAGTGATCTACCTGCAAGAAGGCTCCATTTACACAAGAACAACCTCTGGAAATGTGTTTTTTTCTATGTTTATTAGGGGTAATAAACAAAATATGAGCAGGTTTACACTAAAACGCTGTAGTTTCCATGTGTCGGGTTGCTAGATAAGAAATTATGATCTACAGTACTTTCCCTTTAAAATTATAGTATTTTGACCTTTACTGTTATATGTGCTGAGTAAAGATAGTAAAGATATTCTAAGATGGTAAATGGACTCACTTACATGTATATAGCACATTTCTATCTTATCAAGGTACTCTGTAAGAGTCAAATTAGTAAAATAAGTAATTGATGGCTTGACAGGTGAGCACGCAGCTTTGCCACTTGGGTGGTGGGTGTGTCAGTGCGCGTGTGTGTGTCGACTGTCACCAGATATAAATGACGTGCTCACTGGCGTTCTGGTTTTTGTATGGATGAGGAAGTTGGATGCACCCGGGGTTGTCATTTTTTTTTTATTGATTGTATTTAATTTGATTGTTCAGTATCAAATGGTCAAAAATGTTTACAGTTTAAATAAGGATATATTTTTTATTTCAGGCAAATTGATGCACTTTAAGTCTTTTCTGTTACAGATTATAAAACAATGTTAATAATCTTTGTTGTAAGTTGAGCTATATTTCTTTCTTTATTTAATTAATGTTAATAAGGGTACAATGTTATCCGGAGGTGTATTTATAAAAATTTGTTAGACAAATGATAGTATTTTTATTTTATTTATTTATTTTTTAGAAATTTATTAATTTCATTAAAAACAAAATAACAAAATAACTTTTTTTTTTTTTTTTTTTTAAGAAAATGGGGTGTGTTTTGGCTGTTTGTGCACTGGGCACAACAGCAAAGACTGTAAAAGACAACATCACTGTAAAGTGTGTACAACAAAGTCCATGCTCAATAATCCAGGTATACAATCCAACATTTTTCAGTCAGGTCATCTGGACAGTTTCTTTTTTTTTGTGCTGACACGTTTCGCCTTCGATCCGGAAGGCTTCATCAAAGAGACCATCTAATCACCAACAAAACTGGTTTGTTCCACTTTGGAGTAAGCTGTTGGGGGAAGAATCAGTTTTGTTGTGTGTTTCCTTGACTGATGAAGCCTTCTGGATTGAAGGTGAAACATTTCAGCACAAAAAAAAGAAACTGTCAGAGAGTCAGAGTTTCTTTATTGTCATTCGCACCTCATGTGGTACATGTGGTGGAGCAAAATTATGTACACAGGGTCCCAGTTACATCCAACAATAAAATGTAAAAGAAAAACAAATGATAACATCTAAGATATGAACTAAAAAAAACATCAACTAAATATATACCAAGCACTCATAACATAAAAACATCACGTCGAACATCAGCACAAACATGAACATGAGTCTGTGTGAGCAGATGAGCATGAATGAACACAGCAACACGAAACAGATCAGCAGCAACATGAAACAGATCAGCAGCAACATGAAACAGATCAGCAGCAACATGAAACAGATCAGCAGCAACATGATGTGATTTTTCACAGTGATTATTCTGGTTAGAGATTCATGAGTCTAACAGCCTCAGGGTAGAAGCTGTTCCTCAGTCTAGTGGTTCTACACTCAATGCTCCTCAACCTCCTTCATGAGGGGAGTGGGGCAAAAAGTGTGTGTGCTGGGTGAGTGGAGTCCTTCATGATGCAGGTGGCCCTCTTCCTCCATCTAGAGGTGTAGATGTCTGTGATGATGGGGAGACTGACTCCAACATCTTCTGTGCAGCCTTCACCACTCTCTGCAAAGCTTTTCTTTCTGCAGCTGTGCAGCCTCCATGCCACACGTTGATGCTGGAGCACAGGATGCTCTCCACTGCACACAAACTGTCCAGATGACCTGACTGAAAAATGTTGGATTTTATACCTGGATTATTGAGCATGGGCTTTGTTGTTTTCAACCAGTTTGACACGACTGTCAACAAGGAAGAGGGCCAGCAATGGAGGAGGGGGCGTTCCAAAGAGACCAACTTAGCACCAACAAAACTGGTTTGTTCCACTTTGGAGTAAGCTGTTGAGGGAAGAATCAGTTTTGTTGTGTGTTTCCTTGACTGATGAAGCCTTCCGGATCCAAGGCGAAACGTTTCAGCACAAAAAAAGAAACTGTCCAGATGACCTGACTGAAAAATGTAAAGTGTGTAGTTTAAGACATCCCACCATGCTTCATGTCTTCTCCAAAGAAAAGGAAACAGGTCCAGTCCATATGAAGAAGGAAGTGGAAACAACAAGTGGAAGTGCCTCCATCTCAGCCCAATCCAGTGGTCTAACTGGGGCCGGCGAGCATGGTTGTACTCTCTCTATTTTACCAGTCAGAGTGAAGTCTATAAAGAGCCAAGAAACAATAATAACATACGCCTTTTTAGACCCTGGAAGCTCTGCATCATTCTGTACTGAGGAACTGATGAACAGATTAAATGTCACTGGAAGACGTACAAGCATCCTTCTGCGGACAATGGGTCAAGAAAAGGTGGTTGGAAGCAACATTGTATAAGATTTGGAGATTGCTGGGCTGAATGAAGACACCTTTTGTGAATTACCTGATTTATTCACACAGAGAAACATGCCTGTTCATTGTAGCAACATTCCCCACCAAGACGACCTTTAAAGGATGGCCACACCTGAAAAGATTGAAGATTACTGAAATCAATGCAGGAGTCGATTTGCTCATTGGGACCAATGTTCCCAAAGCGCTGGAGCCTTCGGATGTCATCCGGAGTCAAAAATGGAGGGCCATATGCTGTAAAGACTATCCTTGGATGGACAGTGAATGGGCCTCTCAAAGGGAACTGTGATGTCAAAATAAGAGCTCTACAATCAACTGATACTGTTAACACGATTTCTGTGTCAAGACTTGATGATTTGTTGCAACAACAAATGCAGGTCGATTTTCCTGAGTGTTCTCAAGATGAACAACCTGGATGGTCCAGGGAAGATAATCAGTTCATGGAGTTGGTCACAAAATCAATTATGTTGAAAGATGGTCATTATACCATCGCTTTACCTCTGAGACATAAGGATTTGAAAATGCCCAACAATAAGAAAGTGGCTGAACAGCGTGTTTTGAATCTCAAAAGGAAGTTTATCAAAAACCATCAATTCCATTCAGACTACACTAACTTCATGAATGACATAATTTCCAAGGGGTATGCAGAGAGAGTTTCAGTTGAAAATCTTGAACGGTGTGATGGGAGAGTTTGGTATATACCACACCATGAAGTATATCATCCTCACAAGAAAAATATAAGAGTTGTGTTTGACTGTGGTGCAACTTTTGGAGGAAAATCTTTAAACACTCAACTCTTGCAGGGTCCAAACCTCACTAGTTCATTGGTTGGTGTCCTCATCAGATTCAGAAAGGAACCAGTTGTCATCGCAGCTGACATTGAGGCCATGTTTCATCAGGTCAGAGTACCACCGTTTGACTCTGATCTGTTGAGATTTCTTTGGTGGCCAAATGGAGAATATGAACAGCATCTGGTGGAGTATCAAATGGTTGCACACCTTTTTGGAGCTACATCATCTCCAAAACTGTGCATGTTTCACACTGAGAAAGTGTGCAGAGGACAATCAACAACTGTTTAGACCAAACGTCATAGAAGCTGTACTTCACAACTTTTATGTGGATGACTTCTTGGTTTCTGTGAGCACAGAAGAGGAAGCTATCTCAATATATCAAGGACTTCGTGCCTTGTGTAAAAAAGGTGGATTTCAACTTCTCAAATGGATAAGTAACCGACACAGTGTTCTTACTGCTATACCACAGCATGAAAGGTCCATTGAGGTGAAGAACCTGAATATAGATAATGATGACCTGCCAGTGGAGCGTGTGTTGGGTATACAGTGGTGTGTACAATCAAACCTTCTAAAATTTAAAATCATCCTCAAAGACAGACCTTTGACAAGACGAGGAGTCTTGAGTCTTAAGTTCCATTTATGATCCTATTGGATTTCTGGCACCAGTTGTCTTGGTCACAAAGGGGATCCTACAAGATCTAAGTAGAAGGCATGTTGGTTGGGATGACCTTTTGCCACATGATGCAGCTCAGAAGTGGAAAAACTGGTCGGAAGGACTTCATCAGCTTGAACTGTTTGGAGTTACCAGATGTCTGAAGCCACAGAACTTTGAAGAAGCTACAAGCTCGCAGCTTCATCATTTCAGTGATGCGAGCGAGAACGGATATGGAATTGTGAGCTACTTGTTGCAGTCTAATGCTGATGGACAGGTGCATTGTGCATTTGTAATGGGTAAAGCCAGAGTAGCTCCACTTAAACCCATCACCATTCCTCGCATGGAGTTGACAGCGGCAGTTGTCAATAAACCAGGTGTCTGTGGTGATAATGCATGAACAGACCACCAGCTTTAAGAAAAATGAAGCCTGATCAAAAGTTCTCCTCAGCAACATAAGGACTGAACTCCTGCTTTAAATCTAGCTAAACAAGATAAAGTGTAATCAAAAGTGTTTTACTGTTTTGATAATGTGTAACCAAACTGTTTTACTAATAATCAACACATAATCAACTAATGGAAGTATTAATCTTTAAGAAATTGTATAATCCTTTGTATGATTGTGTGATTTACTCACTTGTGAAATGGTAAAGTAAAGAGGCCTCATGTAACAGAGAAACATGTCTGAGCATGCCCACCTAAGAACAAGTCTGGACATGCCTCGAGCAGTAGAGGAGAACAAGAAGTCATAGGGTTCAGAACACGACTCATCTCATGATGACGCATCTTTGAGCAAAACAAGTTCTGGAAAGTACCGAGAAAACCGGTCTGTACCGGTTGAGGTGCAAAACAGCAGAGAAGTTACTGGAAAAGAGATGATGTAATTTTCCATAACCCCTCCTTAAGAGGAGGAGGGATGAATAAGTCTTTAAATACAGACTGGACAGAATGAACTTGGTCAATGCAAAGTTGGAGCTGAACTGGAAGAGCTGAGCAGAGGAGATTACAGGCGATGGACAAGCTCGTCGGATCAGAGGGAGCCCAAAAAGAGTTGGATTTTACCAGTTTTGAGACGATGATGGGAGTTAATTCTTTTCTTCACTGACATGGGATTGGATTTAAGCTTTCTTTCATCAACCCTCAAACTGGATGAGTTTCCTACTTCTATTAATGCTTGACCTGGGCCCGTCCAAAAACTCTGATTCTCTTATTTGGAATAGTTGTACTTGCCTTTGAGGATCGGCCGGTGTCTCTCTCCTAGAGAACTGGAAATTTGCCCTTACCCCACGGTGACTCACTAAGGGTCACCCCAAAATCATGGTAAGCGGACGACCTCATTCTTACTCTGCTCTAATTAAATTGTTTCATCAAATTGGAAGAACAGCATACAGAATAAATTTGGGAGTACTAAATTGGTTACTGGTGAGATTTGCTCGAAGGTGCTTCTGGTTCATGAGAGAGTTGAGAGAGAACATCTTTTGGCTTGAGTTGTGAAAGATTTATGTGAAGGCAGTATCTGTAAACCCTCAAGGGCTCTTGAGGTTTAGAATTTCCACGGATAGTAGTCATCGCCTTGTTTAGGGAAGAAAATGTATCCTATGTACTCATGAAAAATTAATCATTATAAAATTGTGCCTGTTGCTGTACCCCTGCGCAAACTATTGATTAAAAGCAAAGCAAAACGTACAAATCTGGACTGTTATTTCACCCTTAATGAGCAAAACATGGAAATGCTTGGTTCACTTAACAACACCAATAACAGGAGGTTTTTGTAAAGGTTTCCTAGTTGATAAACAACACCCTTGAGCCCGTTTCCAGGGCCCTAAAGATTACCAGAACAGTTAACAATTGCAACGCTAATGTAAGAGGTGAGAGGCCACAACGCGAGTTTCTCTGGACCAGAAGATCCGTTCCCTGCTGCTTGGATGATCGAGGTAACAGGGTGAGATTAGGGTGTGACTCACGGATTTAAGGTCGTTAATATTCTGGATGAATCACCTCGCCGCAGCCTTAACGAGGCTACTTTAGACAGCTACAGGTAATACCACGGCGCTGAAGTAAGCTTCCGGACCCCTTGGAGGAGAGGCTGCAGGCAAAGGTGTTATCGCTACCTCCAGTGGTTACCTTTGCCCATCGGAAAGCAGACACAGTGGTTGCCAGCCGTTTGGATAAGCTATTGAAGAAGGAGTTAAGGATGGAACTACAAGACTCAGTTTTTTGGACTGATAGTACTTCAGTTTTGAAGTACATCAAAAATGAAAAATTGAGGTTTAAGACCTTTGTGACAAATCGGGTTGGAGAGATACTTAATTTGTCAAAGTCCTTACTGTAAGGATGGTACTTTTCTGTGGCCCGGTTTGTTTCTGTTTCCCTTGTGCTCCCTCATTAGTTCTATTAGTGCCACCTGTGTCTCGTCCCAGCTGTTTGTTATCACGTCTCGTCTTGTCCCTGTATTTAAGCCGTCCGTTCTGTCTTATTCTTCGTCGGGTCGTCTTCATTGGGTCTCCTGAGTCTTTCCCCGAGTCTTCCTGGTTCTTCGAGTTCCCTGTGTCTCTCGTGTCTCCTGAGTTCCCCGTTGCCTCCTTCCTATGTTCATGTAAGTTTTGCTGCCCCGTCAGCTTGTTATTTTGTACTTTTATTTATCATTAAAATCCTATTTTTGTATTCCTGCCGAGTTGAGTCCCTGTTCTGCACTCTGGGTTCGCTCCTGACCACAAATCCTGACACTTACAGTGGAGGTACTGTACATTGCTACCAGTATTAATCCAGCAGATCTGGCATCCAGAGGAACAAGTGTGAACTCTCTTTTGAAGACTGATACCTGGGTGTCAGGACCAAAGTTTCTTCAGGACCCTAAATGGAAATGGCCTGCAAATCCTGAAGACAAAAGTCATTTTGCTCTGGATGATCCAGAGGATGCAGAGGTCAAGACATAGGTTTCTGTTAATGTGACATGCACCAATGAACAAGTGGATCCAGTTATGAGCTTCATCCATTCTTTTTCCTCTTGGGGCAAACTGAAAACAATGGTTGGATGGCTTCTCAGGTTCAAACAATTGCTGTCCAAACTTGCTCAAAGGAGAGCACAATTGAAGTTGGCTCTTGCCAACTCTGATCTTGATGATGAAATTTTTCAGGAGACTGAGGAAAGAAATGAAATGTGTTCAAGAAAACTGTTGCATTGGGTGCCTTGTCATTAGAAGAGTTTAGAAAGGCTGAGAGTGCCATCGTCTGTTGTCAAAGAAAGCGATATCCAGAGGAAATGACAAGTTTACAGAAACATGAAAGAGTGAAGAAGACAAGTCAGCTCTATAAGCTTGATCCTTTTCTCAAAGGTGGTGAACTTAGAGTTGGTGGAAGGCTAAGCAAACTAGCTATGCCTGCTGAAGCTAAATACCCAGCCATGTTGGCTAAAGACCTTCACATTTCTGAAATTACTGGTGGATTCAAACCCCCTCTCTTGCATTGGAGGATGACTGCTCTAACCACTCAGTCACAGCCGCCCACTCAAGATGAGGTGTGTGTTGTGTTTGTTGAACATGTGCACAGAAAAGGAGGGGGTAAATAAGACATTTTAAATTTATCTGGCAACCCTGGCTCAGCTGCATTCATCGTAAATGCAGCGTCTGCATGACAGTTACTGTACGTCCAAACTGGTGAATATACTAACGTCTCTTTGGACCCTGGATTTTATTAGTTTTACTCCTACATCAGGGCTATTCAACAGGCAGCCCGTGGGTGACTTCAACCCAGCCCACTTTATTAAAGAAAAATGACGTCTATATTTGTTTTATGCCATGCGATCTACCCATTATGCCTCTGAGATCTACCGGTATACGATGACTGACGTATTGGGCACCCCTGCTCTACCGCCACAGATGGCTGAATTCTGTGACAAACTCACCATGTAAACTGCTCTGGCGAGGGCCAGCCGGGCCTTCTGTCCTCCGCTCAGAGTCACTCCATTCTCACCCACTTCTGTCTTGTCACCATTTGGCAAAACCTGCAAACACAAGTAGCCCAACTGAAACACCGACAATTCATAATTTGAAAACTATCACAGAGTGTCAACAAAATACTGTGAAATACAGTTTAAATAAATGTTAAACTTTTTTTGGATAACTTCAGCTCTGAAGTACTGATAGAAGCTCTGGGCTAACATGAACACAACAAGAAAGCTGCCAACATGCTGCAAAATGATCCTCTGGAGATACTGACTGTGTAAACAGTCTGTCATAACCTCACTGCCCCGTCGTGAATTTCCTGGGCTAGCACGCCTCTCTACACACACAGAGAACAGCAAACATGATGGAGAGTTATTAAAATATGATTTCAGGTCTGCTGGTGTAATTTACGACATGTTGATTCACATTGCTGCTGTTTTAGAGCCATTTTTAACCAAGTATGCTGGCAGGTTAGGCCTTCCTGTACTCTACATCAGTGCACGTCTTCATATCTCACAGGAAGAACATGTTTCTGTTATCAAAAACATATTTTATTATAAAACTGTCTTACTGTGAGGTCGTCTGAGAGTGCACAGGCCTCAATCACAGTTTGGTAGAAGGCAGCATCAAAGTCGTTGCCAAACAGGATGTTGTCTCGTACTGTTGCATGCTGGATCCACGGCTCCTGAGAGGCTAGAGCAAAGCCAGCCTCTCTGTTGGCAACATAGAGCACACCACTCAGCCTGCATACACCGGGGGAAAATGAGTACCAGCACTCTCCTGCAAAGCCTAATACTTTACTATTTATTACTAACAAAACAATCATGTTTGTTCACATGGAGAATTATCCAAATGTTTTTAAATAACAGGCTCAAAATCTGTGTACCTCTGAAGTTCTCCTGTGAGTGCAGCAAGTAGGGAACTCTTTCCACAGCCGACCTTCCCCACAACAACAACCAGTGAGCCCTAAAAGAAACGATCAATATCATTACTGCTCCAACCTCACACAGACAGTAAAATCACCACTAGACAGTTCCTGGAGACACTTTGACGGGGGCTGCCACATTGCGGCCATTTTAAATAATTGATTTGACAGTAATATGTGTTGGGTCTCAGCTACCACCATACCAAATTTCTGCTCAAGATGGTAAAAAAAAAAAATCAATGAATTATAGTTTTTTTTTTCTTTTAAGCTAAGGTCTTTTTGATTTTTTTATTTGGATCCAGTAGCTTTGGTGGCCATCTTGGGCTTGTTATTTGAATTCAGTATTTATTGTGCATTACTCTTAGCTACCAACACACCAAACTCCAACTTAATATCTCTAAAATAGCTGATTTATAGTATTTTTTCTGTTTTAGCTCAGGCAGCCATCTTGGATTTTTGATTTGCAGAGTATTAGGGATTGTTCTCAGCTGCCAGTACACCAAATTTAAGCTAGAAAACTCTAAAAACAGCAGAGTTACAGTAGTCCCTCGCAACTTCGCTGTTCGTTTTCCGCGGACTCGCTCTATCACTGTTTTTCAAAGTAAGATTGGACATTCATGCATTCAACCTTTATTTAGACAGGTAAATCCATTGAGCCTCGAGGACTCATTTACAAGACAGACCTGATGACACACATGACATGACACACATTGGCTGATTGATGGATGAGCTGCACGATCAGCATGGAATTTTTTATTTAAAATAAATTATTTAAAATGATTTAGCACCTGTGTGCAGCCCACAGCTGCGGGAAAAGCTTCCTCCTGAAGCTGATCAGCTGATCTCTGCTCTGCAGCGAAGATCAGCTCAGAGCAGAGAAGTGGGCGTGGCCGAGAGCGCTGGCAGAATGCAGCCAGTGGCAGAGAACTGAAATCATGACATTCTGTGCTCTTTTAGAGTGTTTAGTTTAGAAACATTGTTTAGAATGTTGCAAGAATGTGGGAAGAGTTTAAAACACCATATATATAAA